>NW_024704768.1:898561-993727 GCF_018977255.1 Callorhinchus milii
AGCACAGGAGATGGCTAACCAGCCCAGCCTCACTGCACCATCCACGTGTGTGTGTGTGTGTGTGTGTGTCAGCCAGGTTTAGTGGTAGTGCTCTCATCTCTTGAGTCAGAAGTACTGAGTCGGCCTGACACACACATAGTGAGCCGGGCTGACACACACACACACTGAGCCGGGCTGACACACACACACACACACACACACTGAGCCGGGCTGACACACACACACACACACTCAGTAGCCGGGCTGACATAAATCCCACATCAGGTTCTTGGAATCACATAGTCTAAGCTGATGCTCCAATGCAGCGCTGGGGGGGGTTTCATTGGCGAAAGCGCTGTCCTTCACATGAGACGTTAAACCGAGCTCACCTGTCTATACTTGCTCAGATCTCCTGCAGCGCTATTCGAAAAGAAAAGGGAGTTTCTCTCTCTCTCTCCCCTGGGCAACAATCCTCCAAAAATACCTTGAGTCTTTTTTAAAAGAGGGAGATATTTGAAACCTACATTTATGTGGATAAGTGTGAGGTGATACACTTAGGTAGGAAAAATGATAGGAGGCAATATAGACTTGGTAGCTCAATCTTAAGGGGGGTGAACGTACAGAGAGATCTGGGTGTTCAAGTAAGCGAATCATTAAAGGTAGTGGGGCAGGTAGATAAGGCAGAAAAAAGGCATTTGGTGTACTGAGCTTCATTAGTAGGGGCATAGAGTATAAGAGTAGGGGTTATGGTCAATCTGTACAAAACATTGGTTAGGCCTCAACTGGAGTACTGCGTCCAGTTCTGGGCACCGTACCTCAGGAAGGACATTAAGGCACTGGAAAAGGTGCAGAGAAGATTCACGAGAATGATACCAGGAATGGGGAACCTTAGCTATGAGGACAGTGGAGAAGTTAGGACTTTTCCCATTAGAGCAGAGAAGGTTACGTGGGGACCTGATAGAGGTCTTCAAGATCATGAAAGGTTTCGACAGGCGAGATAGGGAAAAACTGTTTCTGTTGGTAGGTGTGTCTGTGACTCGTGGTCACAGTCTTAAGATATCTACCAAAAGAAGCAGAGGAGAGGTTAGAAGAAATGTTTTCACTCAGTGAGTTGTTCGAATTCGGAATGATCCGCCCGAAAGGGCAGTGAAGTCCGATTCGATAACAGCTTTTAAGAGAGAACTGGACAGGTATCGGGGAAGACGGGTTTGTGGGGTTATGGGGAGAAAGCTGGTGATTGGGGTCAGTGAAAGTGACGCTGTCAAAGAGCCGCACCGACTCGATGGGCCGAATGGCCTCCTTCTGTGCCGTAACATTCTATGAATTTTTTTTAATATAATAACAATAATAATAATAATCCTTGCGTCTGACACGGTAGCCTTTCACATCAGGAGGACGTCTCAAAGTGCTTTGCACGATTCACAAAGTGTAGTGACCGTGTATTATGTGGGCGAATGCAGCAGCTGATTTGCGCACAGCGAGCGATGTCCTCGCAAACAGCCATGAAGTGAGTGAGCGGTTTTCTTCAGGGAACAGTGTATGTGTGTGTAAAGACAGCGGAAGGGCACGAGGGACAAGCAGGACGCCAGAGCCAGTCGAGTGAAAAGCAGCGGGGAGTGGGTTGGGGAATAAGAAGGTTATTCACTTGCCAATAATTCCTCTGCTTTTCCCCCAGCTCCACGTCAGCCTGGCACTCATCGACTTGACTCAGGATATAACACAGTGGTAAGTGACATGAGTGTGTCTCAGCCCGGCTCAGTGTGTGTGTGTGTGTGTGTGTCGGCCTGGCTCAGTGTGTGTGTGTCAGCCCGGCTCAGTGTGTGTGTGTGTGTGTGTGTGTCAGCCCGGCTCAGTGTGTGTGTGTGTCAGCCCGGCTCAGTGTGTGTGTGTGTGTGTGTGTGTGTCAGCCCGGCTCAGTGTATGTATGTCGGCCCAGTTCAGTGTGTGTGTGTCGGCCCGGTTCAGTGTGTGTGTGTGTGTGTCGGCCCGGCTCAGTGTGTGAGTGTGTGTGTGTCAGCCCGGCTCAGTGTGTGTGTGTGTGTGTGTGTGTGTCAGCCCGGCTCAGTGTGTGTGTGTCAGCCCGGCTCAGTGTGTGTGTGTGTCAGCCCGGCTCAGCGACAAAATGATGCTCATATAGCCAAAATAATACTCCAATGCAGCGTTGGGAGTGGGGGGAGTGCAGCATTGTCAGTCCCCCCCTCCCCCCTCAGCCACTTTCTCAAAACAAATACAAGTTGCGTTTTTTCCCTGAAGCCACGGCTCGTTAACAGAGAAGTCTCCTTATTTTACAGGTTCGATTTGAAGGAGGAATAGATAGACTGAGCGGGCGGTTTCCAGTGGCCTTTTTAATCGACTCAAAAGAGTCCAGTTTCCTTTCTTTTTCTTTTTTAAAAAAAGATCACGTTTTATTCCTATCGTCCAAAGTATTTCACATCACTTTGGAGCACAGTATTATCTTGAGATGTTTGGATGAGGTTTTGTGTTCAATTGCCCCGATCACTTTTCACATGACTTTTTTTGCTGCTTTTTAATTCACACACACGCACGAAGAAAAGGATTCCCCGTCATGTTTCTGTAACTGAAGTTCCGCGTGGCAATACTTGAATGAAACGTAATGTGTGGGAACTGTGCGGAATAAGTCGCCCGTTTCTTTTTTTCCTCTTGATTTGAATTGATTTGATTGTAGCATTGATTTAGAGAGATTTTGCTGTTTTAGGAACATAAGAATTTGCTGGCGAAAGGAAACCGAGGTCCATCCAGTTCTCCTTCCGTGTCCCAGACTATACACCGTATTCCAAGATATTTTTTTCTAACAGATATCCCTATCATTTGTTCTTGAAACAAACCACACTTTCTGCTTCCAATTTTTTATTTGATTTTTTTGTTATAAGGGACCTATTGGGACCCGGGTTTGAACCAGGTTCCCACACATTAAATGGAAGGTTAAATAGATCCAAGCTACTCAGCCCAACTGTGAGCCTCCTCCCACCTCCTAATCCCCTCTCTTACACTCCTCGCTTCCCTTCACCCTCGTGTGTGCATCCAGCTCTTGTTCCTCTTAACCATGTTGATGCTTTCTCTCTGTCCGTCTCTCTGACGGAGCCTGCGATGCACAGTGTTGCAATCCAGTTGCGATCGCAGCGCAAATTCATAGAAACATAGAATCTTACAGCACAGAAGGAGGCCATTCGGCCCATGGTGCCTGTGCCACCAACTAGTCTCACTCCACTGCACTTTCCCCATAACCTTGCCAGACACGTTTTCTTTTCAAGGACCTCTCCAATTCCCTTTTGAAAGTTCTGATTGAATCCGCTCCCACCGGCCTCTCAGGCGCCACACTCCACACCCGCAGGTTGTTCAGGCAAGAGACAGCTGTGATATCTCAGACTAGTGTAGGGGGGAATACACTCCATCAGAGGAGGGGGGCGGTGGAGGTTGGTGCAGAGTTTTTGCGGGGGGGTTAAGTGTTGGTCTAGACCCACGGCAGGAGACCCCTCAGTATAAAGTGAGGGACCAACCAAATGTGACCAAATTAAACCTCCCAAAACGCAGGCAAACTGGCTTCCCGGGCGTGGGAGCCTGATAGCTCGAGAGACCCAGTAATGCCGGGCCTTGTAGAAACGCTTCACTTGCGATGGCAATAGTTTATTATTACTATTAATCAACTTATTTAAAGTGCGTTTTGTCGTTTATGAACAGCCGCCAAAAAAGAATGTACAGAGTAATTTAAAGGACGTCAGTCACAGCGAGTGCGGGGGTTACAAACCCGGCTTTGGTGCTTTGACTGAATGAAGCCACGAAGTTGGGGAGGGGGATGGGGGGGCGATTGTGAGAACAGCCCCGTGATAATCAGACCACCTTGAGGGAGGGATGTGCACTCAGTGTCAGTGAGAATGGGCGGCAACAACAACAACAACTTGCATTTGCTCACAAAATATACAGTCAATTTACTTGACAGGATATTCTGGGAAGCGCTTTGAGACGTCTCAAAGACGTGATATGGGGCTAGAAGGAATACAAGGATTATTATTATTATATAGCGCTGCTCACGCAGGGTTGCATCCAGAGGGCAGTAGATTACGTGTAGGTTTATAACGAGGAAAATTGTGAATGCACCAGAGAGTAGTGTGATTTCTGAACCTTCAGGACACGGTGACAGTGGATAAAGTTCCAGCAGTACATTGCTACAGGCGTCTTATACTGAGGTTTAACAGTAGCGTTGCCTGTTGTCTGTGTGAAGTTGATTGATTGTGGGATTGTTGCCAATCAAAAGAAACTGAACCCCAAACTCCGCTGCGCTCCACAGCTTCAACCAACTCAACCAGTGCCTTGTATTCACATCGCTTAAACGTTACTGCGCTTTGCTCACAATTATTGCCACGAGAACAGAAATGAATTAGTAGTGAGTGCGGATTACACCGGGGACGAGTTCTCCCCATCGCTTAGATTTTACAGGGTGGTCCAACTGGCGGCCCATGGGCCGCATCCGCCCCCCCCCCCCTCTACATTTCATCTGCCATTCCCCCGCCCCCACCCTCCATAACCTGTAAATGTTGTTATGTTTCTGAAAGAGAAACACCAAAATGTTGCTTTTGCAGCCCGCGGTTTTTCAAACATGGCATCCGGCCCTCAGCAGCCAAAAGGTTGGACCACTCTGGCTTAAAAAGAGCAAGCGCTTCACTATGTTTACGTTAGGATCTCGCAATTAAATAAGGCGAGTGAAAGGTCGCAAGGAATATAGTTTTCCCCCTCTCTTCCCCCCCCCCTTCCACACACGCACACACACACAGCGCCTGCTTTTTTAAAAAAAATATTTTATAATATGTCGGTCGGATAAAAAAGTTCCTTTTTTTGCTTTTTTTAAAAAAACTATATATATAAATATATAAAGCAACCATCTGTGCTTGCATTACAAATGCCTTGTGTTTGCCAAAGTGAACGGTGAAACTGTACGTGGTTGCGGTAATGGTGTGGTTCAGGACTATTTCTGCTCAAACCGAGCTGAACCGTGCTATTACAGTGACCTTTCTGGAATATATGTTTAAAAAGATGCTGCCATTTTTGCACGTTAAAACCACAACGGTTCTTGATTTAAGGAGGTCACGATTCCTGCCTTTGAAGTAATCCGTTTAATAGTTGTACGCGTATACATATCGCCTTGCTATCTAATCAATAAAGGTAAAACATCACAGCTCCACTTCCTGCCTGTTTCCCGGTTGTATTTGTTTTTAGCTTTGATCATTCCCTGGGTATTTTCACCTCCTGTTCAGGTGTCTGAGGGCTCAGTGTGTTCATTAGTGGAGTCCTGTAGAGCAAGTAAGAGCATTTGTCTCGCAAGCAAGAGAACCCAGGTTCGATTCCTGGGCGGGTGAACCTTGAGGCAAGTTTCCTTACTTCACACACCTCTGTTTACCAGCAGTAAGTAGGAACCCATTAGTTGTTTGGCGGATTGTTTTCCGGGGGTAATAATTCCTTCAAAATAAAAAATTAATAATAATTTGGTCGCTGTATCCACAACTGTTTGTGGGATGCTGCTGTACGCGATTGGCTGCCGCGTTTCACCCACACAATATACAGTCGGTTCACTTTACAGTATATTCTGCGAAGTGCTTTGAGACGTCTCAAAGACGTGGTAAGGCGCTGCATCAAATGCAAGGAGTTGGGATTAGTTGGCACAGGCACGATGGGCTGAAGTGCCTCCTGTGCTGTAAGATTCTATTCTATGAAATAATAATAATATAAAAATCAGCCGAGCAGCTCTGCAGTACATTGTAGGCATTATACAAAATGGGATATATTGAGTATTTCCAAAGTAAGACTACGTGGTTAAATTAGCCACAAATGTAATGAGTTTAACTTCATAGGAAGACTTTCCAGCTTCTCATAATAGCCCAGCGGATAAAGGCACAGCTCAGAACAGCACTTAAGGCCTTCTGATTGCTCGGAGTGCCAGTTAGTCGCCCACATTTGGCTTTCACACTGAGTGGTGCATTAAACGGTCAATATTAAGATCAAATCAAAGGCAATTTTGGGACCTGTGCCCCACCCAACTGGTGCTCAGGGCCTGGATTATGCGCTAACGGTGATGTCAACCCCTCTGAATGGACCAATGGACGTGATTGTGTGTGTGTGACCAGCCTGAGCATGTTCAGAATCTCGGTCGTCAAAAGGAGTCAAAAGAAACTTGTTTCGCTCAAGCATCAAGTGAAGGGGAGCCCTGGAGCAGAGACGAGACGAGGTGAGGTGAGGGGTAAACCTTCAGCCTAAAAGGAAAAAGTGCATCCAAACTTTAATGTTGGAAATAAGAAAACATTGAATTCAATATTGAAACTTTCAGGACTTGTGTAAGCTTTTCTCTTGAGTAAATGGTAAATAATAATGATAACATTCCTTGCATTTGATAGAGCTTCTGATCACATCGTTGAAATGTCGCAAAGCGCTGAATAGACTATACTGGAACGTTTAGTGACTGTATTTTGTGGGCGAAATGTGGTAGCCAATTGCACACAGCAGTGTCCCTGCAAACAGCTGTGGATATTTATATTTATAGATTTAAAAAGAAAGATGTAAAAGGGTGTGGACAGAGGCAGGAAGAGGAGTAAAACGATAGCTCTTTCAGAGGTTGTGGCACATAAGAAGGACAAAGACCTCCTCTGTAAAATCCTAGATTTTATGATTAAATATAGTGAAGGATGAGAGTTGCTATTTTTTCGTGATACTAAAGAAAAGGAACAAAGTTTATATTAATTTCTGCAGTGCGCACTACTCAACAACAACAACAAATGATATTTGTTCAGCGCCTTTCACATCGGGAGGATGTCTTAAGATGCTGAAATATAAATGTAATGTAAATATAAATTAAATATAAACATAAATGAAATAAATATAAATGAAATATAAATTCTCCAAGTAAATATAGTAATCTTGAAGTATAAATTGTACCTTCAAAAGGAAACTTGGTTGGCAAAGGGTTCAGGATAATAACACAGCTGCAATGAAGAATATTTTATACAATACAAAATTATCTTTCATGACGGGAGAACGTCCCAAGGCACTGACTGGTCAGGGATCAGGACCCAAGCGGGAAGGATCAGGGAGAGTGGAGGGCAGTGAGGGAAGGAGGGTGGCCGAAGGCATGGTCAAAGAGGAGGGTCTTGAGACATGCCTTGAAGAAGGCAAGGGTTGCAATGAAGGCATGTATGAAGGTTTCGGCGCCTGAGGGGTGAGGCAGTGGTGGAGCCGGGCAATGTTGCGGAGGTGGGGGGTGGCAGAGCAGGTCATGGCACGGATGTGGGGGAGAAAGGACTGTTGTAGCCTTTTAACTAAATATGGCCCCAAATCTGGGTGTTTATTATTCTGCTCATTAGGAAAAAGTATAATAAAGCTATTTTATTTATGTCCATTGATGTGGGAAATTAAAACGTCACTGACAAATGTATAATAACCATTTCTGAGGTTGTGATTAACCCACACTATTGGGGGGTTGGGGTTGGTAGAATGTATTTTAAATCTGGTGAAAGCAGAAAGTGTTGATTCTTTCAAGAATAAATTAGACAGATTTCTGCTAGGAAATAATATCTCGGGATACAGTTTGGGACACGACTTGTCATACGACAGCCGGGATGGGGGAGGGAGAACTGGATGGACCTTGGTCCTCTTTCGCTGAGCAAATTCTTATGTTGTTATCTGTGGAGTCCTGTAGCTTAATGGTTAGAGCACTCACCTCCCGTTTGTATTTGTTCGAGCATTCCCTGGTTTTTTCACCTCCTGTTCTGAGGACTCAGTGTGTTCATTATTGGAGTCCTGTAACATAGTTGTTAGAGAGCTCGCCTTGCAAGTGAGAGGACTCAGCTTCTTTTTGACCGCGCCTTTGGTCACCTTCCTCCCCATCCCCCCGGCTCGGCCCTGGGATCCGTTACTGTGAAGCGCTCTGAGAAGCCGTCCGGCGTGGAGGGCGCTGTATAAATCCAAGTTGTTGTTGTTGATTCCCGGCAGGGTGAAACGTTGGGCAGGTCTCCTTACTCCACATGCCTCTGTTTACCTAGCAATAAGTAAGAACCTGGTTGTTAGTCGATTGGCAGATCGTTTCTCCAGGGGTAATAATCCCTTAAAAAAAATTTGGTCACTCAATGTTTGTGGGACATTGCTGTGCACAATTAGCTGTCGCGATTCCCCCACAAATATACAGTCAATTCACTTTGCAATATATTCTGTGAAGCGCTTTGAGACATCGCGAAGACGTGATAAGGCGCTGTATCAAATGTATGGATTATTTTTATTATTATTATCTCTGTGGGAGATACACACAGTACCTAATACTGACAGTGATACTGACTCCCAGCATTGGCATTAAAACACTCAGTTATTCATGGCGTCACTGTTGTCAAATTTGTTTCCCAAAGCACTCCTTTTCTCTGCAGAGAACAAATCCCAGTGCAGGATGTCCGAGTTGGAGAACGCATTGATTTCAATTATGAAAATCTTTCACAAGTACTCGGGATCTACCACAGGAAAACTCAAGAAAGCTCAAGTGAAGGAACTCGTCAACAATGAGTTATCTCGTTTCATTGAGGTAGGATTTAGAGACAGTTGGGAGACAAAATCCCCTCTTCGTCCAGTGACACATATTGGCAGTGCTTTGCTCTTTATAACAACAACTTGCATTAATATAGTGCCCTTCACGCAGGGCAGTGTCTCAAAGCCAAATGGTCACATTTCCAGTTTTTATGGTACATTCCAGAATTTCACCAAAATTTATGTTTGCAAATCAATTGGACCCTGGTGAAATAGGTTAACATACATGTGTTTAGCCAATTGAGGCCATTCTACCGGTTAGAACCTGACTTGCACAGTTGAGGATATGTCTATATCTCCAAGTCTGCCTTGGACCTATGGACCTTGGACTTTGCCAGCTATGCCTTCTCAGATGCATGACAACCCTCTTTCTCCTCCCCCCACCCACCCCCGTCACACACAAGGAGGATGATATGACATTCATTTTATCAGCTACTATAGGGGGAACCATCTCAATGGGCACAAACCACAGATTGAATTCCAACCCCGATCCCTCTAGACCCACCTTCAGTGTTCAAACGAGACACCAGTGATGAAACCGGTTTTAGCTCCAAATACATTTTTTGTAGAGAACAGAAGAGATTAAATCTCACTGCTTGTAATTAGCACAAAAGCAACTGAAGAAGACAGGTCCACTCATCCCCAAAGCATTCACACACACACACACACACACACACACGGTGTGGCAGCATTGATTGCCACGAGAGGTCAGTAGTGCTTTGTTTTGAACACTGTAGCTGGTGGATTGGCGCAGAGCAAGCTCCAGTCATTGTGTGGGGTGTGGGGTGGGGGGCGCCATTTATGCCATTCATGTTTGCCAATCCTGAATGTAAACTTGTTATTTGCCGCTGTTTCCCCCTCCACCCCATTCAGTTTTAATAAATAATAATGTTTTGCTTTTGCCTTATCACACCGTCTGAATTTGATGATAATAATAATCCTTGCATTTGACAATTCACAGGTTACACTGTAAAGTGAATTGACTGTATATTTTGTGGGCGCAGCAGCGCCGCACAAACAGCCGTGGGTTGAACTGACCAATTTGTCATTATTATTATTTTGTTTTGAAGGAATTATTACCCCCAGAAAAGCGATCCGCCAATCGACTAACAACCGGGTTCCTACTGACTGCTGGTAAACAGAGGCGCGTGGAGTAAGGAAACTTGCCCAATATTTTGTCCTGTCAGGAATCGAACCCAGGTCTCTCACTTGCAAGGCGAGTGCTTTAACCGCTAAGCTGATGATGATGATTATTGCCAACTCATTGATCTGAACTCCAGACTCAATACTAGAGTATTCTACTGTGGAGTCCTGAAGTGTATTGGTTAGTGCGCTCGCCTTGGAAAGCAAGAGGACCCGGGGTCTATTCCTGGGTGGAGCAAAACTTTAGGCAAGTTTCCTTACTCCACATATCTCTTTTTACCTACGAGTGAGTAGGAACCCGGTTATTAGTTGATTGATGGATCGCTTTCCGGGGGTAATAATCAATTCAAAAAAAATAATAATTTGGTCACTCAATCCATGACTGTTTGTGGGACACTGCTGTTGCTGTGTTTCGCCCACAAAATACAGTCAATTCACTTTACAGTATATACTCTGAAGGGCTTTGAGACATCTCGAAGATGAGATAAGGCGCTATATCCACCCTCCCTTATCCTAACCCATACTCTGTTCAGGTCCAAATCCCTGACTGTCCAGCACCTTGGGACATTCACCCGATGTGAAAGGTGTTATACAAATGTAATTTTGTTTTGTATTGTATATCAAATGCAAGGATTATTATTATTGTTATCAATGGGCTAGCTACCTTTTGAATGTAAATTTGATTTCCAAAAAAATCTACAGTGGTCCTTGATATTTAATACTTTCTGTCTTTCCTTCAATGGTAAGAAAATAACTGACCAGGAAACACTGGATATCCTCATGCAAGACCTGGATGAAAATGGTGATTTGGAGATAGATTTTACAGAATTTGCCACGTTCGTTGCCATGGTAACCTGTACATGCCATACCTTCTTTACCGTTCAAGAATGAACGTTGGGTTGGTTGGCGCCTGCGTTGGGGATAGAAACAAAATTCACCGAAGCCAAGACAGGAAGAATTCTGCAACTGGGTGTTTCCAACATAGAAACAGGAGGTCATTCAGCCCCTCAAGCTTGTTCCACCAGTCTACAAGATCATGGCTGAACTCCACTCTAATTACCTGCCCTTGCCACATATCTCTTGATACCTGACCAACAAATATCAATCCATCTCAATCTTGAAAATGTGAACGCATCCAGCCATAATCCACAGCCTTTTGGGGGGAGGAAGATTTCCTGATTTCCACTCTCCTTTGGGTGAAAAACTGCCCCCGATTTCACTCCTAAATGGCCTAATTTTAAGATTCTGCCCCCTTGTTCTTAAAATGTAAAGCTCTTTCCAACTCTAGTATGATTGTGTACCTTAAACATTTTCCTTAGTTCATTTGCATTCCCAAATGCCTTTTATCATTCTGGGAAGGACAAAGAAACCTGGGAAGCAAATTCAGGGAGAATGTACAACAGCAACACAAGCTCTTGTCATTTCTTTTATATATAATTAACTTCAGATAATTTTAAATGTTATGTTAACCTGGTGTAACGGGACAGAACCTGATCTTGCTAAGTTGGACAACTAACAGAAAAAATAACACTGCACGTCAATTGCAGTAATACTTACTGTAACTCATGTGTGGTGCGTTTGATTTTGTAGCCACCAGCTGTCAAATGTTTGGCTATAAGCCACATGAATACAAAGAATAAGATATTAGATTCAGGTTTACAGCTGTAAGAGGCAGTCACATGGCATAATAATAATAATCCTTGTATATACTATTATATGCCTATGCATATCACTGAAACATCTCAAATCAAATCACAGAATATACTGTAAAGTGCCATAGACAAGACATAGGCATTGTATAGACACACACTGCATTTTATTTAAAATGGTAAAACCACCACACACAAGTTTGGTTTGGGTCCAAATGTACTGAATCTTAAGTTATTAATAAAGATGAAATGAATAATTCCGCACTTGAGATTTCCAGTGTCTCATTAGAGCTTTCTTTTCTAGCAGCTGCAGGACTTGGAATCTGCCTGTTCTGAATGTTCCCTTTGAAAAATGTTCTTTTCTTTTGTAAAATCTGTGACCTTCCTCTTGCTGAAGGCTGTGGGTTTTGAGTAATCTCAGCACTAGACAGGTGTGCGTTGCTATAACGTTTGCAACATCACAATAGCTGCTTATGCAGCTATTACCACCAGTGTTATAACGTTGCCGACAGGTGTTGAATGTTGTCTTTAAATTGCAAATCGCCGAGAACATACAAATACATTTTTAACATTGAATTCTGAATTATTCATATTCAAGTAATTTTCCCAAGTCAATTATTTTGTCAATAAGTAGGTCATTTGACATTGGCCAATGAGACAGACAGGCAGACAGACAGAGAGATATGAAATGAAGGGACAGGGTAGCACACAGCAGAATAACTTGGTATATGCTGGGGAATGAAGTTACTTGGAAGGGTGGATGAAGCGACTAGGATCACTCTGATTTACAATTGTTTTTACAGCACCGAAGATGGCAGTATTAGATATATGATTTGTAGACTGGTCTTTCCTGGCAGTTTGTTCACGGAACTATCTCATATGTATTAGATGTAATAAATATAATTATAATCACAGTTTACATAACTGTGCAACAGCTATAACAACCACAACTTGCATTTATATAGCACCCCTCACACAGGGCAGCGTCGCAGGGTGCTTGAGCTATATTAGTACCTTATAGACTGGTACAAATATGCTAAGAATTCTACAGGCAATGTCTGTTAAAGGAATTATTTTAGGTTTACAAAATTTCAACACACATGCTTCTTCACAATATTCTGCTTTCTTGTAACTTTCTGGCCTGTGGTAATCTTCGGAGACTTCTTGTCTAAGAAGGGCACAATCTGAACTACTAAGCAGAGGGATAAATAAATACGTTAGAAAGAAATGGCCAACAAAGTTAACTGGTGAGATCCCCTAACTCTCAAATAAGAGAGAGAGACACTATCTATAGATGTCATTTTGAGTTACATCCTCCAACCTCAGAAAAGCTGACAATTATTAAATGAATAATAATCCTTGCATTTGATATAGCGCTTTTTACTTCTTGACGTCTCAAAGCGCCTCACTGAATATACTGTAAAGTGAATTGACTGTACATTTGTGGGTGAAACTCGGCAGCCAATTGTCCCACAAACAGTCGTGGATTAAGTGACCAAATTATTTTTTATTTTATTTATTTTCTTGAGGGATTATTATCAGGCATGTGGAGTAAGGAAACTTGCCCAACGTTTTGCCCTGCCGGGAATTGAACCCAGGTCTCTCGCTTGCGCGGAGAGTGCTGTAAACACTGAGCTACAGCACAATAAACAACAACAACAAGATTCCATTTATAGAGCACCTTTCACATTGGGAGGACGTCCCAAGGCGCTGGACAGTTTGGTCAGGACCCGAGCAGGGGGGAAATGATCAGGGTGAGGGAAGGGAGGAAGCGAGGAGGGGGTAGAGAGGCGAGAGGGGAGCTGAAGGGACGGTCAAAGAGAAAGGTCTTGAGACCGGCCTTGAAGGAGGAAAGGGAGGAAGCGGCGAAGGCACTGGGGGATGGAGTTCCAGAGCCTCGGGGCTGAGAGGCTGAAGGCCCGGCCACCGATGGTAGGGCGGTTGGGGCGGGGGATGTGGAGCAGACCGGAGCCGGAGGAACGGAGAGTACGGGCAGGTAGGTAGGGGGATAGTAGGTCGGAGAGGTAGGAGGGAGCGAGGCCGTGAATGGCCTTGTAGGTGAGGATGAGGATCTTGAATTCGACCCTCTGGGGGATGGGGAGCCAGTGGAGGCGAGCGAGGGTGGGAGTGATGTAGTCGCGAAGCCTGGTGCGGGACAGTACACGAGCTGCAGAGTTCTGAATGACCTGCAGTGTGGAGGGAGGGCCGGGAAGGCCGCGAGGAGAGAGTTCCCATAGTCCAGCCTTGAGGTGATAAAGGCGTGGACCAGAGTTTCAGCAGCGTGAGACTAGTGCCGTAGTCTGGCGATGTTCCAGAGGTGATGGAAGGCGGTGCCAGTTGTGGCGCGGATATGCGGAAGAAAGGACAGCTCAGGGTCGAACAGAACCCCGAGGTTCCTGATGGCTTTGAGAGATGGAGAGTGCGGCCTTGGATGCTGATGCTGTCAGTGCCTGAGGTGCGGAGGCGCTGACGTGAGCCAATCAGGAGGGCCTCAGTTTTGCGCACGTTGAGCTGAAGAAAGTTGTCTCTCGTCCAGGACTCGATGTAAACCAATACCAATGCAGAAATACCAATCCCAATAAACTGTGCCACTGGAGTCAAAATAAATCAGATAGGAAAAGCAGAATTAAAGTTCAAATATTAGAAATGGAAATGGGGAGAAAGAATAGAAAGATGTGGCAAATCGATTGATTTTGACTTGCATATACAATTATAATTGAGCACTTAAAGTATTTAAGTGCTTATTGTAGTTTTGAGATGTTACAGAAATAAATTGCTGCTGACATTTAAGTAAGTTTGTTGTTGTACTTCATCCGCATCATGATATGTGAGCTCATTGCACCCTCTCCATAGCTGTGATATCCCTTTGCTCTCAAAATAGTCAATTCACTTTACAATATATTCTGTGAGGCGGTTTGAGAAGTCTGAACAACGTGATAAGGTGTTATATCAATTGCAATCAAATGCATATTACAGCACTTTACAGTCTATTCTGAGAAGCGCTTTGAGACGTCTAGAAGACGTGAAAAGCGCTATATCAAATGCAAGGATTATTATTATTATATATTACAGAATCGGATACTAAAAACACCATACATTTAGCTGTGGCCAAGCCAACATCATGTACAAATTCAACATGACTTCAGTGGTGTTCTTGTGTGCGATGGCCTTATATATAAAACCTAGAATTCCATTTGCCATAATTGACTGAATTCCAGCATATTTCATCTGGAATATTTCTCAAAGGGAAACTAATAAACAATGGAATGAATTCTTGTCCATTTCACTTCTTGTTCAAATTCTGGCTGGCCAACTGCAAGTGACAACAAGTACCAGTAATCCACTGTATTGAGAGATTTTGCCTCTTACCCTGAGGGGATAGTGTCTGAGCACCAGCTTCAGCACCAGCAGAAATCAGGTCTTGCAGTTTAAAATGCACAGGGGTTGAAGGTACTGTAAAATCTGCAAATGCAACAAAAAAACTTCATGTAAGCCATAAACAATATGTATTGGGATATTTTAATGCTTTATCAATCTGCTTATGTAGCACATTTTTTTGGCCTGACACATGCAGAAACCCATCACCATGCTTAAGAGTATCCCAACCAGACAAGAGTTCCATGCATTTCACCTACAGATGGACATTCCTGCATCTGGAACAGAATATATATAATTCCAAGTATTGTATATCACATTGGTTAACATCAACATCATGGTCCTAAACAAATGAAGTAAGGAGCATTCAACATGGTGTTATAATGTCTCCACCAATGTTTGGTTAAATGCAGGTGAAGGTAGGATGAGAAAAGAAAGCCACAGAAAATTCAGACCTCCTTTCCATCCAGATCACTCCTACATAGCGCCACAGGGTTAGATCTAGGCAAATCACTCGTCAGCCTCTGTGCTGGGCAATAGTGTGAGTCGCAGGGCATCTGAGAGCAATGGCAGAAGAGAATGAATTGTTTTAAGCTTACCTGTTTCCTGAGAATTCAGGGCAATCTCAGTAGTATCACTGAGTGGTGAGGATGGCACACCTTGGTCCCTGTTTTGAACTGAACAATGGAAGAGAAAGTTGTTGGAACAGATGATCGTCTTTTTTAAGAGCAGTTTTTAAATAGTATTAGTTGAAATTACCTGCATCCACAATTTCAAACATTGTCATATCAAACCACTCAACACCGGTCCTTTCAATATCGGGAACCAATGGTATAGGTGACTCCGGCAGCCGAGGTAAGGACCAACGAGTGTATGGAGAGTAATAACTAGAAGATGGTTGGAGCCGAGCTCTATTCTCCATTTCAATTGCTAGAGCATTAAAAATACAAATTATTATTAAGAGTGCAAGATATGTAGCCTGCAATACATTCTAAAGTAGATTCCTGGATGTCTGGTGGACAGCTTTTGGCAGAGGTGGAGAAGGAACATAAGAAATGCTAGACGAAAAGTTTTGTCTCTTGTCCATCTACTTTGCCTTCCATCTTCCTGGCGGTCACATATACATATGTCCCGAACTACCTATGTACTATATCCATAATCTTATTTCCTAAAAGAAAACTACCTAATCTCTGTTTGAAGAATCAACATTTTCTGTTTCAACCATCTTCCTGGAGAGGCTGCTCCACAGGTTCACTATCAAGAAGAAATGTAGTCAGCTACTTCCTCATCTTAAGTATCTTAAACAAAGCGAATCTCACTTTCCAACCGAAGTGATATAATTGTGGATAATTTTAGTTGAGACAAACTCTATCTCATACTTTTTTTTCATGAGAAAGACCTTCTTTCTCTTTCACAACAAACCTTTGTCCCCAAAAATGTGCAGGAGAAATTCGGGGAAAGATCAAAGAACATGACAAAATGCTATTTCAACAATCTACTGGGCCTTTTAAACAGCTCTCTAACATACAAGGGTGTTGGGTATATATAGCTGCAGACTAAAGTTGAGTTACGCTGGGGGTGAATATGCAAAGAAATCAGGTCGTTCAAACAGACCTTGCCACCACTTTTACAATACATCACAAACATATCTGAAAAGACATTACTTACCCAAAATGGGAAGGGCAATTGGTACACAGGCAGAGAGCGTCATGAGTATTGATGCTTCCACCCACCCATAGCAACAGAATACAGAGAATACAGATGTATTGTATGTGCCTCTGCAATGGGTTACGTTTCCACCTTAACACAGTACGCATTGGAATACAGAGTTTATTCCACTTTTGGGAAGGTTTTAACTGGCTGTTTTTTGTCATTCAATTATGAAATAATTATAATAATTATTATAATTCATCTCGCTCCCTCCCTTCCCATTTTCAGGTCTCTGCTGAAGACCTTTCTTTTCGACGGCTCCTTTGGTCACCTTCCACCCCCCACACCCCCCCCCGGCTCCGAAACTGTAAAGAGCTCTGAGACGCCGTCCGGCGTGGAGGGCGCTATATAAATCCAAGTTGTTGTTGTTGAAATAAACCAGGTACAATTCTATCATCTGCATAGCCTGTAAACATATATGAGAACAATTTCTGTCTGTCTGTCTGTCTCTCTTATTGCGGTTCGGAGTAAAAAGGTGTTCACATTGATTGTAGTAACTGAGCTGACAACATGACAATTATCCCTTGACCCAATGAGCTGTAGAGAGCCCAAAATAGCATATGACAACAGTCAGGCACCAACACTGCACAAAAGACAAACTGCGAAAGAATTGAATTTGAATAATTGCAGAAAATATGTACCCATAAAATATATATATTAGCGAAATATACTGTATACACACAGCAGACCCAGCGCTCGTTGAAAAAGTTACCAGGAGCTGCAAGTTTGGACTGAGTACATAAAATAAATGCGGCTGTAATATTGACAGAGTGATGACTTAATAATAATTCTTGGTTTGATACTGCGCCTGATCACGTCTTCGAGACGTCTCAAAGCGCTTCACAGAATATACTGTAAAGTGAAGCGACTGTATATTTGTGGGCGAAACGCGGCAGCCAATTGCGCACAGCAGCGTCCCACACACAGCCGTGGATTGAAGTGACCAAATTATTATTTTTTTGAAGGAATTATTAAGTGGTGCTGACGAGTTAAGCTGAGGGTCGAGTTATCAGGAGTTTATCTATCTATACCTATATCTATTACACTCACACTTGTTATAGTGGCTATTGCTTTGACGTCTCAAAACGTCAAATTTCAGGATTTCATCGTGAAGTGTAGTGACTGTGTGTTTGGCACCAGACGATTTTTGCAGCACTTTTATATACATATATATATTTTTTTAAAAAAACGCACCTTTACCCGTACACCTTGACCTTTACCTGCCACAGTCGGCGGGTTTCCTTTGAGGCAACGAGAGGGGGATGAGGAGGGGGGAGAAATATACTCAATGTGCTTATATATATATATATATTTACAAAATTGCATTTATTCCGCACCTTTCACCTCAAAATAAAGTTTTTTTTGGGGGGGGAGGGGAACAAAAAAGTGAAAACAAATAGGGGTTTATAAAGCAAAAGTTCACGAAGTCGACGAAGCTCTCCACGACGGCTCCTCGTTTGCCCACTGAATATTAATCGAGGCGACGGGAGGACAGGCAGGAGGAAGGCTGCGGTGCGACGGCGCCCCGAGGCCTCCCGTGCGCTGGAGGCGGCTGCAGTGCGGGCGCGGGAGCGGCCTCCGCTGCGCGCCAAAAAACAGACAACCCCGTGACTCCCAACGGTCGCCTGCCGCTTTGGCAAAGCGCGCATGCGCCTGGTGGCGGTGTGTGGGGGGGGGGGGTCCCGCGAAGCGCTTTTAAATATTTTTGAAAAAAACCGCCAACCGCCGCAGGGGGTGAGTTAGGGGGGCGCATGCGCACGCGGGGCCTCTCCCCGTCGCCGCCGGACTGCTTCTCTTCGCGCGCGGACTTCGAGCAGCAAATGGACGACGGGGCAGGTGCGGGCGGAGCCGCGTGAGACCCGCTCCCTGGGCCTTTATACGCCGCCTTTGTTCTTATTTCCGCAGCTAAAACATCACGAGAAGGAGCCATTGTATTAAAGGGGGCGAGAGAGAGAGAGAGAGAGACGGTTGGTATATTATAAGAGGAGAAGGTGGGAGTTGTTGGGGGAAAAAAAGCGGATAGGACCATGGCGGCCGGGCACGTCAACCCCACTCTTCACCTTAACCACAATGTGAAGAGGATAAATTCCTATCCGTGGGGCAGGGGAGAGGAGGATAAATAGCGCGGGTGATCTCCCGCCGATCCTTGCAGCCCCTCCACCCTGAGACTGACACTGAGCTCCCCATCTATCTGCCAAAGGTAATAATAATCCCCGCATTTGCCGCAGCGCCTTTGTCACGTCTTCGAGACGTCTCGAAGCGCTTCACGGGATACACTGTGAAGTGAATTGACTGTCTATTTTGTGGGCGAAACACTCCCACGGCACTACCTGGAAAAAGAGATGGGAATTTAACCCGGTGTGCGAGCCGACAGTCCGCCAAATAAAAAAAAATGTCACTCTCCCTTGGAGCATAACAGCTGCTGCGGCGGCCACACTGAGTAAACTCATACCTCGTCAGTCATTCCAAGGCAAAAGGACTCAGTGATGAGTTATCCAGAGGGGCAAGTCACGTACATGTATAAATACAAAAAGGCGGCCAGGAT
The DNA here is from genome assembly GCF_018977255.1 of Callorhinchus milii. Taxonomy (NCBI): domain Eukaryota; kingdom Metazoa; phylum Chordata; class Chondrichthyes; order Chimaeriformes; family Callorhinchidae; genus Callorhinchus; species Callorhinchus milii. The sequence goes on from NW_024704768.1 coordinate 917,537, forward strand.
ATTGATGGCATGATAACTTATGCGGTGGTGACAGGTTACGTCAGTGTTGAGTTATCAGAAGTTTGCTGAATTTCATGCCAATGCTTCTCCTGAGCTAGTCATTATAAAATGCTTTAGTGTAACCTGAAAAATCATTTGCTTATCACTCATTAACAATGTTAAAAAAGTCACTGGGCTGCACAATCTTCTAATCCTCTTATTTTCATTTAACTTTGTAGTGAAAGCAATAATTGAGGAGGTTGTATTTTAATCATTTTTATTTACTTATATAAATAAATTACAATCGTCCCTTTCACATTTTCATCATTTAAGTAGATTAAATCCCTCCTGTTGATTCAAAGAAGCCACCGTTTAGAATTTTTGCATCACACATTTTCAAGACTTCATATTATAAATATTAAGTAATTTTCTCTTTTTTTTTAAATGTACTTGTTAATATTCACCAGAGCTTTAACAGAGAGGGGAGGAAATAACACATTAGGAAGTCTTGTAAAATGCAGACCATTGAAATAATATCTCCTTAAAAAAGGTACATTTCTTAATCTATTGTTTAGGAGTACACTTATTTTCATTACATCAATTGTGCAACAAAACCATCACAAGAATAGAGAACAGCATTAACTGACTGTACAGCACTTTTACACAAAAAATCCTCCAGTATAGTATGAAATATATTTTTTTACACCCAACATGAACTGAAACTGCAATTACATATACTGCACTAATACAAACAATACTCTAAACAGCCAATTATATCTGGGTGTTCATACATAAAAGTTCAGCGTTATTAACCAAAAAACATTTTGCTAAAATAGAAGCCATATCGGCTTTACTATACACATTTCTCTGCTTTGAGGGGACAGATCTTGTGTAAATGAGCTATTAGCCCACTCGTCAAATTTAGGTCAATAAACTTCTATTTGATGGTACAGGTGGATTCAATCTCTGTGACTTATTTACAACATTAAGTGCCATACTTAGTAACAATATTAACAATATTAAGTGCTATAGGTTTTCTGCAACAAAATAATCTATTAATATATTTCTTTAAATTTCTCTAAAAGAAAATAATGTCTATTTCTACATGTAGTTTACCAGAAAGAAAAAAAGCAATATTAAAAATTTGTGCCTGCACTTTTAATTCAATAAGGATAAAGTTTATTATATTCTCTTTTGGTATCTATTACATTCAAAAATCAAAATCATGGCAATTGTTTGGTTTGGAACCTGCGTTTCTCCAGGAAATCAGACAAATAAACATGCCTTACATTTGTGATGGAATGTTCAAAATATGGACTGAAATATCCAAATTATACATTACCAGCAGAATGAAAGGATTGCTGGGTACCCTCACCAGCCTACAACCAGTGCAGTTTCCAGAGGGGTTTTAATCAGATAACCCTGTGAAGACTGCAGCGGCATTTAGTTAGGCATCACAAAAGTGCATTAGGAAGTCTGTCATATATTTTCCAGGGACTTTCTTACCTCAAGTGTACATTTTGACATAGAAAAAAAAAACTTTTGTTTGACTTTGTTGGCTGTAACTGTTCCGTTTTAGCAGGTCATTGTTTGTCCTTACTATCACAACCAATTGGATTTTTTTTGGTCTGGGAATGGTGCTTCCAGCATACTTTAGTATGGGCACAAAAAACTGGCAAAGCATACAATTTACCCAATTGGTCCTCTCTTGCATTCTGATTTCCTAGTGTTGGTATCTTCTGATCAGATTTAAAAAAAATGCATTTTGCATATTGGTGAATAATTTCCACAAATTACAAAACACCTCTCACATGTCAGATTTAAGAATACCTTAAAATAATCTGTACATTAAAAACAAGCTAAAATATAACATTATAGTTACTTTGGGGTTATGTTAAAGTGGGTGTTTTCTGATAATTTAAGAGGGTTGATTAACATATCCATATCCATGTTCTATAAATGTTTACTTTATATTTTGAAGTGTTTTTAATTACGATTTTATTTTTTAGTTGCTCTAAATTAGTGTTTACATGACTCTTCCCCCTCATCCAGAAAAAAAATTCAGAGGAAAAATGGTTTGCTTTCCAATATTAATAAAGGAAATCCTATAAAATTGCCATGTATCATGTATCTGTATCAAGATCCCAATGCACTATCCCATCCAAACTCCCTACAGGAATGTTACTGCCAGCAGGCTGCTGAGGGTGTCAGGTAACAAAAGCCTCTCAGATTTTATTATTAGGGTTTTTGGAATTATTAGAACGTTCTGTCTTTGTACAGTATATTGCACTGCAAGTTGCTTTATTACTTAATAGGTAACATTTAATGATCAAATACATGTAAACATCTTTGATAGACTAGAATATTTTCATGCACAGACATGAAAACATACATTAAAGTGAAGAAATCATAGAAGCAGCACTGATAATCACACAATAATTGTGATACAGTACATATACCAGTACATATAACAAATCTTAGTATTTCTTACCTTCTACATAAACATCTCAAATTATATGCTGGTCAGAGATGAAGGCCTTTCAAAGCTTTATTTTTGTCTGTCAGGTTTTGTATTATAAAACTGAAAATTAAAAAACATACAAAACCACATACATTTTACTCAGTAAACCTTTCTCTTCATACCTTTGAGTATTTAAACTTCTATGAAGTTCTGGTCAATCAAAACATTTGAAAATTATATAAAAAGGTCAAAATTAAAACTGGACTTAAAAGTTCAGACTTCACTTTGAAAGACCTTTAATATGGTTTCTATTATTTTAAAAGGACAGTGTTTTGCCTTCAACTAGTTTTCTTTTCCAAGGATGTCTTCCAAGGTGCAGTTTGGAAGGTTGATTGCAAACCTCTCTGTTTTGGCTCTTCCCTGAGTCAAATATAACTTCTACTTCTCTGTCAATACTGCTGTTTAAACCTAAGAAAGAAAGAAATGGACAGTCAAATAATCAAAGCAGCACAATGCAGACAATTAGATTTTAACTGACACACACACAGTTTTTCTGCAGTTTAAATATGTGGTCTGATTGTAAAGTTCAGAATGAAGCAGTGGTGTAACAAGGCCGTAAGTGGCCTGGTGCAAGAATAGTTTAGGGGGCCTCTTCCCAATTTCAAAATTAAAAATTTTGCTTACCATACTGGCCCACTTCAAGTCTGGAGATAGACAAGGATTTCCGAAATGGCTAAAAAAAATTTTTTGATGGGGGAGAAGGATGGAGGTATGCTTCCGCCCCCATAACATTCCACCATCAATTGGTTGGTTCCCCATAAACTTGTGGGCCCTGGCGGGACTGCACCACTTGCACCATTGAAGTTATGCCTCTGGAATTAAGATTTGTCTTTATTAAAATGACATTTGTTGGTTTGAAGTTACAAGGGCCAAACCAACAAACAAAGGCCATTATTTTGGTACATTTCCTAAGTAGTCAATCTTTTACTTGTGCCTGTACTGGGAATCCATTATAAATAATCACTACACTTCAAGAAAATTGAGCTCCATTTGTAAGATTAGAAATTTCATGCACAATAGGTGCTGTGTGTTAAGGACCCCGTCTTTTCCTTTCAGGGACTTGAGTTAATCTGCAGCCTAAATTGACAAACAATATCCTCTTCTACCTGCCAGCCATAGTCCTATATGAAAGTAGTTTGGGTTTCTTCAATTCAATTCACGTGAAGCCAAATCTACAGCAGAAAGCAGTCTATAGTTTGGGCACAAATTGGGGGGTCTCACTCTGAGACTCCAAGGATGGTTGATGGAAAATGGAAATGTCCAACTGGTGCAGTATAGACTGTTTTGCTGAGGTTGATTTTAAAGAATAGGGGCATCTTTATGTCTGGTTTGTGCTTGATGCTGTCACCGGGTGTCCGAATTGGGAAACGCTTCCATTCCCCAGAACGGATATTCTTCACCTTTGCTTTGATGAACACAACATTTAAACATTTAAGAAGAATCTGATGCATAACTCACCTTATCCCATGTAGATCACTTTACACTGGCTTTTGAGTGGAACTGCTGCAAACAAAAATATTGCTCAGTATAAAGGAGGGGAGGAACTCAGATATTTTTCTTGGTATAACAGTGAAATAAGTCAAGATGTACTCCTGGAGTGGAGTCTACTAACTTGCACTGTCCTATATTGGCTAAATCCCAAACTGGTGATTTTCCTTGAAATTAAAGAGTTGTGTATATATGGCAGACAAATGTGAACAGTAAAAACATTGCCTACTGACCTAGAAAGGTTTTAATGAGGTCTAATGCAAGCTTTGCACAATGCTGCAGCTTACGAATAGTTTAACATTCTATTAACAATAAAACACTGGGAAATTTCAAGCTGTCTTTAAAAACATGTTCTTCCATCACTGGACTGAGCAATGCATTTAAAGAGATTGTTAATAGATGTTAAATCAGTATTATAGTAGTGCAGAATGGTTGTGACTTTCATGCAGAGCACCATGGATTTCCTTCTAGCACAAAGGAAGCCATGATTTTGTGTTTTAGTATTGGAATCCTGAATGCATCTTGCAGCAGTCTAAATTAGATATTCAAAGAAAGTAGAAACTACATTTTGGTTTTCACTAATTAATTGAATATGTAAATGAAATGATCTAATTAGATTTTCAGTCTTGTTTTTGTATTCGATGTGACAGAATACTGATAGACACAATTGTAATAAGGACAGCACTGGGAAGAATCACTCTTTAGGATTGTTCCACTGTGAAGTTGCCAGCTTTTTTTCTAGGGAATCAAAGTTGCATCCATGTATTAATAAATACTTTGAGAGGGTGGGTTTGCTTTATTTTCCTGGTTGTACAGAGAAGAAAAAGAAAATCAGTTGGCTGGGTCCTTTTTCTTGCAGCTCAAGGATATCATGGCTATGGGACTGGAATAGCAAAAATAATATTAAGTACTAAATAATTTGAACAGTATTTATCAAAACTATTTTACCTCTTTGAAGTTGTGTTATCCTTTGTTTTGCTCTCTGTATTCATGCTGAGTGCCTTCCAAACTGTAGACTTGGACATTTCATCTGAGATATTAATTTCAGATGGATCACACCTATAAACATCAAAAGTTAAGGTGTTGCAGTTTGATTATTGTGTTGCATTATTATAGAGAAATAATGTCACCTGTGTCAACAGCAACTGTCAGAAATTGGTTCCATACAATTATTGAGAAATATCTAGCCAATGGATTTGTAAAGGATTCTAAATTTGTTTTTAAAACACTACATATTTCTTTCAATTTATGTGAAATGTTTGAGTTCAGTATTTGGTAACATTCTGATAACAAATCTACTAGAAATCTTTAATACAAAGCAGCTATACTGTACATTTTAACTACGCTGTACATTTTAAAACTGCACTAAAACAGCATGAGATTTGTGAAGAATATTAGAAACAATATTGATTGGATTACCTATAAACATTACTCTTTACTGGACTTTGAAGTAATTTTCTACTTTCCATTGGTAGCTGAACATTACCGTCACCTCCGGGCTCCAGCATTTTCTCCGATTCCTGTAACATTACAAAGAAAAATAAACTAGCTCCTCTGTGAAACATTTTGCTCATCTGCCAAAATAATACGTTTACATTTTTGTGAGCAAATATTGGTTTGCAGAAACTCTTAGCCAACGAGTGTTAAGTACAATTTTATAATTATTCAGCTAGAATTGTGGTATTATGCAATACGATTAAAAATTTCTTGGGTGTCTCACAAATAGAAACATTAACTTGGTGTATCTTCAAACTTTGTTGATTTACATAAATTTTATTTCCAAAGCACAAGAACCCACTAAATGGAACAAACTGGTTCCATTTAACTAACAATTTACAGGTTGGTGGTTGGCTGTAAAACTTTCAATTTTAGCCAATTGTGTGCAGAAGTTTCTAAATATTGATATGTTCAAGTTGTTTAAACTCACATTGCTATCAAGTTTTACCTCATCATCTTTGACTTTATTGGCATCATCCAGTTTTTTCTTCTTACTTTCAGGCATTAGATCATCAAGCCAACTTAGCTCCCGCTTCAGGAAACAGATGTCCATCAATTTCCTAACAAAAACTAGAGCTAATACCTGCAACAAACCATCAGAGATCAGGTGAGGGAACAAATACAAGTTGCTTAAGAAAAGTCTCTTGTAACAATTGAACCTGTACCAGTTTCTAAACTGGGAAGTATATTTTACTACATAATCCAAAACACTAGATTTATCATCAGCTTGGCCTCTCCTATTTACATTGTTCCCCTATTTTACAATTAAAAACTACAAGTTACAACAACAACTTGCATTCATACAGTGGCCGTCAGGCTGAACAGTGTTTCTGAGCGCTTAACAGTGGTGGAGCCCGATGCCGAGCCAGTGGGAGGTGGAAGGTGACTGTAGGCACGGTTGAAGAGGAAGATCGTCAAGCACGACCTGAAAATGTGGGGGGGCAAGGCAAAGAGATTCAGGGAGAGAGTTCCACAGCTTCAGTGTGTAGGGGCTAAAAGCACAGCACCGATGGTGAGGCGGAGGGTCCAGTGGACAAGGAGGAGCCTGGAGCCAGTCAAGCAGAGGCAGCGGATGGTGGTGTAGGGAGAGAGTAGCTTGGAGAGAGGGTGGGGGGAGAACCAGGGTATGAAGGGATTTAAATAAAAGAGTGAGGATCTTGAAATTGATCCGCTTTGTGACGGAACCAATGGAGTTTGACAAGGATTGGGGTAATGGAGGTATGGAGTTTAGTGCAGGTGAGAATCTGGGAGGCACAGCTTTGAATTAGTTGAATTTTGTAAATAGTAGACCAGAGAGGAAGGTGTTTGAGTAGTCGAGGCTGGAGGTGACGAAGGCACGGACGAGGGTTTCGGCAGCTTTTAGAGAGGTACGGGTGGAGCGGGGCAATGTGGCGGAGGTGGAGGAAAGCGGTCCTGGCCAGGGACCGGATGTGGGGTAGGAAGGATAGCTGAGAATTGAACACGACGCTTAAGTTGCACATGGGTTTGGTGAGTCTTAGGGAGAGATCGGGTAAGTTGAGGACCGAACCGCAGGAGAGATGACCTTGACGGGAGCCAAAGCATATGGCTTCTGTCTTGTCAATGTTCAGCTGCAGGAAGTGTGCCTGTCAGACAAGTTAGAGGCGGACTTCTGTTTGTAGAAAATTCATGATAAGACAAGAAATTTCATTCTAGCGATATCAGGATGGTTGGCTCTGGACAGGGCTTCATGATCCAATTACAGAGATAATTGGACCATGAAGTCCTACCTTTCCCTAGTTCTGAAGAAAAAGTGCTTTTGCATGAGGCATGGGTGACAAATACATTTAGGCCCGGCAATGAACCTCAATTCTCATTGTAATGTTAGAACTACTGAGAACTCGAGCACACTTTCACTATAAATGTTAAATAGGTAATAGTTACAAAAATTACCATCATAGGGAAAACAATAGCAGCTGGTGAGGCTTTGATGACCCAAAGTAGGATCAGGCAGGTCAGCTGAATAACTGTAAAAAGATGAACTTTTCGTAGAGGCACGTGACGCAGGTAGATAAAATCTGGTTGGTGTTTGGCTGGCATTGCAAACAGTTTCACACGATCAAAGAACTGCAAAAGAAGAAAAAGATTCAACTTGGTCTGTGACACTCATTCATAAATGCATATGAAACATACTGAAACGTTACTCAAGACCTTGGGATAAATCACAGGTTTTAATAGGTATATCTTGTCATTATTTAAGTTTTAAAGTACTACGGAACAGGGATGAATGCAGATTTGTTCTCTTATCAAAAGCGTGTTAAATCGACCAGGCCTTGAGCAAGGGTGGTGGCATTCCCCAGTTGAGGGAGGAGAATTGTGATTTAGAATTTAAGGGGTTAACCATGCATGGCACTTCCTTCGCACATCTTGGCAGATAGAAGGTGTGAGAAGTTGTGCTCTTGCCCTCATGGTTCCAGGCGTTGTTCCAGATGAAGAAGGAAAAAAATTTAAAACTACAAAAAAGGAGAATATGTGCCAAAATACCCCCTGAAAATAAAACTGTTCAAAAACCCAGAATTTGCATATTGTGCACCTTTCTGCGAGTGCATTATTTTCCCTCTGTTTCATGTCCTCCGTTTCGCGCACAAATATACGGTCAATTCACTTTACAGCATATTCTGTGAAGCGCTTAGAGACGTCTAGAAGACGTGAAAAGTGCTATATAAAATGCAAGGATTATTATTATTATATATCAACTAATAGTCATTATTGAGAGAGGGAGTTACAGGCAGAATAAATCAACTCAAAGTGGCATTTGTAACAACCGCTCAGTTTAGTACATGATGAAAAGAGAAGTTTGTCTCATTTGTAGTTTTAATACTACCCAATTCAAACTTACTGTTTAAAGTTATAGTTAATCTTAAATTATATTAATCACTAATAAATTGGGGACTCACAAACACAAAACCTTTGAAGGTGGCAGGACAAGTTGACAAAGTGGTTAAAACGGCAAATGGGATCCTTGGCTTTATAAATGGAGGCACAAATTATAAGAGCAGGGAAGTTATGTTGAACCTTTACAAATCACTGGTTAGACCTGAGCTGTGCAATTCTGGGCACCAGGGCAGAGAAGATTTACAAGAATTATACCAGAGATGAAGGACTACAGTTATATGGAGAGACTAGAGAGGCTGTGATTATTCTCCTTAGAGCAGAGAAGGTTGAGGGGGGATTTAATAGAAGTGTTCAAAGTGATGAGAGGTTTTGTTACAGTAGAAGAAGACGTCGCTTGCAAGGCGAGTGCTCGAACCACTGAGCTACAGTACTCCTAGAATCTTACAGCACAGAAGGAGGCCATTCGGTACATCGTGCCTGTGCCGGCAAGCTTTAAAGAAGAACCATAAACCCTCCAGTTACTATTTCCTCTGGCGGGTGGATTGGTAACCAGAGGACACCCAATTTAAGATAATTGGCAAGAGAACCAGAGGGGAGATGAGAATTTTTGTTTTTACCCACAGAGTTGGAAAGCATTGTCTGAAAGAGTTATGGAAGCAGATTCGCTAATAGCTTTCAAAAGGGAATTAGATAGGTACTTAAAAAGGAAGAATTTGCAGGGCTATGGGGTAACAGCAGGGGAGTGGGACTAGTTGGTAGCTCTTTCAAAGAGCCGGTACAGGCACGATGTACCGAATGGCCTCCTTCTGTGCTGTAAGATTCTAGGAGTCCTGTAGCTCAGTGGTTAGAGCACTCGCCTTGCAAGCGAGACACCTGGGATCAATTCTAGGCAGGGTAAAACCTTGGGCAAGTTTCCTTACTCCACACGCTAATAATAATCCCTCCAAAACAAAACAATAATAAATTGGTCATTTTCAATCCACGACTGTTTGTGGGACATTGCTGTGCGCAATTGGCTGCCGCGTTCGCCCACAAATATACAGTCAATTCACTTTACAGTCTATTCTGTGAAGCGCTTTGAGACGTCGAGAATAAGTGAAAAGCGCTATATCAAATGCAAGGATTATTATTATGATTCTATGGCTAACAGTAAGCAATCTAATGACAGCTAAACTTGTCACCAACAACATTTCAGCTTTAAAGAAGAACCATAAACCCTCCAGTTACTATTATTTGCTTATTAAAAGCCTTTAAATGCTATGGATCCAAGTACAAACACTAATCTATACATATTCAGAATATTAAATCTTTTTAGGGACTTGACAAAAAAAAGGACAATTCATATACATCTTGCAGTGAATAAAGAACATTAATTTCATGAACTTTCTCACCTGAATTCCTCTCAGTGATGAAACCCCCATGTAAAGAAAGACTCCATAAAGCACTGGCATTGGAATGAACTGCAAATATAAAATAGTTACAAAAAGTCACAAGAAAAACTTGTACACTAAAATAATACGACTACTTCCAATGGAAGTAATTGTACTCTTTATTTTCCACTACCCAACCTCCCTAGCTGTCTTCTGGATACAATCATAGAAATAATATCATTGTCCATTATTGATTTTTTCTGTATTTTCTTCCAGGAATTGTGGTTTTGACTACTTTAAACAACTGAAGTTTCTCATTGGTAAGTTGTCATTCCTAGCTCCTACTTTTCTGAACAGGAGAGGCAATGAGAGCTCTGATATTTGCTAGGTCTTAGCCTGGTCTTTTCAGGCTGAACTGACTAAACTTAAAATGGTTTTCCAAAATTTTACGAGAGACAATGGCCTGGGTGCGTCCAGTGAAAAGTCTGTGCTGAGTAGCCGGGTGAGGTGTTAAATGACAATAGGAGCACTACAATTGGCCTTAGTACCCCCCACTGCCCACCAGTCAGAGGGTTCCTGCTCTTGCTTGCTATTCAGTGCCTCAATCTGGACACTTGTGTGGTTGTTCAGTGGACATGAAACTATAATTAGCTAAGGTTGAATGATGTGGATTCAATTTGGTATACGACCATCAAAACGTACCTAGTAGTCACACCTTTGACATACCTTTAAGAAAGCCGTCATAAAGACAGAGCAACCCATTAGAACAAAGATCATGAGACCAGTGACCCTCTGCTCTCGAATTCCAAGGAACTTTGGAACTTCACCAGGGGCTGAACATTCAGACTCCAGCTTCAAACTGTTCACATGAGAGATGGATAGAACAGTGGCTGCTACAAACCAGGGAAGTCCCATGATTGAACACACACCCAGCATTAGAGCCACCATTAGGAGATCGAGATGATAGCCACCTCCTTTCTGTGAAAAGAAAAGAATCTTATAACTTACCCAAAGCCTCTCAAGGCATTTTAAACCTTTACCGATAAGATTAGCCGTCAAATAGACAGTGGGATCTATTTTACTCTTGTCATTATGATTAATATAAGACAGGGAAACACAGTCACCCTGTGTCCAATCACTCAGACACTTCCAGCGCACTCTGACATCACTTACTTCTTGAACACTAATACAATTTGGATAGATGGACATGGACACTGAACAACTATCCTTACCTTCAGCTTGTGTTCCTTCCGGTTTATAATTACGGCAGAGATCTGTTGGTCCATGAAGATTAAAATAGTGCAGAGCAGAGATGGAATAATGGCTGCTATAACTGTCCACCAGGGATTTGGGCCAATAGGGTTTATTAGCCATCCACGGTCATCTCTTGTTGGCTGCAAGCAATCAAATTCAAGAATTGTTTTTAAGTGTGATAACAACATCAGTGTAATTCTCTGCAATATTAAAGTATTTGAAGAATATTACTTATAAATGCAGTAAATGCGGCACAATATAAATTCACATATGCCAATCTCTCAAAGTCTTTCACAAGTCACTTTGAAATGCACTGTTGCTGTGTGAGGGGGAGGTAATTAGCTGCTCCTTGGAGCTAATCTGGTTCTTGAGCCAAACGGATTCACAGTACTCCTCCAGTACATTCTAGATGTAGGGAACATTTCCAATATGTAGGTGGCATACTTGTGTGGAACTCTGGTTGGGATACTATTAAGCATGGTGATTCCATATATGTCAGACACCTGACTTATCAAAATAAATTGCTATGCATCACATCAATGAGATGATTCATTTGTGTTGTTCATTAAAGTGATATGTTGCAATCACTGATTAAATATGAACTCAAAACACATAGAATTACTGTTCCTGGATGTCAACCCGAGACATGGGTAGGAATGTGTGGATAGAAATTCCACTTGGGTCTAGATTTGCTCTACGAACACAGTGTTCAACACACAGCTTTAATTTTGAAGCTGTTTTCTGTAAGTTTTTCTAAATTTTACAGGCTAAGATTGGTTGGAATTTGAGGCTTCTGTTTGCGACTTGAATAACTCAGCAACATGTGATTGTCAAAAAAACTTGAAACAAGAATTTCAATCAGAAATATAACTCTTCAATCAGGAGAGGCGGAAAGAACATTTGTGAAAGACAGCGTTGGTGGGGAGCAATAATTACCAAATTCTGCTTCAGTTACCTTAAAAACACTGGGAACTTGAAGTTTTGGCGATGGAATTCCCAGAGCATAGTCAATCAGAACCATGGACAAGATAGTCAGGAAAATAGCAAAGTCACTGATCATAGACCGAACCTGTTATACATTTAGAAAAAAGTTACAACATCCTAATTAAGCATGCAGTGAAACAAAATCATGACTTAGTTCAGTAATTTCTTTAAAGGAATATTGTATGGATCTGAATGATAATAATAATCCTTGCATTTGATATAGCGCTTTTCAAGTCTTCTAGACGTCACAAAGCGCTTCACAGAATATACTGTAAAGTGAATTGACTATATTTGTGGGAGAACGCGGCAGCCAATTGCGCACAGCAATGTCCCACAAACAGTCGTGGATTGAAAATGACCAATTTATTATTGTTTTGTTTTTTTGGAGGGATTATTATTAGGCTCTGTGTGGAGTAAGGAAACAATTGCAAATGGATATTGCAAGACAAAATGTCCGTGCTGTTGTTGACCAGCCTATTTGAAGCTTGAACATTTCAACCTTGTGAGCCAAAGCCCTCAGGATAGTCCAAGGTGGAAAAGTACCAGAAAAACTTTCTAGTGTGTTGTTTCGTACTCCAGTTACCATTAGTTTTATTTATTGAGAACCAAATCCAGTTGCACAGTAGTATTAACAGAAGCTAATAGTAGATTTTTGCACTGCACAAAGCATATTTTATAAGAAATACTTGAAAGACAATACTAAAATATTTTTTAAAAACGTTATGTTGCAAAGATTCAACTTACAAAATGATAGTAACCAATATGTAAAGATGTGAAGAAAAGCAGACAGTGTAATACCTTGGTGGGAAAATAGTGGCTAGTTTTAAACTGCTTCAGGAATCCTGACAGGACAAATGTGGAAAAGAATAGTATAACCGACCAGAAGAGGACATCTGGGGTATAAGGTCCATGGTGTCCACACGAAGGTCCAACAAATTCACCATGGAATATTCTACATTCCTAATTGATTAAAAAAAGGCAGCACACAGATTATATTAACAATGTCCGACTGACCCAAGCATTCTGAGGAGCTAATTTAATAGGCATTTTAGGGAACTTTAGGAATTTGTCAGGACAAAATATGTTGACATTATATTTTGATTATTTAAGTATTACTGTACCCGCCCGCCCCGCCCCCCCAATCTGATTCTTACATTTTCACATTCTCTAGTATTTTATTTAGGTTTTACGAATTGTATTAACAATTCAGCTGATGTTAGAATATTGGGGGCTATCACATTACATTTTAAAATCTCCACTGGCTAATAGTGAAATTGACATCAATTGATCCAAAAGGACCCAGGCTCAGTCTATGGTATGAAGGCTTCCAGTTAGGGTACGGGTATTAGCTCAGCTGTATATGGCCTTGGTTTCTCTGTAAAAAAAATACTCATTGTGTTCGTCATCACTGTTCATTAACCTGGACTAGAAAACTGCATTTGTGGACACTGGAGGAGGAAATCATTGCTGTCCTTCATATTTGAATAATTTGCCAATACTCATGGTACAGGCTCATAAGAAATATGAGTAGTGACTTTGTATCCCTCACATTAGCCAGTGGATGCGGGAGAGGAGAAAAACTGAGGCAAACAAAATAAATTTACACAATCCAGTGCCAGAATATCATTAGCTTAGCATATAAAATTGCATTTGTGGCACTCATCATTGCCAATACATTGAGTGACATTATTATATATTATATATAAAAAACACATCTTACTAGCAACAGCTCTGAGTGGTAGTAAGATTTAGTGCCGGAATGAAAGTGCAAAGATCAATACCTGTAGTTTTAATGCTCAGCTTTAAGCATAATCTTAAAACAACATTGCTTGCCATGAAGGAGCCAGCCGACAGTCACATTTGTTTTCTAACTTACAGTGACAGTTAGGTTTCCCCAGGGAACAGTTGCTCTTGTAATGTTGTGATTCATCCAATAGTCAAGCGTTTGGTTGTTGGGATTAAAAGGCTCTGTGCAGGCACAGCTGAAATGAATAGAAAAGAGAACACTGGATTGCATTCTTAAACTGTAGGAGCTACATTCATACATGTTTTTTTCAGTTTTAAAGCATTCATTATCAAGGTGTGCAGAGAAAAACAGTGAAATAACAATGGCTGATTGTCTATACCAAACTGGGCTTTGAAGATACTTCTTCAAATCAGTCTGCTCTCTGAGGTTCTCCAGTCCAGGTAGAGTCAATCATCGCTATTCATATTTCCTGGCCTATTTATTCAGAACGTTATTGGGAACATTTTACTCCTCCTCCTCCTCCACCATCACACCATATCCACCTTCTTCCAGAGAACACAGGGCAGCCTTGACAGACATCATAAAAGCAGTCTACAGAATACAGTGCTTCTTCTGGCTGGAGAATGGTTAGTGAGAAACAAACAAGCTTGACTAGCAAGAAGAATGGTGAAACCACAAGCAAGTCCAGTTTGTTTAAAAATCAATAAGCCTCATACAATGTCAAGACCTTCAGTACATGAACTAGTTGCAGATTTCATAATGTAAACACGTCTTAATGAGGAATGGAAAGGTACAATAAAGTTATCAGTTAAAAACAAATCTGGGCCATTAAGATTTCTGATCTATAATCATCTCAGATGAATAATGGCACACTTGTGCGCTTAAATAATAACATTGTCTATACTTATTATTGTCACATAACAGGTATAGACAATGATACAATTGCAAATTTCTAATGACAAACTGTGCTGTCTACAAACCCTGGTAACGGTGACAGTCACTTTATGGAATGAAATCTTCCAAGTATTTTTTACTTACCCTATTTACCACCTTTCTCTTTCCACCATGTGCTCTTGGATTTCTCACTCACCCACCCACCCAGACTAGTTAGGGTGGGAAGGAAAGAGAACTTCTTGTATTGCCTCAGAACCTAATGGAACGGCTGTAATAGAAAAATACTGACCCGATTCAAGGCTCAATTATGTGCATAACCTGATCCCTAACCACAGCCATGTGAAGGGAAGATCTCAACACCACACAACTGGGGCTGCTTAATCTGACATTTTAAAATACTCTGCTTAGTGACTGCAGAGATTGCTGTTGTACAAGTTGTCTATTAAGTTCAACAGCTTCAGCTGAGCACAAAAGCACCTCAACCTCTTCACAATCCTCTCTTTCGATCTGCAGTAAATACCTAGCAATCACCCCTCTTTACCCAGAAAAGAAACTGATTTTCACCCAGCATTTTAAGATACTAACAGGAGGACTGTGTTCTGGAGAGTGGGGGAAGGGACATACTTTTTATTTTCATGCAGTTTATGTAAGGTGGGCACAGATAGCTGCTGATTTCAGAATACTGTACAGTGAGAATACGAAGGCCAATGCTTACAAGTACTGAGTGAGATGATCCAGATTGGCATGCATGTTGATAGGATAGATTTCTCCCAAGTGGACCAGCTTTTCAAGAGCTTCATAGATGAAAATGATGCAAATTAAAGAGGCAAATGCTTCCTCCGTGAAACGAGTTATATAGCAAACAAGACAGCTTGCATCGGTAGCAACAAGCAAGAGACACAAAAATGCTGTCCAGAGCCCAATACACGTTCGTAAAGAAAGGTAGGATAAATCATAGTCCCTGTGTAAAAAGAGAACACAGTTAAAGATTCATAGATGAAACATCAACGTGATAGTATTATAGTAGTAATAAATCCAATTTTTTGAATTCCAAAGACAATCCAGAATTTATTTAGATCTGAACCGGTGCACACACACACACACTCCCAAAAGCTAATGGCTCAATCAACAATCCCACAACTTCTCCTGCTGTAGAATTGCCTTCTGAGCAAATCCAGCAGAGCCCTAGAGCATGGGATTGAGGGAACATGCAAAAGTACTTCCAGTAAAGTGTATGAAAACCTGGAGTTCTGAGAGATTCATCAGTTTATTTCAGACACGTGGCACCCACTGCATTACACCCAACAAATACTTACTTGCAGAACTTGAATAAAATCTTTTCGAAAACCAGCACAGGCCCTGTACTGCCCAGGATAGTGAGAGGCTGTCCAGCAAATAGGGAATATGCTATTCCGGTCATAGAGGCCCCCAAAAGAGACTCAATAGCACTCTGAAAGAGATTTAAAATAATAATTGTGAATGATATTTGGAAAGAAATGACTTATTTTTATAGTGCTTTATAGATTGAAAGGTTTCAAAGGTTTTCGTAGAAGTTACTACCAGTGAACTGACTATGTCACCTATTTCTGACCAGTGTCAGATTTAGGACTGTATATAGGACACCAAGGACATGCCTTTAACTTTCAGAGATTCTGACCTCTCTTAAAATGCAAATAAAGTGAAACGAACTTACAGAAATTTATCCTTAGAAAGTGATTCCACATTGCTTTATTCCCCTATTGCTTTTAAACAGAAAACAGACCTGATGACACCTGCTATATTAATAATACTAATCCTCGCATTTGATGTAGCATCTTCCAGATTTCTCAAATCACTTCACAGAATATACTGTAAAGTGAATTGACTGCATATTTGTGGGTGAAACTCAGTAGCCAATTGTGGACAGTAGTGTCCCGCAAACAGTCATGGATTGAGTGACCAAATTATTTTTTTTTAAATTTTTTGTTGAAGGCATTATCACCCCTGGAAAAACGATCAGTCAATCGGCTATCAACCAGACTATCAACCTACTTACTGCTACTTAATCAGAGGCGTGTGGAGTAAGGAAACTTATCCAACGTTTCGCCCTGCGTGGGAATTTACCCCGGGTTCGCTCGCTTGCGAGGTGAGTGCTCTAACCGTTAAGCTACAGGACTCCAAATTAAATAGCATTATAACTACAAACACGATCAGCAGTTTATAAGCAACAAAGTGAAATCTTCAAGTTCCTTACTATGCGTCCTTCAGTCGCTTCTCCTAAGAGGCCACCAAATGTGATTACAGGAGACATGCAGGCACAGTACAAGAAGAGGAAGGAAGCCACACACTGTAAGCTGAAGGCATCCTTGAAGTCACTCCAGTACCAGGGAATCTTTCGTTTGATGTCAAGAACCAAACCCCCAAACAGCCTGATGGAATAGAAGAAAACAAATACTAGGCTTATTTTGGCACTTATCCAAAGCAGTACAGCTAAAGCAAACAATTATGTTTAAAATGTACTGATTACTCCCGAGCACAGCAGAAAAGATTTCAACTCAAAACAACAATGGTAATCCAATTCAACTGTAAAACAAAATTTATTTTAAGTGCAGTTCTGCCAGTTCTCTTATACTTGTAACAGTAGTTTATTATAAAAAAAGTTGAAAGAAACTGAATCTTCAAAGAAGTTAGACACCTTAGAAAACATCTGAAATTGGAAAATGTAAATGTAATATCAGTTGTTAAAACAAAGCTAATACAATAATCTAATACTTCACTATTTTAACACCAGAGGCGGTGGAGTATCTTAACATCATTATACACATTTCATATAAACCCCTCTCAACCAGAAAAAAACTATACGTTGCAGCTTATGTATAGATTCCTTTTTATAACCTTTTTCCTGCATTTGCTCAAAGAAAATATGTAGCATTGATACTTCAAGGACTCTAATGAATGTACAGGTAACTCTCTGAAAGAATTGTAGAAATTTGTGATACTTAATATTCAATTTCTTTCCAGCTGGTAACATAGGCAGTTAGAGAGCTCCTTTGGCACTGTTGAAATACCAGCCCCAACTTTGGAGAAGTCAGTGCTCAGGAACTTTCCCGGGAATGGAGAGAGAGCCACGAGCCACCCAGATCACTCAACATTTCCCAGCAGTTGGTTCAGGTGACCGTGGGAAGAGGCCTGTGAGAGCAGGTTGTTGAGGTGCCAGAGCAGTAGCAAAATGAAAGAAAACAAACATCTGATTTTTGTTTAGAGACAGGTTGAATACAATTAAACAAAAGGCAAAATACTGCAGATGCTGGAAATCTGAAATAAGAACAGAACACTCAGCAGGTCAGGCAGCATCTATGGAGAAAGTTAACGTTTCAGGTCTCCATAGATGCTGAGTGTTCCCAGCGACTTCTGAATACAATTAAAGTTGTGCAGATTATATATCAGTACTCATAGAATGCATTATAAATCCAGTGTTGCCAACCCCCAAGTGTTCAGGAGATGTACAGAGAAAAAAAATGGCAAGTTTGGTATAAAATCGTGGCATTTACTTTCAAGCTGAAATGTACACATACATTGTAATTGACAATAATCATTTTCAGTCAGTTTCAAGGAATGGAATGCAACTAGTGACTGTCCCATTTTCTAGAAGTACTCAACTGGAATATATTGATATAGAATTACACAGCATTGAAGGAGGCCATTCGGCCCATCGTGCTCGTGCCGGCTCTTTGAAAGAGCTATCAAAATTAATCCTAATCCCCCACCTTCTCCCCATAGCCTTGCAAATTTGTCCTCCCCAAATAGCTATCCATTTCTCTTTTGATAGTTGTTATAGAATCTGCTTCCACCACCCTTTCAGGCAATGCATTCCAGACCGAACAACCTGCTGTGTGAAAAAATATCTTGTTTTTTTCTACTACAGTGAGTTGCAGCAGACTTCAAAGATGTTGGCTGGTGATTTTGCTTGCAACTAACAATAGTTCTGGGTCTTAAATATGGCTTAGTTCACTCAAGTAGTTTTGTACTTCTCAAGCAATCCACTTACATGATACCTTAAATTAAGCAGTTGGTGTCAAGTAAGCATAGTATGTGACATTGGACTAATCTCTAGAGCATTAGGGTGGATATCAAGTTGTAAATTAACATACAAAGGTCTCTTCACCATGTTGAAGGCAGATATTTGTCAAAGAACTGCCATTGAAACAATCTTGGTAATGGCTGCTGGAGTTATCTATCTTGTGAACATGCTTCTTATCCAGAAATGACTGGGTACATGACATGTCAAGCGACTGCTAGGATGGTGGAAGGTGAACTAGATGGACCTTGGTCTTCTTTCACCAGCAAATTCTTATGTTCCTATGGGTACACTGGGTGGTGTGCAGAGCAATTACTGCATCTCCAAGTGATGAAGGCATCATTTAATAGGTTACAATGTCTGTCTTGTACGGGTGGATGGATGGATGGCAGAGCCGAATCAACTCTCTGGTGGTATGAATACCCGAGCAAAGTAGCTCTTTAATACTTCAACAACAACAACTTGCATTTATATATTGCCCTTCACGCAGGGCAGTGTCTCGGAGTGCTTGAACAGCGCTACTTCAGGGCACAGTTGATGATTGACCAGTCTGCCTGGCTCATCAGGTTAACTTTGTGAGGCAGCAATCTAACTAGGAGTGTAGCCTAATTGGACAAGCAGCAGGCAGGCTACCAGTAGCTCATATTGATAACTTTGCGGTTGTAGCTGATTAATAATAATAACCAGAAGTACCCAAAAGTGCACTTTGGGGTCCATAATGCCTTGGCTTCTGACAATCTACCCATGTTCTCCTGCCTCGAGGCTCCCAATCACTGAGATCTCCTGTTTATTTGTCATAAACTAGACGATCTGAATTTCATTTTGTATATATATTTTATTTGGATGAAAGAGGGAGACTGGATGAGTCTGCCCGACTCAATCGCCACTCAGGTTGTGGGGAGGGCACGTGAAGTCCTTGACAACACGCAGAGGGAATGAACAAGATTAATTAGATTGAATTCTTACCTTTAATTTGTGCAGCAAACTTTAGATACGGCTCTTCAGGGCAGCACTAGACATGGGCTGCTTGCCCAAACAGGTGGCCTGGGAGGGCAAATGGAACCTGCTCAGAAGTCAAAATCTCAAGAGGTTTCAAAATCCTGAGACTTTGAGCTTGTGTCGCAAGAGGCCTGTTAAAAAAAAGGCAGATTCCCGAGTCTCGCGACACAATCACGAGGATTGGCAGTACGGTAAATCTAGGACGCATACTCTGAGTTAGCAGGACGGGGACTTTCGATGGGGACAATGGTTGAATTATCTAAAAGGTAAACACTATATTTAAATCAATAACACTTGACATTAAGTACGTTGTTGTGCATTTCAAAATAGCTGGAAATAATTAAGCACATTTTTCATCATCGTGGGTTCTCCCAAATATACTCACTGGTAGATTAGGAAAGTCATTGGAATGTGCATTATTGTCGGTCAGCTTTGCTCCCGTAAATGAAATTTGAGATGAGAAATTGATTAAGGTCCTTAAAGGTATTTGTGCTGAAATCCCTCCGTGGTTTAGCTCGATCTTTCCCAACCCTACTTTTCAACCTGTACTTTCTACTTTTTTGGTTCTGGGTCCCCTATTTCCAGCTGCCTACGAGAACAACACTAGTCTTCAGCCAGCATGCCTTGTCCTCTGCAACACTGCCAGTTTTTAGACATCTCCTAAAGCCAGAATTCTCAAATTGTGTTTTTGGATTAGCTGTACACGTTTCCCTCCACTTGTTTGGGACGTCCTCCCGACGTGAAAGGCGCTATACAAATGTATTTTGTTGTTGTTGTTGGTATCCAGCACTCTCCTTTCATTAGGGCTTTGAGACCCTGTTACATAAATACCACTATATAAATATAAGTTGTTGTTGATGTCTTTTCTCGAATACAATTGAATGCACTTTGTCAGAGAATTTGAACACAGGAAGGAAGGGGATACTTTTTTAATTTAGTTCACAATTTGCTAAATGTTTGGAATTGAAGATGGCCTTATGGTTTAACACATTAATATTGTGTTATGATAAACTAGAAAATCTCTTACAGGATTATTTACAATCAGGTTTCTCTCCAGCTGGCAAGGGGAGACTAAACCTGCCATCCAGTCACAGCCTGAATTAATGGTGAGAAAAAATGATATTTAAAATTAGCACTGGTTCAAGTTAGGGTTGCGGGGATGCTACCCATTACAGCTGAAGTGCAAAGTTAGCAATCTACAAAAGACAGTAAGTAAAGGTAAAATATTAATAATAAAATAAATCCCATCAAAAACTGTTTGCCATGCTGTGTACAGACCTTCCTGTGCGCTGCAGTTCTGGGCCACTGTGGTCTTCGTGTGGTTCAGTATCAACATGGCAAATATTACCATTCGGAACTCCAGGAAGTTTCCTTTTCTCCTAGTTTACGGAAGATACGAAAGACAAGAGTCAGACAAATGGGCTCTTCCCGTGGACAAATGCCTGACATCTGACAAGTCACCTTCCGCACGAGGCATGGAATCAAAGACGGTGTCTCACTATTTCACCACCCCAATTATTCACATTTCTTTGGAATTCCAGAATTAACAACAGGAATCAGAATCAGGGACCTGCCAATTCTCGACATCAGAAATTGCCACATCCTGACTGCTGGAACACGGCCATGTTATTCATACTTCAGAAAAGCAAAAAAGACCTTATTCTTCTAAACAAACCATATACTTCACTTCATCTTCCCCGCTGCCATAATTGGCATTTTCAGCAATCCTTCCATTATTTACTCATGATGCAACAGTTTCCAGAATCATGCAGTCGTTATAAAATGGCCTATTAAAGCCGTGTACAAAAAGCACATGACTACACGTTCTGCACTAACAGAGGATATTCAGAAGCACCAACAAAGCCACATTTTTTTATTCAGCAGTAAATTATTTCAAAACAAATGAATCTATGCTCGGCTTCTTATTCCATTCAAATAATAAATTAGGTGCAGAATAAATCTCAATTGACCAAATCATATGCAAATCCTTGGCATAGATTGCAGATATTATCACCGAATCTTCAAGCAGTACCAATATGTTACAGTGTTTACCTAGCAGTAAGTTGGAACGTGGTTGTTAGTCGATTGGCGAATCGCTTTCTGGGGGTAATAATCCCTTAATAAAATAATAATTTGGTCACTTAATCTAAGACTGTTTGTGGGACACTGCCGTGTGCAATAGTCTACTGAGGTTCGCCCCAAAAATATACAGTCAATTCACTTTACAATATATTCTGTAAATCTCTTTTAGATGTCACAATGATTGCATTATATCAAATGCAAGGATTATTATTATTATTATGTTTTTTCCAAAGATCTGAGTGATGGGAGAGAACATACCTGCGATGGGACATTTTTTGGAGGTTCGATTCGGATAGAGGGGTCCCATTCCCCTGGAGGCAGAACAGTCACTTGATCCAGAAACTCATCAATGCCAGCCAGCAGGTCACTGCGATCCTTTGCCTTGTAGGCAACATCATGGAAAATCTAACAGTAGAGTTGTAACATTTCTAATTAGTTGGTTATGATCTTTGACGAAGAATTGAATGCAATGATTTGAGAAGATATCAATTCCTGAGCATCAATAAAGCTGGGATTAACCCGTGACTCTCATGCATACAGTTCCTGATGAGATAAGACTCTGAATGAGGCTGATTGAAGCGCACTGTAACGCTGATCCTGCACTCGTTACTCTTGACGACAATCTATTCTCAGCATTGTCCTTTGGATACGCTTCACTGATCTTCATTATTTGGCAAGCGCTCTCCACTACTGCTCAATGCTTCTTTGTACTGCTGAATACGATCTGGAGGGTTCTAATCAGCAGCGAAGTTAATTAAACTTCTACGTCAATCTTGCACCTTTAAATAATCCCAGTAGTTTATTGGGATAGATTAATACCCCATTCACATAGGACTTTACCGTGAGGGAGAGTATATTGTATGTTATATTAAAAAAGTACTTCCACAAACAGAGGAAAGAAGGAGAGGAATGATCTGATGTATTTTACAGAGATTGGCTTCACTGCAGGCCTGGGAGTGGCGTCACCAACTTTTCAGCTCAGGATGGGAAAAATGTCATAGCGTTATCCATCATTAAGCAACAGAACCCAAAACCATTACCAGCATTTATGGGGCGGACATACCTCATCAGTCATTATAGTTGCCATTGACCTGCCAATCTCATGGTATTGTTGTGCCTTTCCAATTGGTCCCAGCAAAATAAAGAGGAATCTGCAGAACAAAAGACTACTATTATTATTAGACAACTTTCCCCAATAAACTCTCGTTACATCTGCATAGAACATAAGAATTTACTAGGCAAAAGAAGATTTATTGAGTTCGCCTTCCATCATCCTGCAAACTATATATTATATCCCAACGTAGACTGGTCAACCATAAGTAGATCGCTGTTGACCTGCCTTTAATTTCTGGCAGCTGTACCAGACTACACATTGATTTCTTCATCACTTGCTGCAGGAACAATGAAGACAGTAGGAAAAATAGGGTAAGCGATCACTGGTGTCAGTTACAATTTGATTCAGTGAAGCTGGATGGAGAAAGTCAAGCCACAGGAGTGAAACAAAGTAGTTTAGAATTGTCAGCAGAAACAGGAGATTGAATTACTGCCTTCGAGCCTCTGTCAGCGGTCTGTTATTCCTGATAATAAATGGTATACTGCTTCTTAACAAGAAAAATACCCTCACATTATCCAGCTCATGCACCAATCATATGAGGCAGCAGAACTATGGATGCATAATAATAATCCTTGCAATTGATATAGAGCCTTATCACAATGTTGAGACGCCTTAAAGCGCTTTACAGAATATACTGTAATATACTGTGAAGTGTATTTGTGGGCGAATAGTGGCATAAGACTTGACAGTTTGCGATGTGATTTTTTTCAGCACAGTTTCAAAATAAACAATATACTCACACAATAAGAACTATATAAACTTTATACAGCACAACTCTCTTTCCCTTTCAGCAGTCCCTCCTTTCTGAAGTCAAGGAATCATGTTGGGTTATAGTTGCACCGCTACCAGCCACCATCTGTTATTTTCGCTCAAGTGGTTAAACTTCATGTGTGAGTGTGGACATCGAAGACATGGATTCTCAGCAGGCTGTTCGTCAATGGACATTAAACCTCAGCAGCTCAGACATAAACCTACAGAGTTTCAATTAATCTGAAATTAAAGCCTCCTTTTAATCCATACAACATGAAAGTGAAGTGTTGTCTGACCTTGTAGGAATTGGAACTTCAGTAAGTCCTGTGAGGAGAACAGCCGGGGAGAGACGCACAAAAGCCACAATTGGTCGGTCGAGAAAGTCCAGCTCACCAACGAGAACATTGGAGGCTTCAGCCCCTGTCGGGATCTTCTTCATAAAATGGAGGTCTACCTGTCAGAAGGTATAAGCGAGAAGTGTGTAGGTTCCGCATTCTGCCAGTGTCACACAAATGTCAAAGGCATCTAACCTGAAGTAGCTCAGCAGTAGTGATTCACACCAACAGTCTCCCTAACACAATATCAGGCACCATCTGTCTCTCTTCAAGTCATTGAATCATAGGACTGTAGTATGCGTATAAAGGAGGTTTCAAATCCCTTCACATCCAAAGGATATTCAGTTTATAGGACACAAAAAATGTAGAATAGCATAGTATATCTGTCATTTTGAAAAATCTGTCAACTGAGGAAGAAAGTAGAGGTGGTAAGAGATATTATGACCTAATTATGACCTCTACCAGATCAAGCGCTCTGGGACGCTACCCTGCGTGAGCGGAGCTATATAAATGCAAGTTGTTGTTGTAGTAGGAGAATGTACAGATAAAAGTGGATATGAAATTGAAAAATAAGCTCAGTTGAGATCAGAATGTCATGCTGTAGAACTTCCACACTCCACCCCTCACCACCTATCACACCAACTAGAAAAGTTTACATTGTTGATTGTGAACTTAATGTGACTTAACCATAATAATAACCCTTGCATTTGATATAGCGCCTTATCACGTCTTCAACATGTCTCAAAGCGTTTCACAGAATATACTATAAAGTGATTGACTGTATATTTTGTGGGTGAAATGTGGCAGATAATTGCGCACAGCAGGTCCCACAAATAGTCATGTATTGAAGTGACCGATATATATATATTTTTTCTTTTTTTTAGGAATTATTACCCCAGAAAAAGTGATCCACCGACTAACAACCGGGTTCCTACTTACTGCTAGGTAAACAGTGGCATGTGGAGTAAGGAAGCTTGACTAACATTTCACCGTGCTGGGAATCAAACCCAGGTCTCTCGCTTTGAGGCAAGTGCTCTAACTACTGAGTTACAGGACTCCATAATGAGTGACAGGCCAACAAGGCGAGAGTTTTGTTCCACCTGTAGGCACACCAAGGTCAGAATGGGAGTCCTACCTTGCATATTTCAGCGCTGCTGTTCTCATGGTTGACTCCATTCTTGGCATCAAGGTGAGCTGGAACAGACATCGGAGACAACATTGGACCTGATGGGAGAAGTAAAAAAACAACAAAAGTAAGTTGCTTTAAAATAAAGCTTATTTTTAGATTCTCCATTAACAGTCTTGATTTGGTAGGCAGTTCTTTTCAAAGACTAGTGTTCTTGAATTTTAAGACTGGTTGGTCTTACAGGCTAATGGTTGGTAGAACTTTAGCCCTCGAGGCATTCCATCTGCGTTCAGCATTGCCCTAGAATCTTTGATCAGATTTCCTGCATCTGTTTGGCATGTTTCAGTGAACACGGATGGAGGTTGCGTTGCTACTGGAAGTTGATGAACCACACGTTAGAGGCACAGATTCAAATTAATCTTACAGCAATCCAATGCCAAGTCAAACTCCAGCGGTTATTTTTATCCCAACAATTTACTTTGTATTTATTTAAACCAGAGGGGTTGTTGGATCGGTTGTAGCCATGACAACCGTAAGGACACTCAGATCCTTCACATTAGCTCCTCACTGAAGGGTTTAGCACAAGAGTTACTCAATTGGACACAACGCTGAGATGATTGATTACAACAGGTTATTCAGTTTATCTTGATAAGAGTATTTAATTTCATTTAGAAGGGCATTAGCTGGGATTTGGAATGTTAACCAGCGCACAACATTATGCCTGAATGACTGGGGTTAACTAAGTGATGAAGTAAGGTCAGTGGTATTGTACACTGGTGGGTCAACTCAGTTATGCGCTGACTTTGCTCCAGCTTAAAAGTATGGGAGTGTTCTGCGCCCATCTATTGAACTATTCTGCCATTCTACTCCCTCCCAACTTCCTGGTTAATCTTTTGCTTACCAAACTTCCAAGACGACAGTTTTCTCCTGAAACTAGTACGGTATACTGTCACCAACAGTGCTAGTGGTGAGCCCACGCGGCAAATGACAGTAGGCTGTTCACACTCCCTCCATTTTTCACCCTTCTCGAATGAAGGCATGGACTCATCTTAGCTTGTGATTCTCCAGGGCTCGCTGCCCTCCAATCACTTGCCAAGTGGTCATTCTTCACTGGTAAGTTCCTTTACACAAGCTGACAATGTGACTGTGAAGGGGCAGTATGTCTTCACCTCACACCTAAATGTGATGAAGTGACCTGGTTTGTCTGCTCCCCACCGAATGGCTACTAAAGCTCAACTACGAGCTGGCTGAGATCAGCTAACTGGGCACAGACAAGAGATCAAACTTGGGATTCTCTCACTTAACTACACAAGAACATTGATCACTAAGGTACTGAATAGTCAGCTTCAAGCTCTTTTACCTGTCTTGTCCATAGAGTGAGGTTCCGATTGTTTTTTGCCCACCTCGGCAAAGGATCGGACAATTGGAATAAGGTTATTTCTCTTCTTCTCAATTTGATGGTGGTGTCTTTTCAGCAGAGCTTCGCGAACTTTCACACGCATGTTTTCATTCAGTTCCATGGAGGCCTCCTGGTGATCAAGAACCATATCTGAAAGATAAAAGAAACATTATGGAGCCTGACAGTGGCAATAAATTCACCCAAATCATTAATCCAGCAATGCTTCAGAGTGTGAACTAGGTGTGAAAAGAGAAATTCGTCAGTCTCAGTGATTCATCTGAGATGACATTCTTCCATCAACTTGCACTGGAGATTTATATTCCTGTCTACATCAGAGGTTTGATCTAGGACAGTTCCCAGTAGATGCTGCATCAATTTTATGTCACCTTGTTGAGGAAATGTACGTATGAAATGTTTGACAACTCTCCAAATAATTTGGTCCAACTTTATGAAGTTGTCTTCAAATGCTACATCTAACAAATGGACAGGCTTTAATGAGGCAGCTGTTCAAATTGAAATTATATGTAATAATCCTTACATTCAATATAGCACTTATAAAAACATACAAATATCTCAATATGATTCACTGTTTATTGCTGTTATGTATAATGAGTGTAGTTGTAGACAAATACGGCAGCCAATTTGCGCACAGCAAAATCCCACTTGTTCGCCAGGACACTAGGAGAATAGTGACATGGGATCTTTAAGTGAACAGGCAGACAGATGGGAGCTCAGCTTAATATTTTATCTGAAGGTGAGAACTGAATAAAGGTCCTCCTTGAGGGAACTTCTAAATATTTCATAGCCAGCAATCTAACTGACCCCACGTTCTCAAGGCACCCTTTCCGTGCAACTATCGAGCCTGCATCACCCTACAGCAAAGCACATGACTATTCCATCTGAGGAAGAAATGCAGATTTTTTTTTGCAATGACAGGACTTGTACCATTTAACATCGATATATTTTATCATGATCTGTACGCAAAAAAAATGAAGAGAAAATCCAGAGAAACCTATTTAATCACCCCATTACCTTAGTGTCCAAAAACCAAGGCCTGAATGGATATTCCTGTGCATTCATTCTGAGGCTCTGTGTAGAAATATTGCTTCTACGAGCTTATACCAGTTAGAGGATGTTAGCAAAGTATATTATCAAGTCTTCAAACTGGATCTCTGTAGGTGTATTCTTTAATAACGACATACCAATTAAAGCAGGCTTCAGGCAACCCACATGAAAAATAAATTAGTTGATATCTTCCACAGATGCTGTCTCCTGTTTCATAAGGAAGATTTAATTGAATTGGTGTGGTGCATTCAGCAACGAGTCATCATTTGCTGTTGATACACAATTACCGGTGCCACTGTTATTTGAAATAGCTGTTAAACTCTGCAGTGTGTTAGCAGACTTAAGCAATAAGCTAACTTAATAAGGATGTTATTTCAGGTCTTGGAAACAATGAGAAGTCCTTTTTAATAATCCTTGATTTGATACAGAGCCTTATTACGTCTTTGTTGATGTCTCAAAGCGCTTCACAGAATTGACTGTTTATTTTGTGGACGAAACATGGACTGTATATTTTTAGCTTTCAGAACTCAGGAGGACCAATTTAGCCTTGTGAGACTGCCAATTAAACATGCCATTGTCAATGAATCTCAAGTACCGAAGCGCATCATAAAATTCATACATTTCCACTGACCTCTAGCCAGCAGGACACAAATTTAATGTGAAGAACTACACAAGGCAGGAGGGGAGATATTACACGGACATCATTTGGGTCCAATAATAGACTTGGATTGCACTGGAGGGAACATTTTAATATAAGCAGAACAGTGCCGACAGAGCTCTATACATCACCCCTGGATAGAGAGTAGATTTTACTTCATTTTTGTTTCTGAGACAATTCTAAAATTCAATTCATGCAGAAACTGGGCTTGAATGTATTAGAATTAAAATCTGCTGCAAACTCTCTGCTCTTTGGGTTAAAAAAGGTTCTTGCCTCTGCATTGTAATTATGGACATACAAGCTTTAATTAAAGATTTTGCAGCTCCAACCTGGGTATAGTTGATGGACATGGATTTCATTGGCAACGGCATGAGAAAGAATCAGAAATCCCCCAAATCTCTGAAGAAATAATGCAGCTCACAACAGGGCAATAGCAACAAGGGGCCTATAAAGCCATACCTGCAATCTCCTGAATGCTGTTCGCTCGCATGTCCAGCAAGATTGTACCATTAATGATGCAGCTCCGCAGCTCAAACAGGCTGTGCAATGACAGGGTGGCCACGTACGGTTTGCTCCAGCGGTCCCCGCCGTCCTCCACATCTTCCTCAAACTTCAACCACCTGCCAACAACCCAGTACTCACTTTACAACCAAAGCAGCTGGCTGGAGAACTTTTACACTTGGCTTTTAAATGGTGCAGTTAAGGTTAGATTCCTATTTTATGTTGTGAAAATAATCCCTTTAAACAGCCCTGCCGCCTGAAGCCACGGGCTGGAAGATATGCTTAACAGAAGCATTCCCAGAGCTACATGAACCTATTGTTAGGTAGCTACAGTATGTGTGCACTGTTGTGGATGTCAGAGTCAATCCATCTACCACATTTAAACAGTGATATTGCCAGTGGTCCTCCGAACAAGGGATGGGTACATGCATCAAAAAAAATGAGGGGTGACTCATCTAGAACCGCATGCTTCCAACAATCTATAACAAGAAATATTATTTACTTGGATACACCAGAAGCAGCATCACTGAACATTTCTACATCAACAATGTATTGCCAGTTGGGATACGAGGTTTAAAATTTTGAAGTTTTAAGCGCCCTCCTGCGTGGAGGGTGCTATATAAGTGCAAGTTATTGTTGTTTAAATATAGATTTTTATAGAAATGTAGACAAGAGACAACCCTAAAAAAGGCTGACAAAAGGAAAAATACTGCAGATGCTGGGAATGTGAAATAAAGACAAGTTGATGGGAACATGCAGCAGGTCAGGCAGCATTTATGGAGAGAGGAAAGTGAGTTAACGTATCAGATCCATGACCTGAAATGTTAGCTCACTTACCTCTCTTCATAGCTGCTGGCTGACCAGCTGAGTGTTCCCAGTGACTTCTAACAAAGCTAACCTCTATCTAATTGGAAATGAAGTCAGTTCACCAAGAGGCCTTGGGATGGTATAAACTTACAGCTTTCAAACAGGAATTTCTGGTACAGCGTATTAACGAAGTGGTCTTCTCTTTTCTCCCTCCCCCCAGGATATTTGTCTCCCTGTCTTTGCTCCCACTTACTTACCTTCTCTTTTTCCCTCTTCACTGTGGCACCTGCCCTTACTGCATTACATTTTCTCTGCTGCTCCTAAAAACTCGTTGTGCTGCAGCTAAAGGCACCGAAACCATGGCACACTGCTAATAATGAATGGAACGTTGTACATGCCTTGCTGTTTCCTTCCACTCCGCATCCTCCCCCTCCCGGAAGCAGATTTCATCCAGCTCAGTGAAGAGCTCATGTGGAACATGTTCATCATCATCCTCAGTTCCCAGGATGAACTGCACACGCTGGGATGGGGTATCTACAAATAGCAAAACACTTACATACAGCTTCTTAAGAGATCAGAGAATTCCGATCCAAAGTACAGAGTCAGAGTTGGTTTGTGAATTAACAAGTAGTAACAACTAACAGTCAAAGCTGTATTGGAAGATTAGAGTAAGGGTGGGGAGGTTTGAGAGGATGAGATCAAATGGATCCAAAGAGCCTTCTGTTGTCATAACTAGATGTTGCTGTGCATTTTAAGACAAGTTCCTGAAAAGTTTGGATTTACAAGAAGATTTCACTCATTATTGTGCGAGCAGAATCTATTGTGGAGAAAAATGTAATTGACAAAATATTGGAGGGGATTTTGACAAGCACGCACATACACAAGTATTTGCTAAAATGGTATTTTTCTAAAGTAATATAGCTGGTAAAAACATTCATTATCTTCTCAAACATTATGTCAAGATTTTACATTGCATTTTCCTCAAGGCTAAGATTTCTATCAACAATCAAATAGTGTGTAATATTCATAATCAGACTTCACAGGGATCTAGCTGCCTCCGTTATCTGTTTGAATCACAAATGGAGCCATTGACATCAATGCACCATCTATGATTTGTTAGCTGGTTGGTTAATGCTGTAAATGTTTAACACACCATGAGTAGGAGAGTCTCTTTCCTCCTGTACGGTGCCTTTCATTCTGTCTCGCTTCTTGTGCTTTGATCCATGGGTTCTATGGTGTCGATGGCTCTGTCTGCCCAAAGGCATACGCACACCAACATATAATGTCCTGTGGCCTAGAAACATGGGGAAAGAAACCATATAGATGTAAAGTATTCACAATCAACCAATTGTTATGATTGGCTGCCACATTTCACCCATAAAATGTACAATCAATTCACAGTATATTCTGTGAAGAGCTTTGAGACATTTCATGTTCACGCTGGAAAAGAGAAGATTGAGAGGCGATATGATTGCTGTCTTTAAGATTCTAAAGGGGCAAGACAATATATAGAACATGACGGGCTGTTTTGACTAGTCCAGAATAGTAAAACCAGAGGACACGGCCTGGGATTGAATGGGGACAAATTCAGGACAAATCTACGGAAACACTATTTCAGTGAACGAATAGTGAACCAGTGGACAGACTTCCTAGGAAGACAGTTGAAACAGGAAGTATTGATTCCTTCAAACACAGATTTGATCTTTTTTTTAGGGAAATAATATATTGTGGGATATAGTACATAGGTAGTTCGGGACATATGTGCATGCGACTGCCAGGAAGGTGGAAGGCGAACTAGATGGACCTTGGTCTAGCATTTCTTAATTTCTTATGTCTCAAAGATGAGATAAGGCCCTATATCAATTGCAAGAACTATTATTAATATCTTTCAGTGTCACAGAATGTAGGTTCTAACTAGTTTTTCCACACAAATTTCAGTAATTCTAATGTATAATTTGTACCTTATAAATGCTCAATGCCCCCCTTTCCAGGTAGTTTGAGTCACAAAGAAACTGAAAGGGCCTTGGAGAAGTGATGGGAGCCGAAGCTATTGATGCTACAGTGTTGGAAAGGTCATGGATTCCATGTTTATGTGCAGCAGAATGGACAGTGCAATAAGCCCTATAGGTGCGACATGTAGACAATATGTGACTCATTAAAATTAAAATCACCATGTTGGTTCATGGTTTCTCCTGCAGTGTTAGCTGACACCACTGACAGGAAGCTGTGCAATCTGGCTCAGGCTGTCAACAAAGCCCAGCTGGGCTTACCTCCCAAATGGAATATCTTGGCTATGTTGACAAGTGTCAAAAAAATCCATTCAATAGACCAAATCCTTCCCTAATCTTGTGAAAAAATTAGTGAATAATGTTTTATGCACTGGATTCAGAAATTTACGAAACTAATAAAATACAAGAACTATTTGGCATTATACCAAATCAATACTTTGTGTAAATATAGATGTTGTAACACTACAGGCTCCACTATCCCTAATACTTGATGACTAGGTAGGTAAATTCATTGCTAAGTTTGAAACTGAGCCATAAAGACCCAGAGCTCCCACGTTTAATGGTGGCTTTGCTTTTCTCGACTGGTGCAATGCTGTGCCCAATTTGGCTGCCATAGTTTGCCTCCAAAATACACTGTCACAACACTTTACAATAAATCCTGTGAAACGCTTTCAAAAACATTCTCCTGACATGAAAGGCACTATTATCAAATGCAAGGAATTTAATTTAGGATTAAATAGCATTGGCCCACTGGAGGAGGGAGATGGCAACCAGAGATGCTGCTTTTTGGGCAATGTGCAGTCACTACTTGTCTCACCATTCACTGTCCAGCCTCAAACAAGAAGGAGGCCACATGGGCAAAGCATTAGAGGGGAATGAGCAACAGTGGCTGCAGGAGAACCTACAGCAGAGGGAGTGCAGTGTGTTAGATAAATATTCCCTACAGACTTTCATGTAGCTTTCAAGTTATAAAGAGCATTAGCATTCTTTACTGGCAAACAGAAACGGGAGTCTTATGTATCCAATTTAATACATTCCCTCCAATGTGCCAAGCTTGCGATATGTTCAATTTTATTAAGAGGTTTGGTGCTATTTCTGTACGATTTGGATGTCTCTGAAGCTTGTTAGAGCTGCTTGAGGTAGGACTTTTCTCACAACTTTGTCACAGAGCTCAACATGGAGCAGCAAAACACATCATTAAGTCCGGGCTTTAGCTCTCGATTGTGTGAAAGGACTGCCATCAAAATAATTCCTCATAGAGAAACAATACAAGCAGTGGTGAGGGTGGAGCACTAATAGGACTGCAGCAGAGTGGGGGTTGGGGTGCGGGGGTGCGGGGGGGGGAGTTTCTCATCACTAAATTCCCGTTAGGTTCTTGATCTTAGAGCTCCCCCCAATGGCCCAGTGGTTAAGGCTTCTGGTCCCACACAGCATTGAGCCATAGAGACCAGAAGGTTTACTCCCCCCGAGTTAAAAGAAAGAAGATAATAGAATAAAAACAGTCAGGGTCTCATCTCAAAGACAATGTAGTTTCCCCCAGCACTGCACTGGAGTGTCGTCTTCAACCTGAACAGGCAGTCCGTTGACCTTAATTGCTGATTCATGATTGGGATGAAAGAGCAGAGGTCAGAGCAATTGTTCCAAACACAGAGTTGCACTTTTTTTTAAAATCATTACAAATATTAAATGACGGGTAAAGTGCTTCAGCTTATCACATAGCGTGAGAACACGGGGCAGCACTGTCAATTAGCAATCTCATTAATTTCCTTATTTATACATATTTTAATATATTTAAATAAAATTAAAAAGCACAATAAGAAAAGAGTGGTTGATGAAATCAGACTCAGATTGCCAATGGGAATATCATCCACAGCTCACCACCATTTGTGCATTCATTAGTTTTAGGAGTCCTGCAGCTTAGTGGTTAGAGAACTCGCCTTGCAAGCGAGAGGACCTAGGTTTGATTCCCAGGCAGTGTGAAACATTCCTCACTCCACATGCCTCTGTTTACCTAGCAGTAAGTAGGAACCTGATTGTTAGTCGATTGGCAGATCACCTTTCCGGGATTGATAATCCCTTCAAAAAACAAAAATTTAAAAATAATAATAATTTGGTCACTTGATCCATGGCTGTGTGTGGGACGCTGCTGTGCTCAATTGGCTGCCAAGCCTCGCCCACAAAATATACACTCAATTCACTTCACAGTATACTCTGTGAAGTTCTTTGAGATGTCTCGAAGACATGATGAGGCACTATATCAAATGCAAGGATTATTATTAGTAATAGTTACCTCCATGTGCGCTCTTCATACGTCAATGTCAATACTTAGTAACATTATCTAGAGTAATATGTACTTTTATGTGCCTTTCAGCTGAGATGTTAAACTGAGGTTCCATCTGTGCAATCCCATGGCACTGTTCTAAAAAAGATTTGAGTTTCTTACTGCACATCCTGGCCAACAATCCTCATATCCTGTTAGTGCCATTTACCTTCTATGGGAAAGTTAAGCAGTAAATGGCATCAACAGGACATCACTCACTCAGGTTCCTAGACAGAGTTGTGGGAAGAGAGAGGGAAAATAGGGAAACTAACTAACTGAGCATTACAGGTTGAAATTAATATTTGAACATGCAGCCCCTTCTTGCCGCTTCAAGTGATTGAGTCTCTTGGAATGCTAATGAGTCAGTGAAAGTATTCTATTTTTAAAACCGTGGGTTTGTTTGATGGGAATTAAAAAAAGATTAGAGAGAACTGTGCATTCATTAGTTTTAGGCTGAATTGGGGTACGCGACACTGAGTGGATAAATTAGCGTCAGCCTAGACCATCAGCTCAAAGTTCTGACAGATTCTGGTGATCAGCGGAAATGGTTAAAAAAAAGCACCAACAGAGACTTTAGGGTTAGGGAAAAGTCTGTGAAATTGGCTGCAATGCAAGGGGAGCCTCTCTGCTTGAGAAGACATGATCTCTTTAGCAGCTGTGTGGTTTCTGAGCTCAGGGATAACACGTGTGATGAGTCAGGATTTACAGATTATAAACCATTACCTTCTAATTCTTCTTTTTCATAGTGAATGTTGAGGATTGAGCTGGTTCCGCCTTGGTCCACTACAGCTTCTTCATCATGCCTCTGCTTGAGAAAAAGAAAACAGTGTCTCAGATGCCATTAGTGTTGCACTCAATCTTTATAGATTTATTACAATTTCATCTCCCTCTAAAAACTCTTCATAACGTCCAACTAACTAGATTACTTGGAACTCTCTCACCAATCCCTCCGCCTCACCCCCGTCTTCCCCTTTTTGATCACGACTTAGGTCATTTTAGATCACCTTCCTCTTCGACCGTGCTTACAATCACCTCCTTCATGCCCCCCCCCGGCTTGGCATCAGACTCCGCCACTGCTAAGGACTCTGAAATGGTGGCCCGGGTGAAGGGCGCTATATAAATTATAAATATAAATCCAAGTTGTTGGATTGCAACAGGAGCAGGACAGGAGATAGTGGGAACCTGAAAAGACAGATGTTCATTTCAGTTACCATCAAAAAAAAGTTTGAAGGTGAAAGACTCCTTCACAGAAACATTATTGGGTAAACCTTTAAAAGAATGTGTTTAATCTCTGTGTTGAAGGCCACAGCACACTCATCTGCAACCAGTGCAATTAATCATAGGCTGCTTTGCAAATTAGGCACATGCTGGATAGGAATCTAATTAAATTAGGTTAGGGGCCATGATACACCTTAATAAGCAAGGCTGAATTGAATTATTCACTCGCACAGTCCATTTTGTATTGGTGAACTATTGATGTAAAACCAGAGTACAAGAATGGACCGGATAATCTTGTGAGAGTTATTCGATACAAAGGGTCCTTTAGCTTCTGGAAAGGGTTCACTCTGGGCCCGGGCATCGCGCTCACCTTCGTCTGCCTGGAGCAGGTGAACAAGTTCTACAAAAATTATATTTCCTGGATCAGGGAAGTATGCAGCAAATTCCAGTCAATTTAGACCCCCGTTATTCAGAGACGACCAGCAGTGTTTAGCTTAGGCAACAAGAATAGGCACGGTTGTTGGTACAGTATCTGGTTTGAAGAGAAACGTCAAGAAATAAAAAGGGCCGGTGTGTTTGTGGTGATGCTGCGTGCCGGAACTCAGAACTCAGTAAGGGGCAGAGGACCAACCACTGCCTTGTGGGGGACAGGAGGTCACTTTCAATGAGCAGGAATCATTCCCATACTCCCTCACCGAGGACCAAGTTGTGACCCTATCGCTAGCCGAGACCTATTAATCTCCATAGCTTATCTAACCTTCACAAATGTCTGTAAAGATAAAATCTAACACCCGATCTTGGTGACTGAAGCTCACCATTAATGACAGGCCTGCTCCGCCTCAGGCCACCACTAATGCCCACTCCTTCGCCATCATAAACAACCTTGAACAAAACAGCCTCGACCAGCTGACCTGCATCCCTGATGAACCAGTAATTCAACTAAGTGCCATGAGATTTTCACTCACCTCTGGTCTTGGCTGTAATTATATCACTTCTAAACTATTCTGAGCCCAGTCAACAAGTATGATTTGACCCTACTTTTCCCCTCAGCTACTTTCAGACAACAGGGAAGAGGTATTCTTGTAACTGGTGAAGAAGTTGATTAAGCATGAAGTCTTGGCCCAAATCCAACCCACTGCTTGGCAGTGAAGCCATTATGGAAAAAAACAATTACAGTCTCTAGACTTGTGCTCTAGGACGCTACCCAGCGTGAAGGACGCTATATAAATGCAAGTTGTGGACTTCTCAACCTCTTTCCATCCACAGTGTAACCTGCTCAATGCTTTTGACCCTTTTTACAGATGAATAACAATAATACTTTTCCAACATGGAATTAATTCAAGCCAATTAATCTCAGGGCGTACGAAGGACATTATTTGAAACCACCAATTATAGACTTTTAACAGAGTCCAAGTTCATCATTATTCTCCAAATTTTACCTGAGTGAACAGCAGCAGGACAATGTGTGGATTTTTGTAGCCCATTAAA
The DNA here is from genome assembly GCF_018977255.1 of Callorhinchus milii. Lineage (NCBI taxonomy): Eukaryota > Metazoa > Chordata > Chondrichthyes > Chimaeriformes > Callorhinchidae > Callorhinchus > Callorhinchus milii. Next base: position 954,052 of record NW_024704768.1, read on the forward strand.
TAGTGCAAATGGTGCACTATTCGGGAGGACGTCCCAAAGTGCTTCACAGAACACATTGTAAAGTGAATTGACTATATTTGTGGGCGAACGCGGCAGCCAATTGCGCACAGCAATGTCCCACAAATAGTCGTAGATTGAAAATGACCAATTTATTATTGTTTTTCGTTTTTGAATAGATTAACATCACTATTCGATAAATTGGAGGCATCTGTAACTCGTCTGCAGCATAGTATTCAAGACAGTGGGAACCCTACACTCCTGGAATATGAATCACAAGTCATTATTTCCCTTCTGGTGTGCATGGCCACAAGTTGCTATAACATTAAGAGCTAAGGTCCACAGGAAGGGATGTTTAATTAGTCCATTAGCAAAAGCCTTTGCTTAGAACACTGAATCACCCAATCCAGCCAGTCAACGCTGAGCTGATTAGCAAAACAATCACGTATGCTCAGTGCACATTTCACGCGCTCTCCCATCTGCACAGGTACCAGCCAGCTGAGACCTACCGCTGGTGTTGGAGGGGGAGAGAAGAGAAATAGAAATCTCTTTGACCTTGACAATAGGTCTCATAAACAGCTCTTTCAAATGTCAACTATACTTGAGAAGTCCATGGAATAGAGGAATAATACTGGAATTGGCACCTTTCACAGTGGGAGGGCGTCTCACAGTGTTTCATAGGATTTACTGTGTGTTTTGTGGGCAAACACGGTAGAATGTGAAAATGGCAGGGGTGGGAACTGAAGGAAGAATGTTCACTGTGTTAAAGAGCTACATCATATTCAAGAATATTATATTCTATCAAGCGATAATCTGATAGTTGTAATGGATTTAACCAGCTACTGTCAAAGATACCCATTTTGCAGAGTGGGTGGACATTTCTAACGAGTTACCTGTTGGAGGGTTTTGGCTGCAGCCATTTCACTTCAAATGTGAAACCGGAGAAGGAAAAGGAGAAAAAAATGTTTACAGGAGAGAAGAAACAAAAAATTGGCAGAGAGAAAGTGAAGCATGGAGTGAGTCAAATAACAACCCTTCCATTGCCTCAGCTGACTTTGAGAGTAACGGATGTCAGCATTCACTTTTTGGCCAGTACTCTGACAGTTTACACAGAGGGGATTGAGCAGGAACGTGCTGTTTAAAATGAAGCTAGGGTTTCTGTCTCCATTTTAGTACATTGCAAAGCGTTGAGAATTTCTGGTTCCCCCAAAGACACTCCTCTCTGTCTCATTCCCTCTCGACTAGAGCTGCCTGCAGCAGAATACTGATCATTGAATATAGAGCTCAAACTGAACGACATATTTCATATTGTAAGTACAGCGCAGGTAGTATTGCTTACACAGAAGCTCATTGTGAATACACATTAAATGCAGAACATATTCAACCTATTCCTTGGAGGAACAAGCGTCATTTCACTGGGATCTGGACATTTATGTTCACTAAGACAGGTCCAAAGCCCATTTGTGTTGCATTAATTAATATTTTATCAAGACATGTTGTTATAACACAACCCAGGACGTTGGCCAACCATTTATGAACTCAGATATTCCCATCTATTAAGATTTCATAACCTGTACGTGGCAGGTCACAGGTTGGCGTGATTGTCAATAAAATCAGAAAAAGCAACAAGAAAACTTCATCTTGATCTGAGTGATTCACACTGGCTATCCTCCCCCTGTCTCACCCAAGGGGCCATTCTTTCCAAGGTTAGGCAGGTTATTTGACCGTGAAAAACATCAAAATTGAACCCAATACCATCTTTTCAACTTTAAACGTGAACCCCCCCGTTATAAAATCACATTGTCAAAGTGGCTACACAGAATGGCAACTGGAATTTCACCCTCCAGACATATATCTTCATTTCCTTAGCCCATAAAAAGGTTTGTCCAGGTGGACGTTAAAGATCCCCTGGCGCTATTTGAAAAGGAAAGAGTTTGTCCTTCCCTGATAAAATCAGTTATTCATCTCATGGCTGTAGGACTCTACCATGCACAAAATTACACAGTCGCTACAGTCACTTTGAGCCATCCTGACATGAATAATTATAGGGTGGTGGGGATCATTAGAACAAACACTAGTGTACAAGGTTAGCTTATTCATGGGAGAGAGATGCTGAGGAAACTGGAAGTTGGATAATAATAATCCTTGCATTTGATGTAGCGCTTTTCATGTTTTCAAGGTATCTCAAGCACTTCACAGAATGTACTGTAAAGTGAATTGACTATTTGTGGGCGAAATGCGGCAGCCAATTCGATGATTAGACAGAGGAGGAAGGGATGATGCAAAAGATGGTGATGTCTTTGTAATGGATCAAAAGAGTTTCTGAGCAGGTAAGTTTAAAAGGAACACAATTTTATAATTACCTTGTTGAATGCAAAAATTTTCACCAGGAGAACAGGTGCAAATCCATTAATCCATGCAGGGAGGCTGACAGCCAACCCAGCCTTTCATGCAATACTTAACCGCTCACCTCCACCACTCAGTCCTGCCATTTCACTCACCACACACCCTAGCAACCACAGGGAGCAACTTCAGAACAAAAAGAACCTCGGTTTTCCTACTGTCACAGCTGGTTGCGTAGGCTGTGTGTGTGACGGCGGGGAGGTAGGAGGAAGGAAGAACAAACAAATAGGGTGTTCTAAATACATTAAGAAATTAGCCTCAACTCTGACTGGTAGCCTCAAGCAACCGGTGTTCTACCTTGTCCTAAGTGTCACTCGTGCATTGGTAATTGAACCATATTAATGATGAGCATGGACAACACCCAATTCAATGAATCAATACGAAGGCAAGAGAAATAGGTTACCTGGGGAACTGAAGGTTGGTCAGTAGCAGTGTAGGGAGAGTGATCTCAGCTTTACTGAGAACTACAGTATCTTATGAATAGAACACTGTGAACAGTAGTCGTTTACATAGCACCTTTCACGTCAGGAGGATGCCTCAAAGTGTTTCCGCACTCGGCTGAGAACCTGAGCTCTGGTGAGAGGAGGGAGAAGAGGCGAGGTCTTGAAAGCGCGGTCAAAGATGTCTGTCTTGAACACCACCATCTCGTGAGAGGAAAGCTCTCGAATGATGCAAAAGTCAAACCATTTTAAAAAAGGGAATTAAAAATTTTGAGAATAAGGACGTAAAAGGGAAAGAGCAAGGAAAAATGGGATAAGGATTTTCCTGGTCCCAGCTCCATTGGAGACCAGGCCAAGAACAAGGGGACGAATGAAACAACAGGAATTTACAGCACAAAAACTATTCAACCCATCATTGCTGAGCCACATCTGAGTGTTTCACCCATTTCCCTGCAAGCTATACCTTTCCACACAGCTGTCTAGTACCTCTTGTTAACTAATATAGATGCATCCAACAGGGCATTGACGGCTCTCTGTAAAACAATTCCTCCTGATCTCCCCTTTGCTACCTTGCTCACAATGGTTTCCCTAAATACTCAACTTTTAAAACACCTAAACATTTATTTAGGATCCTATTCTTCAGTGTTACGGGGGTTGTGTATGTGTTTGTCCAGGACAGTGATTGGGCAGTAAACATTAGCCTTGTCTGATTAGGAATTTATTACAGTTTAGTGGAATCCTGTAGCTCAGTAGTTCGAGCACTCGCCTCGCAAGCGAGAGGCCTGGGTTCACCAGGAGTAAGTAGGAACCCGGTTGTTAGACCAGATCTGGTGAGGGAAAAAAAGTGGGACTAGATCCTCTCAGTCCCAGCCAGGATGAAGCATTTCCAAAAGCCACTAAAACACTAGCAATAAAGACTGGCAGACATTTTTAATTATGAAAAAAACATTTAAAAGCATTCTGCGAAACGCCGTCAACTCTTCACAAATATACTGTGCGCTTCCGTGGCCACAATTGGGCACTAAGCTGGTCTCCCACGCCCACCCCCACCCCAGCACGGAAGCTTGTGTTGGAGACGTCACAAACACAGCTCCACTGGGACCAGGCCTGCGGTTTCAGGTTAGCTTCTGAAGTCCAGGCAGACAGATCCCATTCACGCACTGGGAGACAACCCGAGGGAGGCTCTCCTCAGATACCCACCCTGCAGCAGAACAAGGACCGGTGTCACTATGGTAACACTCCTCAGAGCACTGTCACTCTAAGTCACTCTATTGTTCATCGTTCTGAACACAGCATCAAAGTGGGTCAAGATGGAGCTCGGGAAGTGCTGCATTGGCCACAAAGGTGCCATGTTTAAGACAAGCCATTAAAACACCCAGCAGATGGTACAGATCCACAACACTAAAGGGTAAAGTGGAGATTCTTCTGATTTCCTGGCCAACAGCATCATGGCAGTTTGTGGGAGCATCAAACCCAGCTACAAAACCTCCCACGACGAGTTTCATGTGAAGCATTGTGAGATGATACAGTGATTAAATAATAATTCCATTGCTGTGTAGTTGGGCCTGTGGTGTTGTCTGCACATGGCCGGTGGCAGTGGAGGTTTCATAATAATAATAATCCTTGCATTTGATAAGTGCCTTATCAAGTTGTTGAGACGTCTCAAAAGCGCGTCACAGAATATACTGTAAAGTGTTTTTGTGATCACAGTAACTTGTAAAATTAAGGATTAAGTGGCGCTCGGTTGAAGTGAGACTATTGATGGAAACCAGTGTTCAAAGTTCACTAGCGGGAAGACCGAGCAGGTAGGAAATGAACAAACAAAACCAGTCAGTCACCTTTTTGGGTTCATTCCCAAATCAGATGATGGTTCCGTTTTTCTTCACTCTAACCTAAATGGAAGCTGCGTGCCAAGGTTTGTCACTTGTACCCTTTCTGCTCTCCGAACCGCAGAGGAACAGGGCAAACAGCATTCTCATTTCCATTGAAATCAAAATCAAATTTACTCTTCAGAAAATTGGTTGGCAAAGACTTCAAAGCCACACTCAGGCTTAAAGGCTGATTAATCATACAGGCTTTGTGTTGCTTTGATGGATGAGTGCAGAGAAACCAGCCATCCTCTCCCTGCATTCAACCTCTGCGTCAGTGAACCATCAATACACAGGCTCCACGATCTACAACATTGGCCTGTTTCAGCAACAAGCAAACACCGGAGGTTGAGGCGGTTTATAAAGCACAGTATCCTTATACAAGTGAGGCACCTCAAACCCAACTACTGTGTGCAATTAGCCTGCCAGGTTTCTCCCACAAACTACACAGTTAATTCACTTTACTATATATCAAATGAAGCACTTTGAGACTTATCAACAATGTGATGATGCACTATAGCACATGAAAGGATTATTAATCTCAGAACATACCCTTGCTTGGGACGTCCTCCCGACATGAAAGGCGCTATACAAATGTAATCTTGTTGCTTTACTCAACTACCATTTAAGAATGAAATTTACTGAACGGGGTTGGGGAGGGGTGTGGAAGAAGGGGGTGAAAAGTCAAAATATTGGTTCTTTTGTACTCTATGTTTAGGAATGTTGGGAAAAACAACTCTTCCAACAAGTCCACTTAATATCACACTCATGCTCTTCCCATCTAAGGTTTCTGAGGGATAGGCAAACGTGCACAAGGAGACATCTCTGCAGTCAGTGAAGAGGAACCTTCCTGTCTGCTTGGGCCAGATCTGAATCAAGGTCTCAGATGGAAGAGACCACAGGGTCCCTGTCCAGGTACCCTTAAACAATATCCACAATAGATTTTGAATAATTGAATTAAGATTGGCTCGAGTTGGGAAAGCCAGTGGGAAGCTCTCAGGATCTGGGCTGATTTAGTTGATCTCAGTGTCCCTGGGCTAGGGAGGGGGCAGGCAGACAATACGCTATGGACCAGACCACACACACCAGCAATGCAGAGCGGGATATCCAGCAGAGATGCCTTTCTCCAGCCCCCTGCCCCAACAAGCTCAAATAACCTGCCAACGTTTAATGCCAGAATTGCAGACAGAACCGCCATGGGGAACAACAACAACAAAATTACACTTGTAAACCGCCTCTCACGTCAGGACGACGTAAAGAGTGCAATGTGGCTGCCTCTGTGGACGAGGCTCTCATGTCAATATCTAACTGCTTCGGAGAGGTAATAATCCCTTCAAAAAAAAATGTGGTCACTCAATCCACGACTGTGTGGGACACTGCTGTGTACAATTGGATGACCCATTTCGCAAAAAAATACACTGTCAATTCACTTCACAGTGTATCCTGTGAAGCGCTTTGAGACGTCTCGAAGACGTGATAAGGCACTGTATCAAACGCATGGATTATTAGGAACTGGCAAGCTCTGGCCAGTGAATGACTTATTTACAGCTTTGTTTAAATAATGTCACTCAGCTTGATTTACTGCAGTTTATCCTCTTACTAATGAGCACAAACCTCAGTCCGTCTACCAGAGATTACATTTCCACTATAACGCAAGCATTGCCCTCGACATTCAGCAGCCCAGTACTGGCCCTGCATAATTACACACTTTCATATCAATATTTTCTCGGTCATTAAATCGTCAGGGCTTCTGTCCTTCTAATTATCCCTTATGTGTTTATACTGGAGCTGAAGATTTTAATCTCAGTTCAGCCTCTGCCCAAACTCCGTCAGGCATGGAAATCCATCAGGATAGGGAGCCCCAACAAAACTCCCCTGTCCCACTAAGTGGACGTGACGTTAAGGAAGACATTAAGACCGCCAGAAGGAGTCACAGTAATTGGCTACCTCCAAATATGTGGTCACTACACTTCATTATACAGCAAATCCTGTAATGTGCTTTGAAATGTTGATTATGTGATGAAGCGCAAGGATTATAGTATGAGGTTGGGTTCAGCTTCATCCATCTGAATGATAATGGCAGACCAACAGTCTTTACTCGCATCAGATCCAAACTTCACCTTTCTGCCCAATGTTGGGGTTGAGGAACAGATCAGTCACAACAACAAGATTTCATTTATAGAGCGTCTTTCACGTCGGGAGGAAGTCCCAAGGCGCTGGACAGTTGGGTCGGGACCCGAGCAGGGGGGAACTGGTCAGGGTGAGGGGAGGGAAGGGAGGCAGCAAGGAGGGGGTAGACAGTCGAGAGGGGAGGTGAAGAGAAAGGTCTTGAAGGAGGAAAGGGAGGAAGTGGCGAAGGCACTGGGGGATGGAGTTCCAGACTCTAGGGGCTGAGAGGCTGAAAGCTCGGCCACCGATGGTAGGGTGGTTGGGCCGAGGGATGTGGAGCAGACCGGAGCGAGAGGAATGGAGGGTACGGGCAGGTAGGTAGGGGGATAGTAGATCGGAGAGGTAGGAGGGAGCGAGGCCGTGAATGACCTTGTAGGTGAGGATGAGGATCTTGAATTCAATCCTCTGGGGGATGGGGAGCAGTGGAGGCGAGCGAGGGCGGGAGTGAGGGCAAGGGTGAGGGTGAGGGTGGGAGTGATGTAGTCGCGGTGTCTGGTGCGGGACAGTACATGAGCTGCAGAGTTCTGAATGACCTGCAGTGTGGAGGGAGCGCCGGGAAGGCCGAGAGTTCCCATAGTCCAGCCTTGAGGTGATAAAGGTGTGGACCAGGGTTTCAGCAGTGTGAGGGGTGAGGTAGTGCCGTAGTCTGGCGATGTTCCGGAGGTGATAGAAGGCGGTGCCGGTTGTGGCGCGGATATGAGGGAGAAAGGACAGCTCAGGGTCGACAGAACACCGAGGTTCCTGACCGGCTTTGAGAGGTGGAGAGTCCAGCCTTGGATGCGGAGGAGCGAGTAAGAGTCACGATCCAATAGCATGACGGAACAGGTTCTAGGGGCTGAAAGGCCTACACCTGTTCCTATGACATGATTATGATTGGCAAACTTGACTGAAGGGGTTGCAATCGACAATAAACAATTTTGAGGACATTTCAAATGGTGACGTCCACAAACCATGAGCTGCAGGAATCAGGTTCGAAGACCATTTCATTCCACATTTCCTCATGCATTCGCACGTGCACATCTCTCACTTCCAAATCTCACGCCAGCCAACCTTATGGTCAGAAAGAGATTGGGAGCTTAGTGCAGTTATGCAAAGTACATGTTGGGCTGAGATGCAGTGAAGCCATGTCGGCTCAAGTCAGTCTGGAGCAAAGCCCAGACCTGAGATAGAAGGGAGAATTCACTTGGTATTGCCCAAACTATGTCTTGGTGTCCTTACCAGATACATTCTTACTCTTACAACCCAGACCCTCAGACAGATTTCACACTGGATATTCCAGGACAGAAGAAATTCAGCTGTGTAATGGTTTGCATAGAATCTGCACATGAGCAGTTCCGCAAACTCACAGAGAGGCAGCGCGAGACGGTGATAAATAATAAATGAATCCTAGCTTTTGATGTACCCTCTTTCACATCACCGGGCGTTTCAAAAACGCTTCGCAGGATTTACAAAGTGTGGTGACTGCATATTTTGCAGGCAAACGCCTACAAAAGGTTACTGTGCTGGGGAAATTTGTACACACACCACTGTAGAATTACAAGTCCTGGCAGTAGAAACGCAGCTTAAGCACAAAATTCAAAGAAAATCCAACACAGATTCCTCCTCGGGAGAATGAGAGGATAGAAATCGATGGGTTTTTGAAGGCAGCCTCAGGTGCAGGGAGAGAACGCGGTGACTGAACAGATCCATCAGCTCTCACAGAGCCACAAAACCTGTCTGTAGGACTCTTGAACTTAAGGTTTCAATTTGCTCTTTATTTCGGAGCTCAGTTGCCTGGATACACACATTCTAGAGTGGTAACATGGCACGGGTCAATGGCCCTCGTTTATTATTAATAATAATACATTTGATACAGCGTCATTCACTCCGGTGGATTATCAAAGCACGTCATGGGATATAATGTCAAGTGTAGTGACTGTTTTCGCAGGTGATCGCAGCTGTCAATTTGCGCACAGCAACGTCCCGAAAACAAGCCAAGAAGCCTTTTGACCGCTCAAACTCTCACAGGTCCCTTTCTGTGCAGTTATTACTCAAATAGTCCACATTTGAACCATCTATAATTCAGTGGTAAATCAATACCCCTGGGATTAGTTCCAGAGATCCCTGTTGCACAGGTTCTAAGTAATATTACCTGCCACCTGCGCTCAGTTGGCACAGGCCTCCTGCATGTCCCTCATGCCCACTGTTCGACCATTGGTAGCCACACATTCAGCCCCGATACTCTGGAACATTATCCCCCCATTTTGCCCCTTCCTTCCCCATCTTCAGATGGCACCTGAAGCCCTTCCTCTTCAATCGTGCTAACGGTCAACTCCCCTCGACTTGGCGTGGTGCGAAACCACTGTCAAGCTCTGTGACACTGCCCTGCATGAGGGGCGCTGTATATCATAATACAACACCAAATTACATTTTTACAGCGCCTTTCACATCGGGAGGACGTCCCAGGGCGCTGGACAGTCAGGGATTTGGACCTGAGCTGGGGGTCAGGATTGGGGAGGGTAGGAGGGTGGCCAAAGGCTCAATGAAAAATAATCCTTGCATTGATATAGTTCCTTATTTTCAAGACATCTCAAAGCCCTTGCTCGCTATAAATGTAAGTTGTTGTTGTTAATAAAACCAAATGTCTGCTTTCACAGCCAGAAACAAGCGGAGCGACTGGTGGATGGGATTCATTAATCCGGTGTGATTTATGAGCCCATCAATCAACCAATCAATCAACCAACCAACCCACTGCTGACAGGATAGAAACCAGCACCTCAGGGTCTGTGCGGTGTAATGTAGGATTGTGGCCGGAACAACTTAATGCTGGGAATTCCTTACTGTATATTGAAGGGAGACATTGTGGTGAGAGAATATGCACTACTGGATCAAACCAGGCAGATCCTGGTTCCTAGAAACCTATTGACGCTGGGCGGAATTCCCAGCCCGATTCCAAATACAACAGGCAGCGAGGGATTAATTGTGAGGCGGCATCACTGGTTAGTGAAGCTGAGAGCTCCAGTGTTTGTGGCCAAGCCAGGCTCACACTCTACTCAACACCAATTTGTCCTTCAGATCAGACGACAACAACAAATGGCATTTGCACAGCACCTTTCACATCAGGAGGGTTGGGATCAGGAGGTGTGCAGGGTGGGGATGGTAGGGATAGGAGGGTGACCGAAGCTACGGTTGAAGAGGAGGGTCTTGAGAACGGGCCTTGAAGGAGGAGAGAATGGAGTTCCAAAGGATGGGGGCAGAGAAGCTGAAGGCCCGACCGCCGATGGTGGAGTGTTTAAACGAAGCTTCCCCTGTCCCCGCACAGTTCAGGGGAATGTTAAGGATCCTGCGGGACTTCTTGAAAAGAGAAGAGTTTCTCTCACAAAGTCCTGTCTGACAATCTCCCAGGTGAAAAAAAAATTTGCTTCATGGCTGTTTGCGGGACATCGCTACCACGTTCACCTACAAAAATACACAGTCACTACACTTTACAGTAAATTCTGTGAAGCACTTTGAGAAAGGGTAGTGGAAGCCAATCCAATAACAACTTTTAAGAGAGAATTAGATGGGTATTTGGGGAGGACAGGATTGCAGGGCTGTGGAGAGAAAGCGGGCCAGTGGGATTGAGTTGGATGCTCTTTTCGGAGCTGGAGCAGACACGGTGGGCTGAATGGCCTCTTTCTGTGCTGTATGATTCTATGTTATCTACTGACAGGAGAGGTGGAGTCCTGTAGCTCAGTGGTTGAGCACTCGCTTTGCAAGCTAGAGACCTGAGTTCAATTCCAGGCAGAGGGCGAAACCTTGGGCAACTTTCCTTACTCCACACAGAGCCTAATAATAATCCCTCCAAAACCAAAAACAATAATAAATTGGTCATTTTCAATCCATGACTGTTTGTGGGACATTGCTGTGCACAATTGGCTGCCGCGTTCGCCCACAAATATACAGTCAATTCACTTTACAGTGTGTTCTGTGAAGTGCTTTGGGACGTCCTCCCGACGTGAAAAGCGCTATATCAAATGCAAGGATTATTATTATTATTATTATTATAGGTGCTGTATCAGATTGGAGGAACATTTGACGAGGGCTGCCTCTGGGCTGAAAAATTCCAGACTGGATGGTTAAAAGATGTGAATTTTTTTAAAAAACTGGAGACAGAGTTTAGCCGTGTCTCAGCCCGGAGGCATTCCTGAACACTTTCCCTTCTGAGGAGATTTCTCTGGAACACAAATCCCAATAAAAAAAGGAAGTGTGGAGCAGTATTTCACTGTGATGAAAACTGACTGCCAACATGTTCAGTGGGTAATAACTTTAAGCTGTTCTCCCCAGCCTGACAGGACAAATTATAAATGGATCAAAAACTCCTAAATAAATCACATTAGATCCTTCTCTCCCTCACCCCAGGACAATGACCAAATAAAGTGACATCGCTGGGCAGATAATTGGCCTATCAAAACAATGTCAGAATAAATTGAATAATCATTGCATTTTATGCAGTATCCTCTGGTTGGACATCCCATGTTAGGAACGAGAAGAGGGTTTCTCCTGGTGTCCTGGCCAACAATCCTCCACATAAAATCAGTCAGTCACCGCACGGCAGTGGGACGTTACTGGGGCCTACAAACAAAAGGTTGCGAGACTTGATAAGAATAAACCTGTGACTCAAACCCTTTAAAGATTGGTTTGGGGTGAAGATCCTTTGCCTATTTGATCTCATGCCTCCAGAACAGCCACCCTATCGTCCCCTATCACAGCATCAAGCTGCTTTTAAACGATTCCCAGTGTCCTGGCCTCAACCCCTCACCGCCCCCAAACCCTCCCCTGTTCCAGTCATTGACTACCCTCTGGGTAATGACATTATTATTAAAATGCCAGGACTATTATATGGAAGTCAACAGCGCTGACATTTATAAGGATCTGGGTTGATGAAAGAGTTAAATGTCAGTCAGCAGAGAGAGAGAGAAAATATTCCTGTGGTTCCCACAACCTTCCAACAATAACAACTGCCAGAGACACAGCGCTCAGAATACATAGCCACAAAATCAGGCTGAATGGCATTCAGCACAATATCAGCCCATGTTTAATCAGACTCAGAAAGCACCAAACAATCCTGTCAGGAGGTAATTGCTCGTCTCATTTCTATATTTATTTGGTGACTGGGGTAAGATATTCCACCCCACACAAGCGATTCCCTCTCACTGATCCAATTACTGCAATCATTGCTCTGACCATGAGAGACTGCAACTCCGAAGATCAGTTCCCGCCTGGGATGGAGAACACAAATAGAATGGTGAAATCCTGACGTCATTGCCTCTTCTAATAATAATAATCCTTGCATTTGATACAGCGCTTTATCACGTCTTCAAGACGTCTCAAAGCGCTTCACAGAATATATTGTAAAGTGGAATGACTGTGTATTTTGTAGGCAAATATATCTTGTTGCAGTGTTGGAATTAACTAAAGTTCTACAATTTCATCTTTAGAACTCCACAAAGCCTCCCCCGGAATCACCTTTGGATGCCCGTGTGAAAGGTGCTGCATAAATGTACATTGATATTGTATTTATTTTCTACTTTATTAAAAAAAAGCTTTATTTTTAAAATTAAAATAAAAAATTGGGTCACTCAATCCACGACTGTGCGTGTGACGTTTCGCCCACAAAATATAGAGTCAATCCACTTCACAGTATATTCTATGAAGAGCTTTGATACGTCTCAACGATGTGATAAGGCGCTGTATCAAATGCCATTTGAGACTCTGCCATTTGCCAGTTTGGATCTCCTCACCGGGACTCGGTTGGGCTGTTCCACTCGCCTCAACCCCTCTCTCGCTCCCTGGATTCCAACAGCAAAATAATCCCTAACATTTATATTATCGTGTCGTCTCTGCCTACAACTTTTTTCAGAAAAGAGATGCTTCCATTAAGACACAGGATTGTGTCAATCTGCCTATTGACAGAGCAATTTAATAATCCCCAACTGAGGTTGGTCCCATGTATGTAAAGTTTCCTCAGTTAATGAAGGGACACTTTGGGCTTCAACCAGAGTTTCCAGCAGTGAGCAAACCTACTGCACACACAAAGAAAGACTTACAGAAGAATTGCCAGATGAAAGAAGATCAAGGTCCATCCAGTTCACCTTCCACCGTCCTGGCAGCCGCTTCCACATGTCATGTCCCAAACTATGTACTGTGTCCTGAGATATTATTTCATACAAGAAATCTAATTTGTCCTTGAGAGTCTTGGGGAAGGCTGATGATGAGTAAAACTGAGCTTTGAGCAGCCCCAAGTTGGCTCAGTGGAGTGGTTGTCCTCAAAACAGCCCCCTGCACCCCACACCTCCCCCTGCGCACGCACGCACACACGCACAAACTGCCCAGACTTATAATAATGATCCTGCCATTTGATACAGCGCCTCATCACGTCTTCTAGACGTCTCAAAGCACTTCACAGGATACACTATAAAGTGAATTGACTGTTTATTTGGGGACAAATTGTGCACAGCAGTGTCCCCACAAACAGTCCTCACAAACTCCCCCTCCATCACCTCCTTCAAGGCCCGTCTCAAGACCCTCCTCTTCGATCGTGCCTTCAGTCATCTCCTCCTGTTTGATTGACCGTTACTATTTTTTTGGAAGGGATTATTACTCCTGAAAAAGCGATCCGCCAATTGACTAACAACTGGGTTCCTACTTAGTACTTACTAGGTAAACAGGCGTGTGGAATAAGGGAACTTCGACCTATCTGGGAATCAAACCCAGGTTCGCTCTTTAACCACTGAGCTGCAGGAACTCCACGAACAGGTGAAAATGGGCCAAGGGGTAGAGAATGCCACAAAGCGTTAACAAGATGAAAGTCAAGGCCACCACAGTGCTGAGCGGAGATGTCTCTGAGTCATCGCCATGGAGATGCTATTGAAGTCTCGGTTTGGGTTATGAAGCCTTGAGGTGATGGCGGTCAGTTCATTATCACATCCACAACCACAAGCTCAACAATCCCCCCTTGACAGCCCTCTGATTAGCAGAGAGGCTCTTATTGTCTTCAGTCACTCGCTCTGAACACCAGGTTTGTACAGCAGAAGCTTTAAATACACGGCCCAAAGTCATGAGTATTACCTTGGCTTAAACAATGAGTGAGGTTTTCTGTGGTTTGAAATAGATCAAACACTGTGAGGTAGAAGCCGAGCCTACAAACAGCCAGAGACCCAACTCAAAGGATTGTCCGCTCCCCCCGCTCAGCGGGCACTAGCCACTCCACGTCCCACACCCAGCTTGCTCCATCATCAAAAGTTGGGTATTTAGTCTCCTTGCCACTTTCTGGAACTCCACTCCATAGACCCTCCGCTTCTTCCCCTCCCTCACCTCCTTAAAGGCCCGTCTCAAGACCCTCCTCTTCGATCGTGCCTTCGGTCATCTCCTCCTTGCCCTCCACTATCTAAATGTGAATGGATTCAGCATCCACAGCCTCCTGGGGGAGAGAGTTCCTGATTTCCACTCCCCTTTGTGTGAAACACTGCCTCCTGATTTCACTCTTAAATGGTCTATCTCTGAAAATTTAGGAGTGAAATCAGGAGGCAGCCCTCGGCCCGCGTGCAAACCCTCGAATGTCCAGCTCCTGGGAATGACCTCCTGACGTGAAAGGCGTAAACGTAATTTGTTGTTGTTGATTATTGGGGACAGGAGGTGAAAGGAATCTCTGGGATTCGGTTAGCACCAGATCTGGTGACGGGGCCTAAGCTGAGCTGAGCACCACTATCTGCTGGGTTTAGGATAGCGCCTTGGGACGTCCTCCCGACGTGAAAGGCGCTCAATAAATGGAATCTTGTTGTTGTTGTGCTCAGACCAGTGCTGACCAGACAGCTTGCTTGGCTCCTCATTGGGACATGGAGAGAATGGGACCCTTCAATGGCGAAAGGGAATCCTCCCACTCAACCCCTGGGATCTCCTGGCAGAGATTTGATAGGGGTAGGTACAGAGAAACTATTTCCTCTGTTGGATGAGGGAAAAATCCAGAACAAGGGGGGCATCATCTTAAAATTAGAGCCAGGTCATTTCTGGAGTAAACTAAGGGGCAGTTTTTCCACACAGAGAGTAGTGGGAATCTGGAACTCTCTCCGTCCCCCCAAAAGGCTGTGGATTGTGGATCAATTCACATTTTCGAGACTGAGGAGGAGCGATGTTTCTTAGGTCAGGGTATCAAGGGATACAGGGCAAAGGCAAATTGGAGTTTAGGTATAGATCAGCCGTGATCTAATAGAATGGTGAAACCGGTTTGAGGGGCTGAATGGCCTACTCCTGTTCCTATATGCCCCAATAAATAGTGGGTTCTCAGCTGGACAAGCAGCAGAAAGCTCACCAGTGCCTCCTGCAACAACAACTTGGATTTATATAGTGCTCTCCATACTGGGCGGCGTCTCAGAGCTTCACAGTAAGGAATCCCGGGGAGGAGCCAGGGGGAGGGGGGGAGCCAGGGGGAGGGGGGTGGGGGAAGGTGACCAAAGGCGCAGTCGAAAAGAAAGGTCTTCAGAAGGGACCTGAAAGTAGGAAGAGAGGGGGCGAGGCGAAGGGAGTGAGGAAGGGAATTCCAGAGCCTCGGGGCATAGTGGCTGAAGGCACAGCCTCCGAGGGTGGAGCGGAGGACTCGGGACGAGGAGGAGGCCAGACCCGGAGAATTGAAGTGGGTGCTGTTTTGAGGAGAGAGGAGGTCAGAGAGGTCGGGTGGTGCAGAGGAGTAGAGGGATTTGAGGACAAGGGTGAAGATCTTGAAGTCAATCCTCTCTGGGATAGGCAGCCAGTGCAGTCTGGCCAGGACTGGGGGGGTCGGGGAGCGGAGTTTCGTGCGGGTGAGAATGCGGGCGGCAGAGTTTTGAATGATCTGGACTGTATGGATGGTAGTGGAGGGGAGGCCGGCGAGGAGGGCATTAGAGTAGTCCAGCCGAGAGGTGACAGAGGCACGGACCAGGGTTTCAGTGGCTTTTGGAGAGAGGTATTTGCGGAGACGGGCGATGCATCGGAGATGGAAGAAGGCGGTGCTGGTGAGGGACCGGATGTGGGGGAGGAAGGACAATTGGGGGTTGAACCTAACACCCAGGTTCCGTACGGGTTCGGAGAGTTTTAGGGGGAGGTCGGGTAGGTGAGGAGGTGAGAGCCGTGAGATTTGAGACGTTGACGAGAGCCAAAGAGTATGGCTTCCGTCTTGTCAACATTCAGCTGAAGGACATTTGCGCTCATCCAGCCCCTGAGGTCTGACAGGCAGCTGACAGAACACTAGGGGACTGGGGGTCGCAAAGAGAGGTGGAAAAATAGAGTTGGGTGTCGTCCGCATACATGTGGAAATGTACCCCATGTCTGTGGATGACATCCCCAAGAGGGAGCATATAGATCAGAAAGAGGAGGGGGCCAAGGATGGATCCTTGGGGTACCCCACAGATAACCGGGTGAGAGTGGGAGGAGAAGCCTTTGTGCAGATGTACTACTGGCGGTTTGTGAGGTAGGACTCCAATCAGGCGAGTGCGGTCCCACTGAGGTGGATGACGGAGGAAAGGTAGGGGAGGAGATGGTGTGATTGACTGTGTCCAGAGAGGTCCAGGAGGACAAGGAGACAGAGGGAGCCCTGGTCACAGACAGAGAGGACGTCGTTTGTGACTTTCACAAGTGCAGTCTCTGTACTGTGGGCGGAAACCAGACTGGAGGGGTTCAAAGAGGGAGTGGGAGGAGAGGTGTGCGCGGAGTTGATCGGCAACAATGCGTTCTAGGACTTTGGCGAGGAAGGGCCGGTTACAAATAGGGCGGTAGTGGCTGGGGTTTGAGGGATCTACGGAAGGTTTTTTGAGGAGGAGGGTGATGACAGTAGTTTTGAGGGGGGCAGGGACTGATCTGGAGGAGAGGGACTGGTTGATGACATCAGCCACTAGTGGGCAGAGGAGGGGGAGCTCGGTGACCAGCAAGTTGGTGGGGAGGGGGTCGAAGCAGCAGGTGGTGGGTTTCATGGAGGTAAACCTGGTGAAATGTGGTTGCAGCTGGTTACATTCCAAATTCACCCAACATCTGGCTGCACAACATAGCTCACAGCCCCTCAAGGGTCAGAGCTGGTCATTGCCTTGGTTACAGTATGTTACACACACATTAATGGAATCTGGTTTCCATGGGAAACGTGGAAAAAACCAGATAAAAAAAAAGCAAATTAAAAATAGTTCTTGTGATGAGCCTGACCTGGAGAACTAGGATGTCGCATGTCTCTGTGGATCAAACTGAAAATAGCTGGAAACCAAACCAGGCGATGCTAAAAATCTCTACCTCATTTCTCCAACGCATCAAAGCGCCTTCACCAGTTACTCTCACGCTCAGTGACTTCACTTATATCATAAGCCTAATGCAGCAGCTCCAACGAGTAGCCAATGACCAATTGATCTGAAATGTTTGTGGGAAAAGAGAAGGCAGTTTTTCCAGGACAATTTAAATGTCCATAGGGACAGGAGGAGGCCATTCAGCCCCTTGAGCCTGTTCTGCCATTCTATAAGGCCATGGCTGATCTGTACCTGAACTCCAATTACCAGCCTTTGCCCCATATCCCTTGATACCCTGACCTAACAAACATCCACCTGAACCAACCAGTGCCTGTGCCAAGGCCATGTCCCTCTCAGTCCTGCCCTGTGACATCGACATCCTGACGTGGGGCTTGAACCCACAACCTTATGACCTGGACGCGAGATTGCTGCCAAATGAGCCAAGTTGTTACTCTGCTCCCAGTGCGATCACACACAAGTGATTTTTTTAAAAAATGGTCAACCAGGTGTCTGCCACATTGGGGAAACCCGTCACCGTTGCTTAAGAGTCTCCAAACCAAACTGAGAATTCCATGGATCCCACCTGCACATGGAAATCCCAGAGAGATCGCTTGCCATTGAGAGCGCTTTTTGGCTAAGCTTTCCCGCTGCTTGTCCAGTTAGGACCACCCTACCCGTTAGGGCTTTGGCTTGCAGGGTTGACAGGAGCTGAGTGACTGGTCTACCCTTCCAGGTCCTGCCGTTGAGCCAGGCTGGGCTGTCATCAGCAGCGAGTGCCCTAGAATACTACGGATCTGTCTGGCTCAGGAATTGGACTACCGAGACCGCCACAGAGGGCTGGCTTGATTCCGACATTCCGTTGCCAACCATGTTGCCTTGGAGCCAAGTGCAGTTCCAAGGAGATCTCAGTTACATGACTGTGACATCAGTGTCTTGACTTGGTCTTGAACCCACAGCCTTCTGACCTAGAAGCCAGAATACTGCCACCTGAGCCAAGCTGCCGGATAGCACCACCGGAGCTGTGACTCTGCTCCCGGTGAGATCTCGGACAGAGCAAACGTTGGTCAGGCCCCGAAAACCAGGTCTGCAAAATCTTGTTTAACAGCAACCACAGCACCAGTGATATTCTAACAGCAACTGGATCCAGTCGCCGTAGATAAACGTGGCAATAACGTAGCCTCTCCAGCACCGCTCATTCAGATTCCCGTCCTGCTCAGCGTGAAAGTGTTCAGCGCAACACAAAGTCACATCATACAAAGGTCAAAACAAAACTCACACAGCAGAGAAGAGGAGGGAATGTGCCACGTTCAAGCCAACAAGGTTTGAAAGACAATAAATGCATAAAAATTTTGAAGCTCGGTTACCATTAATTCATCAATCGGATAATTAATCCATTAATTAATTAATGCGTTTATTGTATCGCTATTAATTCATTCATCAATCAATTAATAGGCCGTGTTCAACAAAAGACACAGTCACTACATTCTACAGTAAATCCTGTCAAGCGCTTAGAGACGTTCTGACGGCACGACAGGGCTCGGTATCAAATGCAACATTATTTTAATAATACTACTAATAAAAACTCACTCACACAACTTTAATGTGAATATGCAGATTGCCAAAAAAAAAAGAAAGAGGCAAATCTTTAAAAAGGAGAGAGAGAGAGAGAGAGAGAAAGAGGGAGAAATATTAAGAGATTATTTTGGAAAATGAAAAGATCAGATCAGGCACAATAATCATCAATCAGCACATCTTGGCTCAGACTTGGTGTGTGTGTCTCTGTGTCGCTATCAGTGCCACTGACTGACTGATTGACTGACTGACACATTCCCGACTCTCTCTCATCGCAAACATCTCTCATCACATCCACACAGCGGTTCAGCAGCTGCTCAGGACGCAGAGCACACACACAGCACACGACTGAAATATTAAACATCACTGCCGCATTGACTGAGGCACCTTTTTCTGGCTGCAGAGAAGAAAGAAAGGAAGGAAGGAAGGAGAGAGAGAGAGAGACAATAAAATATTAACAGTTCAGCCAACACACCTGGTGCCAGCAAACCTGACACCTCCCTATCAATGTATCCCAGTCCTCTGCGAAAATATCAGTGTTGATTCAGAATATATTGAGGCAAAGAATAAAGACGATTTCTGTGGCGCACACACACACACACACACAACACAAACACAGACACACACACAACACAACACACACACACACACAACACAGACACACACACACACAACACAGACACACACACAACACAGACACACACACACACAACACACACACACACAACACACACACACACACAACACACAGACACACACACACAACACAGACACACACACACACACAACACAGACACACACACACACAACACAGACACACACACACAACACACACACACAACACACACACACACCAGAGACACACACAGCAGAGACACACACACAACACACACACACACAAAACACACACACCAGAGACACACACACACACAGCACACACACAACACAGAGACACACACCAAACACAGACACATACACACACACACCAGAGACACACACACACCAGAGATACACACACACCAGAGACACACACACACACCACACAAACACACACACAGACACATACACACACACAGACACACACACAGACACACATACACACACTGGACCGCGCAACGAGACGGTACCTGATAGCTGAGCGCACACTCGGATTCCGCGCTGCCCGCGGGCATAGCTCTGGTTGACGATGGATGGAGAGGCTGAGAATCCGCTATCTTTCCTCTTCGCAATCTGCGAACCCTCTGCCAGGAGGCAATCGGGGGCGGGGGCAGGGGCGGGGGGCAGGGGCGGGGGGCGGGGAGGGGCAGGGGCAAGGTCACCGGGAGCTGGTGGGGATGGGGCTGGTGGTGGGGATGGAGATGGTGGAGCTGGTGGAGGGCTGGAGATGGTGGAGGGATGGAGATGATGGAGATGGTGGAGGTGGTGGAGGTGATGGAGGTGGTTGTGGGGCTGAGGCGGGAGCGGCTCACAGCTGATCACAGACTCACAGCCAATCAGCGTCCAGCTTTGCGCCCTTTAAAGAGACCGTGTAACCGCAGAGAAGGAGGAAGTGGGTCATTGGCACCTGATTTGGGGATTCAAACAAACCCAATGGGGAGAAACACATAGGTACGAGTTCCCTCCCGCATCCTGACTGAGCTCGTTAACGCCTTCAATATATCTCACACCAACCCCCCCCCCCCCCCCCACCGCCCCTTCCTCCTCCTCTCCCTCCTCCTCTCCCTCCCTCCCCAAAGCGAGATGCCACTCATCCACAGACACCACTGCACCAGTCAAACCTCCCCTCACTCTGCTCGAAGGGGCACCAGTTTGTGTTCGTGCAAATCACTAACCCCTGTATCCGAGAGAGCTCCTGACCGCGGCTTCCAGACGTCTCAAAGTGCTTTCGCGGAATACACTGTAAAGTGACACTGTTGACAAAAGGTCTTCGACCCTGAAAACGTTAACCCATTTTCCTCTCTCCATAGATGCTGCCTGACCTGCTGCGTGTTCCCGGCCACTTCTGTTTTTATTTCAGAGTTCCAACAATGGCAGTATTTTGCCTTTTGTACACTGTAAAGTGAATTGACTGCGTATTTTGTGGGTGAAACACGGCAGCCAATTGCGCACAGCAGCGTCCCCACAAACAGCCGTGGATTAAGTGACCAAATTATTGTTTGCTCAAGGTTTTGTTGGCATGTGAATGAATGGTTATTGGAATGAATGGAGTGAAATATGTTGGATCACTGGTAAACTGAAAGGCTCGTACCATCTCTCCCCCCCCCCCCCCCCACAGGAGAGTCACCAGTCGGTCAGTGGACAAATGCAGGTTTAAACCCTCACTGTGTGGGTGGCAAAACTCAACATGAAACTGGTAAATAATAGCCACCTGACTGCTTACCTCTGCCACCAATCACACCAGGTACCAAGCCCTGTATTTATGAGTGCGTGTCCATGAACCCGGACTCACTCCAGATAATGCAGCAGCTGCCATCATCAGAGCCTCAGAGTTTCCTCGTCAGCTATTTGACCGACACGTGGCAGTTCTGGGGAGATTCTTTCAGGGTTACCATATCATTATTGCAGTACATTTCTGTGTAACGCTGCTTTTTCTGTTAAACGTATCAACTCGAGATTAGGTACTTAAACAGCGCATTCCATTTAACCTGACAAGTCCACATAAAATCAACTGCACGGCATTTTCTTTAAGTCACAAACAACAACAAATTACATTTGTATAAGGGCATTTCATGTCAGGAGGACGTCCCAAAGCGCTGGTCAGGGATCCGCACCTGAGCTGGTAGTTGGGATCAGGAGGGGTGGAGGGCGGTAGGGGTAGGAGGGTGAAGCAGGCCATGATGGTAGGGGGTTAGGAGGTGGCTGAGGTAGGGGAGAGCAAGACCATGGAGGGCTTTGAAAGTGAGGACCAGGATCTTGAACTGTATCCTCTGTGTGATGGGAAGCCGGTGGAGTCGGGCGAGGATGGGGGTGATGGGGTCACGGAGACTGGTGCGGGAGAGGACAAGGACTGCAGAGTTAGTTCTGGATGATCTGCAGTCTATGGAGGGAGGAGTTGGGGAGGACGACAAGCAGGGAGTTTGTATAGTCGAGCCTCGATGTTACGAATGCTCAAAACGGGTGTTTCGTGTCCGCAATGGAATTAGCACCAATGAGTGGAGGCGAGCAACATAGGAATAGGAGGAAGCCATTTCAGCCCCTCAAGCCTGTTCCGCCATTCTATTTGATCATGGATGATCTGTACCTCAACTCCAATCACATGCCTTTGCCACGTATCCCTTTGATATCCTAACAAAGATCTATCCACCTCGGTCTGGAAAATTTGAATGATCCAGCCATAATCCACAGCCTTTTGCAATGAGAGTGATCGCGAGGTTAGAGGGAGGAGCTGTGATCTCTCTACAGCGTGAGACAATTGGTCGCTCACGTCGCGGCTGATTGTGGGACCTCGCTGTGTGCAAAGAAACAGTCACTACACTTGAACCGTAGACTATTCTCGTGAAGCACTTTGAGACTTCAGGCACAAGGTCACACGCACTCAGAGATTGACGCTGATTATCTCTTCTGAATTTCTTTTTAAAAAGTTGCCAATAATCCCCAGAATCTGGGGAAGGACATAACGGATACACAGAAGTTGTTTTAAGTTGTATTATTCTCGTGGCTGAACAGTTTGTGCCAACAGAGCCGGTTGCAGGCAGATCGGGATCTTTATCAGTCAGCGCAGGGCAGAGCATGGAGTCAGGTTCTTCTCTCTGCCGTTGCTTAAATATACCCGTCAAAGTCTTGGGTCAGATGGCAAAAAGCTTTCCAAAGTCTAGTTTCTTTTCTTCAACAAAGGGGAGATTGGCTTAGCTGGAGGGGAGTGAGGGTTTCAAACTCTCTCTGCTGAAAGCGGTGGTTGAAGTAGACAGTGCAATAATAATAATAATCCTTGCATTTTACAAAGTGAATTTGTGTGCATTTTGTGTGCGAAACATGGCAGCCAATTGTGCACAGCACTGTCCCACAAACGGTCATAGAACCAAGAATTATACAGCACAGAAGGAGACCATTCGGCCCATCGTGTCTGTGATGGCTCTTTTAAAAGAGCTTCCAAATCACCCCCACTCTCTCCCCATAGCTCTGATCACCCCCACTCCCCCACTCTCTCCCCATAGCCCTGATCACCCCCACTACCCCACTCTCTCCCCATAGCCCTGATCAACCCCACTCCCCCGCTCTCTCCCCATAGCCCTGATCAACCCCACTCCCCCGCTCTCTCCCCATAGCCCTGATCAACCCCACTCCCCCACTCTCTCCCCATAGCCCTGATCAACCCCACTCACCCCCACTCTCCCCATAGCCCTGCAAACTTCGCACCCTCTCCAATGCCTTGACATCCTTCCTCAAGTGTGGGGCACAGAACTGAACCCAGTCTCGAGCTGAGGCCTAACCAGTGTTTCATATAAAGGTTCATCATAACTTCCTGACTTGTGTACTCTATGCCCCTATTTATAAAGCCCAGTATCCCATATGCTTTTTTAACAGCTTTATCTGCCTGTCCGGCCTCCTTCAAAGATTTACTGATATGACCCCCAGGTCTCTCTGTTCATTCACCCGCTTTAAGACTGTACCATCAGCGTATATTGCCTCTCCTCATTCTTCCTTCCAAAATACATCACTTCACATTTCTCCACATTAAACTTCATCTGCCCCGTGTCTGCCCATGTTACCAGTCTGTCTATGTCCATTTGCTGTCGGCTACTGTCCTCCTCACTGTTTACTACTTTTCCAGCTTAGTATCATCTGCAAACTTGGAAACTTCCCTATACCCAAGTCCAGGTCATTTATATAGATCAAAAACAGCAGTGGTCCCAACGCCCTCTGCCTCCACAAGAAGATTTCCTCTTTGGTCCCTAATTGACCCCAACCTACCTTTGACTAACCTTTTATTCATTATACGCTTATAAAATACCTTAGGATTCCCTTTTA
Source organism: Callorhinchus milii (assembly GCF_018977255.1). Taxonomy (NCBI): domain Eukaryota; kingdom Metazoa; phylum Chordata; class Chondrichthyes; order Chimaeriformes; family Callorhinchidae; genus Callorhinchus; species Callorhinchus milii. Next base: position 977,728 of record NW_024704768.1, read on the forward strand.
TGTTACCTGCTAATCTTTTCTCATATAATCTCTTTGCCTCTCTTATTTCCTTTTTCAGTTCTCCTCTGTACTTTCTATATTCTATTTGATTATCTTCTGTATTTTGGACCTGACATTTATCAGAAGTCTCCTTTTTCTGTTTTACTTTAATCCCAATTTCCTTTGTACTGGATTGAGTGACCAAATTCATAGAATCATAGAATGTTACGGCACAGAAGGAGGCCATTCGGCCCATCAAGTCTGTGCGGCTCTTTGACAGAGCGTCACTTTCACTGACCCCAATCACCATCTTTCTCCCCATAACCCTGCAAACCTGTCTTCCCCGATACCTGTCCAGTTCTCTCTTAAAAGCTGTTATCGAATCGGACTTCACTGCCCTTTCGGGCGGATCATTCCAAATTCTAACAACTCACTGAGTGAAAACATTTCTTCTAACCTCCTCACTGCTTCTTTTGGTAGATATCTTCAGACTGTGGCCACGGGTCACAGACACACCTACCAGCGGAAACAGTTTTTCCCTATCTCGCCTGTCGAAACCTTTCATGATTTTGAAGACCTCTATCAGGTCCCCACGTAACCTTCTCTGCTCTAATGGGAAAAGTCCTAACTTCTCCACTGTCCTCATAGCTAAGGTTCACCATTCCTGGTATCATTCTCGTGAATCTCCTCTGCACCCTTTCCAGTGCCTTAATGTCCTTCCTGAGGTACGGTGCCCAGAACTGGACGCAGTACTCCAGCTGAGGCCTAACCAGTGTTTTGTAGATTAACCATAACTCCTACTCTTATACTCTATGCCCTACTAATGAAGCTCAGTACACCAAATGCCTTTTTTCTGCCTTATCTACCTGCCCCACTACCTTTAATGATTCGCTTACTTGAACACCCAGATCTCTCTGTACGTTCACCCCCTTAAGATTGAGCTCCAAGTCTATATTGCCTCCTATCATTTTTCCTCCCTAAGTGTATCACCTCACACTTATCCACATTGAAACCCATCTGCCACATGTCAGCCCATTCCACCATTCTGTGTATGTCTGCCTGCAGTCCGTCACAATCTTCTTCACTATTTACTACCCGACCTAACTTGGTATCATCTGCAAACTTGGAAATAGTGCTCTCTATGCCCAAGTCCAGATCATTAATATATATTAGAAAGAGCAGTAGTCCCAATACCGATCCCTGGGGGACACCGCTGCAGATTATTATTGTTTTATTTATTTTTAGGGGATTGTGACAACCGGAAATGCAATCCACGAATTGATTAACAACGGGATCCCTACTTACTGCTACGTAAACAGAGGCGTGTGGAGTCAGGAAACTTTCCCAACGTGTCGCCCTGTCCGGGAATCAAACCCAGGTCCTCTCGCTTGCGAGGCGAGTGCTCTAACCACTAAGCTACAGGACTCCACATTGTAAATAGGAAGCGAGACCTTCACATGAGGAAGAGGGGAATAGAGTGAGCCCGACTTGGGAGCCTGGACTGAGATTATACAACTTTCTCACCTCGAGGTGAGATTTTCCCCACTGAGCCGGACGCACAGACTGCACACACACCCGGTGCCCTTTGATTCTGGAACAAAGCTCAGTAATATTACCTTTACAACACACAAACATACACACTGACACCCACACACACATACACAAATTCACACACAAACAGACACCCACACACATACATACACACACACAAACACCGACGCACACATATAAACACACATATAAAACATACAGACACACCACACACAGACATACAGAGATACACACACATATATACACACACACACACACAGACACACACACACACATACACAGAGAGTAAGAAAGGAAAGCTTTCCACTGTGGACACACATGTAGACAGACGCCTGTTGACGGGGCTCTCACACAATAGCACAGGCTCTGAGCCCATGTTCCTCAGAACCAATCGCTGAGCACTGAGCACTGCAGCATCCACCAGCAGCTGTGACAGGCAGGAGGGCAGACAGCCGAGAGAGGGCGAGTGAAGGGCAGGCAGGGCAATGCACAGGGCAATGCACAGGGCATGGCACAGGGCATGGCACAGGGCATGGCACAGGGCAGGGTTAGGGCAGGCAGCGTCGCCCCCCCCCACCCCGAGCAGAGCAGAGAGGGTGACTGGGCCGGGGCGTGCGTGCAGGCAGCAAACAGCTGAAGTAGGAGACATTCCAGCTGATGTGCTTATTGGAGGCTGACAGCGACGAAGACATTTTAAACGTATCAACCTTCAGCTTCCAGGCCCGGAACCTCGTTCATTCTGCACCGGCAGACACTGCCGTCTCACTCACTCGCTTTAATTTAGCGCTTTAATCGCTCCCTCCCTCCACATTTTCAAACCTGTCTCCCCCTCCTCTCTCATCACCACCATATCCAGCATGAAACACTCCACCTGCTCCCTTGACCCCATCCCCACCCCTCTCCTTACCTCCCAGCTCCACCTCCTCGTCCCTCTACTCCCCAACACCATCAATCTCTCCCTATCATCTGGCACCGTTCCCATCTCCCTAAAAACAGCTATAATCACCCCCATCCTGAAAAAACCCTCCCCTGGCCCCATCCCTGCCTTCTAACTACCGGCACATCCCCAACCTCCTTTTTCTTTCCAAGTTCCTCGAAAGAGTCATTGCTTCCCAGCTTTCGCTCATTCCTCTCCTACCACTCCTTTCACGAGCCTCTCCAACTGGGTTTCAACTGTTCTGGTCAAGGTGACAAACGACATTTGGTCCATCTGTGAACAGGGCTCCCTCTGCCTCCTCGTCCTCCTCGACCGCTCTGCTGCCTTTGATACCGTGGGCCACTCCACCTTCCTCCACCGCCTCTCCTCTCACCTCAACCTTGGAGTCCTGTAGCTCAGTGGTTAGAGCACTCGCTTTGCAAGTGAGAGACCTGAGTTCAATCCCAGGCAGAGGGCGAAACCTCGGGCAAGTTTCCTTACTCCACACAGAGCCTAATAATATTCCCTCCAAAACGAAACAATAATAAATTGGTCATTTTCAATCTACGACTGTTTGTGGGACATTGCTGTGCGCAATTGGCTGCCGCGTTCGCCCACAAATATACAGTCAATTCACTTTACAGTGTGTTCTGTGAAGCGCTTTGGGACGTCCTCCCGACGTGAAAAGCGCTATATCAAATGCAGGTATTATTATTATTATTATTATTATTCTCTCCTTGACTGGCTCAGGTCTTATCTCTCACACCGTCTCCAATTTGTCTCCGCCAATGGTTTCTCTCCCAGCCCCTGCACAGTGTTGTGCAGTGTTCCTCAGGGCTCTGTCCTCGGTCCCCTCCTTTTCGACCTCTACATGCTCCCCCTTGGTGACAACATCCGCAAACATGGGGTCAACTTCCACATGTATGCGGATGACACCCAACTCTATCTCTCTGCTTCCACCCTCGATTCCAGGGCCCACTGCTGTCCTAACAGACTGACTATCTGACATCAAGTCCTGGATGAGAGATAACTTTCTACAGCTGAAAGTCAGCAAGACTGAGGCTCTCCTGGTTGACTCACGCCAGCGCCTCAGCACGTCAGGCACGGGCAGCATCAGCATCCACGGTTACACACTCCACCTCACAGCCAGTCAGGAACCCGGGCATCGTGGTTGACCCTCAACTGTCCTTTCTCCCCCATATCCATGCCATGACCCGCCCTGCCTTCTCCCACCTCCGCAACATTGCCCGACTCCACCACTGCCTCACCCCTCAGGCCAATGCCTCACCCCTCAGGCCACTGCCTCACCACCTCAGGCCACTGCCTCACCCCTCAGGCCACTGCCTCCACCCCTCAGGCCACTGCCTCACACCTCAGGCCACTGCCTCCACCCCTCAGGCTGCCAATACCCTCATACACGCATTTGTCACTCAAGGCTTGAATAAGGAAACTCCCTCCTTGTCTCCCTCATCCCCAACTCTTCCCTCCACAATCTGCAGATCATTCAGAGCTCTGTAACTCATGTCCTCTCCACCACCAGGCTCCGTGACCCCATCACCCCCACCCTCGCCAGCCCGGCTCCACTGGCTTCCCATCCCTCAGAGGACAGAATTCAATCCTCATCCTCACTTTTAAGACCCTCCATGGCCTTGCTCCCTCCTACATCTCTGATCTGCTGACCCCCTATCAACCTGTCCGCTCCCTCTGTACAACTATGCAAACTCCCTGCTTGTCGCCCCCCACCCCCCCAACTCCTCCCTCCACAGGCTGCAGATCATCCAGAACTCTGCAGCCCGTGTCCTCTCCCGGACCAGACTCCGTGACCCTATCACCCCCATCCTCACCCGACTCCACTGGCTTCCCATCACACAGCGGATACAGTTCAAGATCCTGGTCCTCACCTTCAAAGCTCTCCACGGTCTTGCTCCACCTGACCTCTGCCACCTCCTAACCCCCTACCACCCTGCTCGCTCCCTCCGCTCAGCGGGCTCTGGCCTGCTTCACGTCCCCTGCCTTGCTTGCCCCACTAACTGCAGGCGGGCCTTCCACCACTCTGCCCCCACCCTCTGGAACTCCATCCCACAGTCCCTCCGTCTTGCCCCCTCCCTCGCCACCTTCAAGACCCACCTGAGGACTCTCCTTTTCAACCGTGCTTTCAATCGCCCTGCTTCCCCCCCTGCTCTCCCCCCTCACCCACCCAGACCCCCAGCTCAGGTCCAAAACTCTGTCTGTCCAGCAACTTGGGACATCCTCCCGACGTGAAAGGGCAATACACATGTAATTTTGTGGTTGTTGTTGTGGTTGTTAATCAGGGGATCAGGGATACCCCAACCCCCCCTATGCACCTCTTCCCCCAATCTTCACCCTCCAAAAATCAACTCCCATTCCCCCCCACCCCCGGAAATCAGTTTCCTGTCCCCTCAAGACCACAGAGTGTGACATCTACTTGCATTTACACAGCACCCGCTCTCCTCGAGCCCCCACACTGTCTTGTGCATCGTTCCTCGGGGCTCTGTCCTTGGTTCCCTCCTCTTCAATATCTATATGCTCCCTCTTGGTGACATCATCTGCAGACACGGGATCCTGTAGCTCAGTGGTTGGAGCCCTCGCCTCACAAACGAGAGAGACCTGGGTTCGATTCCCGGGCGGGTCAGAGAGAAACTTTGGGCAAGTTTCCTTACTCCAGATGCCTCTGTTTACCTCGCAGTATGGATGAATGTGGTTGTTAGTCGATTGGTGGATCGCTTTTCCGGGGATAATAATTCCTCTTTTCTGGAGACAATAATCCCTCTAAAAAATGTTTTAAATAATAATAATAATTTGGTCATTGCAATCCACGACTGTTTGTGGGACGCTGCTGTGCGCAATTGTTGCCTCGATTCTCACACAAAATATACAGTCACTATACTTGATAGTTTATTCTGTGAAGTGCTTTGAGACGTCTTAACGATTTGATAAGGCGCGGTATCAAACGCAAAGATGATTATTGTTATAATTAAGGTAATTAGATAATTATTTGGGGAGGACAAATTTGCAAGGCTATGGGGAGAGAGTGGGGTTGGTCAGGGCTATGGGGAAAGAGTGGGGGAGTGGGGTTGATCAGGGCTATGGGGAGAGAGTGGGGGGAGTGGGGTTGATTTGGAAGCTCTTTTCCAAGAGCAGCACAGACACGATGGGCTGAATGGCCTCCTTCTGTGCTGTATAATTCTATGAAGGTGAATCCACCTGTAACCAAGTGGGATGTCCACCCAATGCAGAGCTCCACTGCCCCCTATTGTAGCCATGGGATAACTGCACCACAGCCATGTGTGGTGCGAATGAGTCACGTCATTGAGACGTCTCAAAGCGCTTCAGAGAGTATAGTGTAAAGTGGAGTGACTGTGTATTTTGTGGGCGGAATGCAAAATCCTACTACGCACAGCCAATGGCTGATTGATCAGCAGCGAACTCAACATCAGACCGAGCTGCAACAACAACTTGTATTTATATAGCGTCCCTCAAACAGGGCAGCAGCCCAGAGCCCTTAACACGAGCAATGACACTAGGTCAGAATTATTAGGTTCAGTAACAATAAAACCAGGTCGTGAACATCCCAGAGAGAGAGAGAGAGAGAGAGAGAGCAATGACCCCCTGGCGCTGCCCACAGGAACATGGCAGTACTGCACCCAGAGCTGACGTTTTCCTCCAGAAACAGTTGAAGCCTCCAAAGTCTCTCCTCCTCTGATCCCCAAACTAGCGACTTCACTACGTCTTTACACTGGACAATCCCAGTTCTGCTTCTCCATCCCTGGATTTCCCAGCTGTGGGAAACGCACACTCTGGGCTCCCCCCCCCCCAAGACTTGGCTCTTGCCGCCCTGCGCCTAATACTCTCCGGAATTAGTTGAGCAGGAGGCGTTCCTCCAGGGAGAGAGAGAGAGAGAGCGCATTCCATTCCAACAATCTCTCTCTGGGGTTTCCATGTGTAGGTGGGATGTGGGGAATTCTCAGTTGGGTTTGGAGACTCTTAAGCAATGGTGATGGGTTTTCGTGTGTGTCAGACGCCCGGCTGGACAAAAACAAATGAAAAAGGTTAAACTGATGTCCCATCCAGTCACTGGGGTAGATGTTAAAGATCCCATATTACTTATGGAAGAACAGGGTGTGTTCCCTAGTCTATATAGCAACTCTGCACACGGCTACGGTGGTTGGTCAACATCAGTCAGGCGTCCGATGTAGGGATCTGCAGGGATGAGGCAACTCAAGGTGGCCAGTCAGGAGGCACAGAGAATAATCATAGAATCATACAGCACAGAAAGAGGCCATTCGGCCCACCGTGTCTGCACCGGCTCTGAAAAGAGCTTCCAACTCAATCCCACTGGCCCGCGCTCTCCCCATAGCCCTGCAATCCTGTCCTCCCCAAATACCCATCTACTTCTCTCTTAAAAGTTGTTATTGAATCGGCTTCCACTACCCTTTCAGGTAATGCATTCCAGATCCCAACAACTCGCTGGTGAAACATTTTTTCCTAACCTCCTCTCTGTTACTTTTAACAACTAACTTAAATTGCTGTCCTCGGGTTACTGACCCACATGACAGTGGAAACAGTTTTTCCCGGTTCAACCTATGAAATCCTCTCATGATCTTGAAAATCTTTATTAGATCCCCTCTTAATCTTCTCTGCTCTGGGGAGAATAATCCTAGTTTCGCTAACCTCTCCTCTTAACTTAGGTTCTTCATTCCTGGTACCATCCTGGTAAACCTCCTTTGCACCCTCTCCAATGCCCCAACATCTTTCCTAAATTGTGGTGCCCAGAACTGAACGCAGTCTCCAACTGAGGCCTAACAGCATTTTATAAATATTCAACATAACTTCCTGACTTGTGTATTCTATGCCCCTATTTATAAAGCCGAGTATCCCGTATGCTTTTTTAACAGCTTTATTACCTGTCCGGCCACCTTCAGAGATTTGCTGATGTGGACCCCCAGGTCTCTCTGTTCATTTGCCCCCTTTAAGATTGTACCATCAGCTTTTACTGCCTCTCCTCAATCTTCCTACCAAAATGCAACACTTCGCATTTCTCCACATTAAACCTCATCTGCCACGTTTCTGCCCATTTTACCAATCTGTCTGAGTCCTCTTGGAGTCTGGTGCTATCCTCCTCACCATGAACTACTTTTCCTGGCTTAGTAGTGTCTGCAAATGTGGAAACTGTGCTCCCTATATCCAGGTCCAGATCATTAATATAGATCAGAAAGAGCAGTGGTCCCAATACTGACCCCTAAGAGACACCACTACACCCCTCCCTCCAGTCAGAAAAGCAGCCGTTTACTACCACTCTCTGCTTTCTGTCTCCGAGCCAGTTCTGGATCCATGTTGCCACAGTCCCTTTAATGCCGTGGGCTTCTATTTTGTTTATGTCTCTTCTGCGGCACTTTGTCAAATGCCTTTTGAAAGTCTAGATAAGCTGCATCTACTGCACTACCTTCATCCACCCTCTCAGTCACTTCATCAAAACATTCTATTAGGTTTGTCAGACACGATCTGCCTTTAACAAATCCGTATTGACTGTCCTTTATTAAACCATATTTTTCTAAGTGAAAATTTATATTGTCCCGGATTATAGTCTCCAGAAGTTTCCCTACTACTGATGTTAGCTGATTGTTTCCAACAAACAATAACAATTCGGTCACTTCAGTCCACCACTGTTTGTGGGACGCTGCTGTGCACAATTGGCTGCCTCATTTCCCCACAAAATATACAGTCACTACACTTTACACTTATATTCCATGAAGCACTTTGAGACGTCTCGAAGACGTGATAAGGCGCTGTATCTAGTGCAAGGATTATCATTAACCCCAGAAAGTGATCGGGTTCCTACTTACTGCTCGGTAAACAGAAGCATGTGTGTGAGGTAAGGAAAGATGCCCAACGTTCCACCCTGCCCGGGCATTGAACCCAGGTCCTCTCGCTTGCGTGACCTACACTGACCTACAGGACTCCACAAATAGAGAACAAATGTGCCCACTCAACAGGCCGAGCATTAAGTGGGCAGTGGTTTGTGTCGGGAAGGAGATGGTTTGAGACCTGTAATGTGAACAGCTGTGATTATTGTGGTGGAGAACAAACGACTCCCTGTTTACCGGCTTTGTCCCGTGATCCACCTCCAGGAACAATATATATTTGTGGCAGTATATTTACTTGAGGTCAATATGAAAATTGGATTGAACACACCTGCATAAACAGAGCCCGGGAATTGTTCTCGCCCACTGGCTAGTGTATGAGATATAATGTAAATGATTAGATTTTTCTCATTTCAAAGAGTAATAAACTGGAATGAGACAGAGAGACGGAAGGGCGCCTTAAAGCAATTATTAGCCCATGCTATTGGCTATGGAAGTTTGCTGCGTGATAATAATAATCTTTGAATTTGATACAGCACCTGATCACGTCTTTGAGACGTCCCAAAGCGCTTCACGGACTACACTGTAAAGTGCAATGACTGTGTATTTTGTGGGCAAAACACGGCAGCCAATTGCGCACAGCACAAACAGTCGTGGACTGAATGACCCAATTTTTATTACCCCCGGAAAGTGATCTGCCAATCAACAAACAACCGGGTTCCTCCTTACTGCTGGGTCAACAGAGGTGTGTGCAGTAAGGAAACTTGCCCAATGCTTCGCCCTGTCCGGGGATCAAACTCAGGTCTACTCACTTGCGAGGCGAGTGCTCTAACCACTGAGTTACAGGGTGACTGAGGACAGGAGCAGCCCTGGGGAGTGTTTGGTTTGGGGGGTGCAGTTGGCCAGATCCAGGGACATGACCGCACGATCATTCCCACGGCAGCAGTTGAGGTCCTGGCTCCCTTTCCCCAGCATTCCCCGACACCGACTGTATCAGGTGTCCATCCAGATGGTTATCAGGAAATCAGGGAATTAGCAGTAAGTAGGAACCCGTTTGTTAGTCGATTGGAGGATCGCTTTCTGGGGATAATAATCCCTTCAGAATTTTTTTAATATAATAATTTGGTCACTTCAATCCACGACTGTTTGTGAGACGCTGCTGTGCGCCATTGGTTGCCGCGTTTCGCCCACAAAATACACAGTTACTACACTTTACAGTTTATTCTGTGAAGAGCTTTGAGACCTCTCGACGACGTGATAAGGCGCGGTATCAAACACAAGGATTATTATTATTCATCCACCGTAAAATGTAATGAGTGGGGAGCTGCAGGGAGGGACACCTCGTCCACGCTGAAACCCCTTTATTGTGGGGGTTCGGGGGGGCGCGAGGGAGGAAAATGAACCGGGCTTTGTTCTTGGGCGGGTAGAGAGCAGGTGGGGAGAGAATGGGAGAGAAGCAGATGGATTCTCCCACCTGCTCACTACCTGCCCGAGGATAGGGTTCCAATGATTAATTAATAAATAGGCCGAAGCATTACATCTGCATACAATTAACGAGGTCTGTAATGAGCAGCCAGGTCTGGAATGACTCATTCACTCTAATTACAGTACAAGTGTAATAGTGTCCGTGGAGTCAGTGTGTCTGTGCGTGTGAGGGGAAAGGAAGCCATTCTCCCTGATCACAATAATCCTCGCATCGCGTCTTTGAGACGTCTCAAAGCGCTTCACAGAATACACTGTAAAGTGAATTATCTGTGTATTTGTGGGCAAAACGCGGCAGCCAATTGCGCACGGCAGCGTCCCACAAACAGTCGTGGATTGAGTGACCGAATTACTCGTTTATTTATTTTTGAAGGGATCATTATCCCTGGAAAAACGATCTGCCAATCGACTAACAACTTAAACAATACTTACTGCTCGGTAAACAGGGGCGTGCGTGTGGAGTAGGAAAACCTGTCCAACGTTTTGCCCTGACCCGGGAATCCAATCTGGGTCCTCCGGCTGGGAGGCGAGGCCTCTAACCACTAAACCGCAGGACTTTAGATTAACCTTTGCATTTGATATCCTTATCATATAAGAACATAAGAATTTTCTGGCCAAAGAAGACCAAGGCCCTTCCACCATCCTGTCAGTCGCTTGACATGTCTTGTCCCCAAACTGTACACTGTATCCCCCCCAGATATTATTTTCTAGCAGAAATCGATCTCATTTGTTCTTGAAACAAACACTTTCTGCTTCCCCCGTCTCTCTCTCTCTCTCTCTCTCTGTTGCATAAGTTTACTACTTGCTCACCGAAGTAGTGTTTCCGCAGGTTTGCCCTGAATTTCCCCCCTTGTTGAATTGCAGACCGTGTCCTCTGGGTTCTACTGTTCAGTACAAGTGCACATCATCTCAAATTGCTTCACGGGATTCACTGTAAAGTGCTGTCAGTGACTGTACGTTTGTGGGTGAAACACGACAGCCAATGTACAACAGATGTCGGGTTAGAAACCCTGCCTTGTGCTGAGGCAACTGATCTCAGGCTGTCACTGACAAGACACTCGTCTGGGAAAGACATTCTGTCAAAACCACTCAGTAAAGTCTTCTCTTGGATTTCCCCTTAACTATCCCCGTCCCGGCAAAAGCAGTCAGTGTGAGATCTGCGGCTGTCTCCCCATAATAATAATAATAATAATAATAATTCTCACATTCAATATGATGTCAGGAGTCACTGTGAAGTGTAGTGACTGTGTGTTTTGTGGGAGAAGGCGGCAGCCAGTTTGCACACAGCAGCAGCCAGTATCAAAGTGCTATTTAAGCGTCAGAAGGTTTTCCAACCACCTGCTCATAATAATAATAATAATAATAATCCTTGCATTTGATACAGCGGCTTATCAGAGACGTCTCAAAGCGCTTCACAGGATATACTGTAAAGGGTAGTGACTGTATATTTAGTGGGCAAAACGCGGCAGCCGATTGCGCACAGCAGCGTCCCACAAACAGCCGTGGATTGAGTAACAAATTTTTTTGAAGGGGTTACTCCCCCTCCCCCTCAGCTCCTGTCAACCCTGCAAGTCAGAGCCCTAACGGGGAGGGGGGGCTCTAGCTGGACAAGCAGCGGGAAAGCTTGGCCAGACAGCGCCCTCTCTCTCTCTCTCTCTCTCGCTCTCTCTCTCTCTCAATGGCCAAGCTATGTGTGGGTTTAGCTGGTTAGTCTCCAGCGCACACTCTGGGCTCCCCCCCCCCCCACCACCACCCAAGCCTGGACTCTCGCCCAACCTGTGCCTAATACTCTTTGGAATTAGGTGAGCAGGGTCGTCCCTCCAGGGAGAGAGAGAGAGAGAGAGAGAGAGAGAGTGCATTCCATTCCAAATTCGCAAGAGTGAGGGTGTAGCCCGTGTCTGTTGCTATGGGAGAAGTCTTCCTTTACCACAATCTCCTTGTCACTCTCCTGTCAGACACGCGTGGTCAGGCTGGGCGAGGCTGCCTTACTCTCCTGCTCGTCAGATTAAGTTTGGAGCAGGACACAAAAGGTCACCCGTCACTGCTCCGCGGGTAAAATATCCCGAGATTCCTGCCCAAACACAGCACGACTGAGCCAGACGCCGCCGTGTTCAAATCCCTTCACTCCCTGGCACCTCCCTCTCCGACCTCCTCGCTCCCCAATCCACCACCCAACGCCTCCGCTCGACCGTCAACAGCTCCTGCTCGCTCCTCGCACCCTCCGCCCCACCATCGGAGGTCGCGCTTTCAGCCATTACGCCCCAAAACTCTGGAACACTCTCCCTCAATCCCTCTGCCTCACCCCCTCTCTCCCTTTTGTCAAGACCCACCAGAAAACCTTCCTTACCGACCGTGCTTACGGCCACCTCCCCACCCCCTCCCCCCACCGGCTCGGAGTCAGGCTCCGCCACTGTTAAGCTCCGAGAGAGAGGCTGGTGTCACTACATAGTATATGTGGGGGCTGAAGAGGTTCATGGTTCAAATGTTTTTGGAGGCGGTCACCCCACAGCCACAGAGGGTTCATGAGGAGAGTGAGTGGGTGACCACACGGGACGGTAGGAAGAGGGTACGGGCAGCGCAGAAATCCCCTGAGAGTGTGGCACTCACAAACCGGTTCTCTGCCCTGAATACCGGTCAGGGTGATGTTTCACCCACAAAATGTACAGTCACTCCACTTTAGAGTATATCCTGTGAGGCGCTTTGAGATGTCTCAAAGCCATGATAAGGCGCTGTATCAAATGTAAGGATCACTATTATTATCATCATGTTATATTATATATAAAACTGGTCAGATCTCTGGGAATGGTGCAGAGGTATCAGCCCTCCGCGGCTTTGCTCTTTCCTACCTCTGTGACCCACTAAACGCCATATCAACCTGCCCACTCCCTCCGCTCCGCGGGCTCCGGCCTGCTCCACGTCCCCGCCCGGCCCGCCCCGCCCCGCCATCGGGGGTCGGGCCTTCAGCCTCTCTGCCCTCATCCTCTGGAACGCCATCACTCAGTCCCTCCGCCTCGCCCCCTCCCTCTCCTCCGTCAAGGCCCAACTCAAACCCTCTATGTGTTTTCAATCACCTTCCTACCCTCACCCTCCCTGCCCTCCAACCCCTCCTTATCCCCACCCCCAGCTCAGGTCCAAACCCCTGACTGTCTAGCGCCTTGGGACGTCCTCCCAACGTGAAAGCCTCCGTGTAAATGTCGTGTGTTGTTGTTGCTGTTGTTACCAGAAAAGAAGAAAAGCTGGTTTTATTGCGAGATTCTGCTTAAGGCCATCGCTGTTGAGATGTTGACATTATTCCTAAAACAGGTCCATCAACTTCTCAAACCCTCTGCTCACGTCGCTGTGTTCTCACCACAGCCCAAACCCCGCTGCACCCAAGTCCCTCTGCCACTTCCATGTTCCACGTTCACAATCCTCACCACATCTCAGCAGGTAACACCACACCTGTCCTCGTCCCTATCAACCCTCTGGCAATCCCAGGGCCCTAATACCTGAGGTGCTGCTACCACAATATCGTGGAATAGAGCTCTCGCCTCGCAAGCAGGAGGACCCGGGCGGGACAGGACAGGGCGAAACCTGAGGCAAGTTTCCTTACTACACGCACACACGCACACACACACACACACACACACGCCTCTGTTTACGTGGAGCAGTATGTGGAAACCCAGTTGTTGGTCAATTGGCGGATCGCTTTTCTGGGGGTCATAATCCCTTCAAAAAAAAATGGGGTCACTCAATCCACGACTGTCTGTGGGACTCTACTGTGCGCAATTGGCTGCTGCGTTTCGCCCACCAAATACACAGTCACTACACTTTACAGTATATTCTGTGAAGCGCTTTGAGACGTCTCGAAGACGTGATAAGTCATTTTTTTCAAATGCAAGGATAATAATAATAATAATTATCATCAACAGTAATCCTTATATTTGATACAGTGCCCGGAAACATTGACCTGTCACAAAACGCTTCACAAGACTTTGCTGTGAAGTGTAGTAACTGTATTTGGTGGGCAAATACGGCCAATTTGTGCACAGCGACGTCCGGCAAACAGCCACGGAGCAAACGGCCAGTTTCATCTGGGGAATTGTGAGCCAGGATCGTGGGAGAGAGAGAGAGAGAGAGGAGGAGAGAGAGAGGGAGGGAGGGGGACTTTCTTCTCTTTTAACGCCCACCTGAACAGGCACAGCCGGATATACAGGACGTTGTGTGTGACAATACAGTGTGTGTTTTGTCGGCCATGAGTAACAGCAGTTGACGTTTACATAACAACACCCACGCTCAGAGGATTGAAAGCTTCAACAACAACAACAACTTGCATTTACACCGTGCCCCCCCCCCCCCCACCACCCCCCACGCAGGTTAGTGTCCCAGAGCGCTTGACAGTGTCACAGAACGACTCCGGTGGGGTGGGGGGAGCTGGGGGAGATACTGAGAATAGTAATAATAATAATCCTTGTATTTGATACAGTGCTTTTTCTGCCCGTGTCAGACCCACTCACCCACAACAAAACACAGCCTCTTATCACGTTGTTGAGAAAGCTCAAAGCACTTCACGGGAACCACTATAAAGTGGGTATTTTATGGGTGAAACATATAATTGCCATTTGGTCAGAGAACAGGACTTAAAGTGGCTTCTGGAAACAGGGAGGGGACAATGTAGGAGAGGGCTCCAACCACTGAGCCACACACATTTAGTGACGTGGCTCAGTGGTTGGAGCCCTCGCCTACAAATTATACAGTCACTCCGCTTTACGGTGTATCCTGTGAAGCGCTTTGAGACGTCTCGAAGACGTGATCAGGCGCCGGGTCAAATGCAATGATTATTATTATTATTATTATTATCATTAATAGATCTTCCGGCATTCCTTCCATTAAACAAATTACGGGACTAATAATAACCCAAATCAAAACGAATCCAAAACAACAGAGAGAGAAACCAGAGTCACTTCGGAGGCGCCCGTGAGAACAAACCCCATTCTAGAGTGTGCACAAAGGATTAAATGTGACGCACTGCTCCCTCCCCCTCCTTCCCCCTTCCCCCCCTCTTCATAACCCACATTCAATCCTGTCCTCTGATCAAATGCCGTGTTTCCCCCACAAAATCCACACAGTCTCAGCACATTACAGCCTTCGATAATCCTATAATAAGCCAATAATAATCTCGTCACATCTTCGGAAGTGCTTCGCAGAATATACCGCAAGTGTAGTGACTGTGCTGTCGGGTGGGCAAAAGGCGGCAGCCAATTAATTGGGCACAACGACGTCCCCACAAACAGTGGTGGATTGAGCAAACACATTTTTTTAAAAAAGGGATTATTAAACAAAAGAGCTCGAAACCCTACAATAGACAAGAAGGGTTGTTTTTAACTGGAGGGGAGTGTGTGGGGGGGGAGTGTGTGGGGGGGGAGTGTGTGGGGGGGGGAGTGTGTGGGGGGGGGGAGTGTGTGGGGGGGGAGTGTGTGGGGGGGGGAGTGGTGTGGGGGGGGAGTGGTGTGTGGGGGGGAGTGGTGTGGGGGGGGGAGTGTGGGGGGGGGGAGTGTGGTGTGGGGGGGGGAGTGTGTGTGGGGGGGAGTGTGTGGGGGGGAGTGTGTGTGGGGTGGGGGGAGTGTGTGGGGGGGGAGTGTGTGGGGGGGGGAGTGTGTGGGGGGGGGAGTGTGTGGTGTGGGGGGGGGAGTGTGTGTGGGGGGGGAGTGTGTGGGGGGGGGAGTGTGTGGTGGGGGGGGGAGTGTGTGGGGGGGGAGTGTGTGGGGGAGGGGGAGTGTGTGTGGGGGGGAGTGTGTGTGGGGGGGAGTGTGTGGGGGGGGGGGGGGGGGGGGGGAGTGTGTGTGGGGGGGGGAGTGTGTGTGGGGGGGGAGTGTGTGTGGGGGGGGAGTGGTGTGTGGGGGGGGAGTGTGTGTGTGGGGGGGGCAGTGTGTGTGTGGGGGGGGAGTGTGTGTGGGGGGGGGAGTGTGTGTGGGGGGGGGAGTGTGGTTGTGGGGGGAGTGTGTGTGGGGGGGAGTGTGTGTGGGGGGAGTGTGTGTGGGGCGGGGGGAGTGTGGTGGGGGGGGGAGTGTGGGGGGGGGGGTGTGGGGGGGGGGGGGGTGGGGGGAGTGTGGGGGGGGGGGAGTGTGTGGGGGGGGAGTGTGTGGGGGGGGGGGAGTGTGGGGGGGGGGGGTGTGGGGGGGGGGAGTGTGTGGGGGGGGGAGTGTGTGGG
>NW_024704768.1:993752-1093327 GCF_018977255.1 Callorhinchus milii
CACAGTGACTGTCAGTCATGCTGTCACGTCCTGACAGAGAGGACATGAAACAGGAGTGTGGTCGGGCGGAGAAATCCTGCATCGTGTATAACATGAGCGACAGGGTATCTGGGAGTGATTTCAAGGATGCAATTTCATCCCACGGCTCGGCTGCCAATCTAGTTAATTAAATTTCCCTTTTACCCTGACATACACACGCACACGCACACACGCACACATACCCCTGCGGGAAACCTATCCCAGCCTGAGGATCACCCCTTCCTTGTCCATCTTCAGGTCGCCCCCCCCCCCCACCCCGCCTCGGTTTGGATGTTTTAAGTTCTGAGTGAAATTCTCGACGGGGAAAAATATTTCGTGACTGATCCTCAGTAATGTGGTGAGGCTCAGTCACCTCGAGTTACACAGAACCACACACAGAATTATACAATAACAACAACAACAACTTGCATTTATATAGCCCCCCCCCCCACCCCTCATGCAGGGTAGTGTCCCAGAGCGATACCACACAGAAACAGACTGTTTGGCTCAACTAGCCCAGGCCGGTGTTCTTCAAGGCCGGTGAACTTCAAGGAACTTTGACCAAAAGCTGAATGTCTCTCTGCTCTTGTGAGGAACTGAGATGATTTGTGGTGTAAGTGAGCCCTGAGCTCAGTCCCTGCCTTCTCTGGTTAGGACATTTACACACCACTTGAGCTTTGATATCTGAGCCTACACCAACAACAACAAACTGACATTTATAGAGCGCCTTTCACGTTGGGAGGACGTCCCAAGGCGCTCGACAGTCAGGTGTCAGGACCTGAGCATGGGGGAGGTGTGGGGTAGGGGTGAGGGAAGGCAGAGAGGTGGGAGGGTGACCGAAGTCACGATCGAAGAGAAGGGTCTTGAGACCGGCCTTGAAGGAGGCGAGGGAGGAAGCGAGGCGAAGGGACTGAGGGATGGAGTTCCAGAGCTTGGGGGCAGAGAGGCCGAAAGTCTGGCCACCGATGGTAGGGTGGGTCGGGGGGCAGACATGGAGCAGGGCCAGAGTCCGCTGAACAGAGGGAGAGGGCAGGTTGGTAGGGAGTCAGCAGATCAGAGAGGTAGGAGGGGTCAAGGCCATGGATGGCCTTACAGGTGAGGACGAGGATCTTGAACTCGATCCTCTGGGGGATGGGGAGCCAGTGGAGTCGGGCGAGGGTGGGAGTGATGGGGTCACGGAGTCTGGTGCGTGAGAGTATATGAGCTGCAGAGTTTGGGATGATCTGCAGGTTGTGAAGGGAAGAGTTGGGAAGGCCGATGAGGAGGGAGTTTCCATAATCGAGCCTTGATGTGACAAATGTGTGGGTGAGGGTTTGGGGGCCTGAGGGGTGAGGCAGTGGCGGAGTCTGGCAGTGTTGCGGAGCTGGTGGTAGGCAGTGCCGGTCATGGCGCGGATGTGGGAGAGAAAGGACAGTTCAGGGTCAAACAAGACCCCCAGGTTCCTGACTGGTGAGGTTGAGTGTGCAGCCGTGGAGGCTGATGCTTCAGCGAATCAGGAGGGCCTCGGTCTTGCTGACATTGAGTTGGAGAAAGTTGTCCCTCGTCCAGGACTTGATGTGGGACAGGCAGTCGGTCGGGACACCAGTTGTCCTGGAGTTGAGGGTGGAGGCAGAGAGATAGAGTTGGGTGTCATCCGCATATGTGTGGAAATCCCATGTCTGCGGATGATGTCACTAAGGGGGAACGTATAGAGGGTGAAGAGGAGGGCAACCGAGGACAGAGCCCTAAGGAACACCGCAAGAGACGGTGCGGGGGGTTGAGGGGAAACCGTTTGCTGAGATGAAGTGGAGGCGGTGTGAAAGGTAGGACCTGAACCTGTCAAGGACAGAACCTTGAAGGTTGAGGTGGGAGGAGAGGGGGTGAAGGAGGATTGAGTGGTCCATGGTGGCAAAGGCAGCGGAGAGGTCGAGGAGGACGAGGAGGCAGAGGGAGCCCTGGTCACACATGGTCAGGATGTCATTTGTGACCTTGACCAGAGCAGTGGGCAGCACGGAAACCCGATTGGAGGGGCTCATGGATGGAGTGGGAGGAGAGGAAAGAGCGACGCTGGGAGGCAACTGCTCGCTCAAGGACCTTAGACAGAAAAGGAAGGTGGGAGATGGGCCGGGAGCTGGATAGCTGTGTTGGGTCAAGGGAAGGTTTCTTCAAGGTGAGGGTGATAGTGGCTGTTTTGAGGGTAGGAACAGTGCCAGATGACAGGGAGAGGTTAATGATGTCGGCGAATAGTGGGGCAAGAAGGTGGAGCTGAGATTTAAGGGGTGGGGATGGGGTCCAGGGATCAGGTGGTGGGCTTCATGGAGGATATGGTAGTGATGACAGAAGAGGGGGTGACAGGTTAAAGGTGTTGAAGGAGGAATGGTTAGTGGTCGGAGTGTGGGGTGGGGGTAGGGAGGGGGTGGAAGTTGGGAGGGCAGTGACAGCTGAGCGGATTCCCTTGATTCTGGACTCGAGGAAGTCCAGCATTTCTCGCAGTGGGAGTCGGAGGAACGAATCTGGGAGGCGTGGAGGGGAGGGTGGAGGAGCCGGGTGGTGGTGGAGAACAGGAGCCTGGGGTTGCCCTTCACCTCTGGGATTAACCTGGAATAGAAGGACAATTTGGCCGAGGCGAGAGCGAGCGGTAGGTCTTGATGAGGTCCAGGCAGATGTAGCAGTGGACCGTTAGGCCGGATTTGAACCTCGTGACCTGTAACTGCTGCATCTGCTCTGTAACAGCCTCGTGTCTGCACTAAGATGGAAGAAATAATAAGATATAATATCCGCGCATTTGACCCGGCGCCTTATCACGTCTTCGAGACGTCTCAAAGCGCGTCACAGGATACACTGTAAAGTGTAGTGACTGTGTGCTTTGTGGCCGAAACGCGGCTTGCCAATTGCGCACAGCAGCGTCCCCACAAACAGCCGTGGATCGAGTGACCAAGTGATTATAATTTGCTTTTTGAAGGGATTATCATCTCCTAGAAAAGCCATCCGCCAACCAGCTGACAGCCGGGTTCCTGCCTCCTGGTAGGTTAGTCGGGGCGTGTCTCTGTGTATTGACTGTATGTTTTGTGGGTGAAACACGGCAACCGATTGTGTACAGTACAATGCAATTGCTGCGCCTTTCATCTGTGTTCTTTGTGGCAGAACACTACTGATGTGGAGCGGTGAGCGACGTGTCTGTGTTTTTATTAGCCGGGGAGGGGCTGAGAAAGACGACTCCAATCAAAACGAGTCCGACATCCTAGTTGTTTAAGCAGATTGCGACACGTCGCCCAAACCCAGTTCCACACCTGTGATTAACTCTTTCATCTCTCAGCCATTTCCGGAGCCGATATCTGCACGTTTCGCCTTCGCCCACAAAACACACAGTCACTACACTCTACAGTATATCCTGTCAAGTGCCTTTGAGACGTCTCGACAACATGATAAGACGTCTTGACGACAAATGCGAGGATTATTATTATTATTATTATTGTTACGCAGAGTGTAATTAATGACTGGAACAGGGTTACCAGGAAAGTGGGGGGGGGGGGGGGGGGGTTTGAGGCCAGGACACTGGGACTGGTTTAAGAGCAGCTCGAAGCTGTGATGGGGGCGCGGTGGGACGGGTATTCTGGAGGGATAAGATCAGATGGTCTTAACAACCGGGTTCCTACTTACCGCTCGGTAAACAGAGCTGTGTGGAGTAAGGAAAAATGTTCAACGTCTCGCGCTGCCCGGGAATCGAACCCAAGTCCTCCCTCTTGCGAGGCGAGCGCTCTAACCACTGAGCTACTCCACAGAATCCCATGTATCCCTGTTCCTTAGGATGAGACATTAAACCAAGGTCCCGTCTGCCTGTTCAGGCGGATGTTAAAGATCTCCTGCGGCACTATTTGAAACGAGAAGGATCTTTCTCTCTCTCTCTCTCTCTCTCTTCTCTCTCTCTCTCTCTCTCTCTCTCTCTCTCGGTGTCCTGGCCAACAATAAAATTACGCTGTTTGTGCCCGAGTGGGCAGCCGACAAGACACACAGTCACTACGCTTTACAGTAAATCTGTGAAGCGCTTTGAGACGGCTTTCCGGGGTGATGGGCGCTGGTTGAAGCTGCAGGGATTGTTGTTGTGTATCCCTTCGAGCCCGGAACTCGGCTCAACAACTTCACACACATGTTGTTGTGTTATTCTGTTGAAGGTAAATGAGAGGTTTGAATGAATGGGGCTGTGTGTTGCAGTCTCAACGTCACGTCTGTTGGACGGTGATCAGAACTGTGAGGTGTACACTGGAACCCGTTACCATAACAACCGAGTTAGGTCGCTTTCTGTCAAAATTAACGCTACCTCTTCTTCGGTGGAGGTCGCGGTCGCCCCCAACTCTCTCGAAAAGCCGCTGGTCAAGGAATTCCAAATCCGCCGTGACTCTCAGTGGTTTGCGCGCTCCCCTCGCGAGCGAGAGGACCCCCGGGCGGGACGAAAACCTTCGGCAAGTTTCCTTGCTCCTGCCACGTTTCGCCCACAAAATATACAGTGGATTCGCTTCACGGTGTATCCCGTGAAGCGCTTTGAGACGTCTCGAAGACGTGATCAGGCGCTCTGTCAAATGCCAGAGTTATGATGCTAACTCCCGCCGGTTTTCGCGGCACGGGATCTTTGATACCCAGGTGCAGTGAACACTCAGGTTCTCTGGGGAATTGTTGACCAGGACACAGGGAGGAACAACGTTTTCCGTCCCTCACCAGCTGTCTAGAACCGCTTCCCCAAGAAGGTTTAAAGTACAGAAGAGAGGCGTCATGTGATGGTGCTATTTCCTGATTGGCGCTGTCTCCTCTAATCTCCTCTGGGTCTTTGACACTTTCTCTTGGAGGATTTACCCAATTTCCTTCTAAACAGTCGGTTGGATGGTCCAAAGGTTCCTAAAGGTCTTGTGGTGTTCCTGTGTAATTATCCTTGTGCTCCTTTACCTACGCTATTGACGTGTTTATTATGAATTAGTGGCATTTGGCTTATTCTTGGGTAAGTAAGTCCTCATTTTTCCCGTTTTTCTGCTCTATTTGCCTGTTCCTGGTCTGGGCCAGGATTCCCTACACATAGCCCAACCCTGGGGACCAGATATCCCACCTTAGAACCATAGACATTTACTACAGCAACAACAACAACAACTCGCGCCCCTCACACAGGGTAGTGTCCCAGCCCACTTGATGGAGCAGGACCCCAAGCCAGTGGGAGGGAGGGAGGGAGGGAGGGGGGAGGTGACCGAGGGCACGGTCGAAGAAGAAAGTTGTCAGGCGCGACCTGAAGATTGGGAAGGAAGGGGGCAAGGCGGAGGGAGGGAGGAAGAGTGTTCCTGAGTTTCTACAGCACAGAAGAAGGCCATTCGGTCCAACTTGTCGGCGCTGGTTGAGTTCCAAGTGACTGTGCGCTCGACCCAGTCAAACCCAGTCAAGTGGTAGTTGAAGAGTGTAATCTCTGTTTCACGCTGTTCAGTCTGACGCTCAGTACCAGCACTTGTCTACCAGCTGGGTGGAGGCTGTCCAGACTATTGAGTCATATTCAGTCATCAGCAGATCATCCATGTGGCTGGATCGGAGCCAGTATCTCCCAGCGAAAGGACACCCTGCTCCACAGCTCAGTCCTTGTGGAGTCCTGTAGCTCAGTGGTTTAGAGCACTCGCCTCGCAAGCGAGAGGACACAGGTTTGATTCCCGGGCGGGGTGAAACCTTAGGCAAGTTTACTTACTCCACGCACACACCCACGCCTCTGTTTACCCAGCAGTAAGTAGGAACCTGCTTGTTAGTCGATTGACGGATCGCTTTTCCGAGGGCAATAATCCCTTCAAAATCATTTTTTAAAAATAATAACGTGGTCACCTCAATCCACGGCTGTTTGTGGGGACGCTGCTGTGCGCAATTGGCTGCCGCGTTTCGCCCACAAAATATACGGTCAATTCACTTTGCGGTGTATCCTGTGAAGCGCTTTGAGATGTCTCGATGATGTGATGAGGCACTGTGTCAAATGCGAGGATTATTCTTCTTATTATTGGTCTTGCATCGGGACTTCGATGGTCTCAAAGAGTTAGTGTTTCGAGCCTGGTCTGGGCTGGCAGGAACCTGTCACTGCTACGAGACACAGACGTGACTAACGGGGGAAAAACAAGTCAATTTGTTTTTGCTGAAACTTTTATTTCTCTCTCTCTCTCTCTCTCTCTCTCGCTTGCTCCGAAAAAGGGAGGAGCCAGGCGGGAAAGTGATGTTGGCGTGGCATCTCTCTGGCACAAACACTGGCATGTCTCAGAGCTAGCTCACCAGCTCTCTGTGAAGCGGGCAAGGTAAGTAGCCGATTTTAATCACCTCGCATAAGGGGGTGAAACAAAAATCACCCCCCACCCCCCAGCGACTTTTATTATAGTATTTCCTTTGGAGCCAACCCCGTAGCCCATCGCAACGTCTCAAAGCTCCGCTGTTGAAGCGTGGAGTCGGTTCAGATGCTCGTGGACGCTATCCTCCGTGCACGGCGCTATATAAATGCCATTTGTTGCTGTTGTTGTTGTTGTTGAAGCCCCTGTAGCTCAGTGATTAGAGCCCTCGCCTCGCAAGCAAGAGGACCCGGGTTCGATTCCCGGTCAGGTCAGGGTGAAACGTTGGGCAAGCTTCCTCCCTCCGCACACTCACACGTGCGCCTCTGTTTACCCAACTAAGTAGGAACCCGCTTGTTAGTCGATTGGCGGATCGCTCTTCTGGGAGCAATAATCCCTTCAAACAAATAATAATAATAATAATTTGGTCGCTCAATCCACGGCTGTTTGTGGGGACGCTGCTGTGCGCAATCGGCTGCCGCGTTTCGCCCACAAAATATACAGTCACTACATTTTACAATGTAACCTGTGAAGCACTTTGAGACGTCTCGAAGACGTGATATCAAACGCAAGGATTATTATTATTATTATATTACTATTCCAAACTGGGGCTTGTACCCCCCTCTCCCCAACGTTCTGTCACAGAGACTAGAATGCGCCCGACAAGCTTCCATCGTCGGTTTCTCTTCCACGTTTCGCCCAAACTCTGTGCTGTTACTGACTCTCTCTCTCTCTCTCTCTGTCTGTCTCTCTCTCCCCTTCACGTTGGTCTGTTTGGTTCCAGTCAGTACCAGGTCCCAGTCTGGCTCACCTCCCTCTGCTTCCAGCCAGCCAGCCATCGCTGCCAAAAACACTGAGCTGGCGTGAGTGTGAGTGTGAGCGTGAGTGTGAACGAGTGTTGAAGACTGTCTCACGCTACGCCACAATAACCACATTGTGTTGTGAGTGGTCTGAAGCCACGAGTGTCTCTCTCTCTCTCTTTCTCTCTCTCTCTCTCGCTCTCTGTGTATCTGCCCGTGTAAGAGGGTGGCAGAGCCCAGGCTTGTGCTCAGCATTCCTATGGTTGACCAACCTCTCTCTCTCTCTCTCTCTCTCTCTCTCCCTCTCGGGTTTTTTTTTGTTGACTCGCTTTTTGCTCTTCGCAACGTCAACGCACATCTTCCGCCGGGCGGGTGTCTGATGCGCGCCCACATGCACGCACGCATGCGGGCTGGCGCGCACCTATCCACCACCCGGCTTAACAGTGCAGCGTCCAAACCCTTTTGAGAGTTCCACGTGCAGCTGTCCGGCCAATTTTGGTGGGTCAGAAGATGTTCCTTCGACCTCGCTCTAGGGTACGTGGCTTAGAAGCAGCTTGGTCCAACTGGCGGCCCACGGGCCACATCCGGCCCCCCACCCCCACCCCCCGCCACTCCATTTCACCTGGCCCACGCGCTCCCTCCATAATACTATTTGTTACGTCAGGGATACGGGGCAAAGGGCAGGTAATTGGCGGGAGAGATTGGTCAACCACAGGAATGCTGAACACAAGCCTGGGCTCTGCCACCCTCTTACACGGGCAGATACACAGAGAGCGAGAGAGAGGGAGAAAGAGAGAGAGAGAGACACTCGTGGCTTCAGACCACTCACAACACAATGTGGTTATTGTGGCGTAGCGTGAGACATTGGTACAGATCCAGCCATGATCTTGTAGAAAGCGGAACAGGCTCCAGCGGCTGAATAGCCTCCTCCTGTTCCTATGTTTCTACAACCAGTCAATGTTATGTTTCTGGAAGGGAAACACAAAAATATTGCTTGTCCAACCCCCGCAGGTGTTTCTCAATTGGGGCATCCGCCCCTCAGCAGCCAACAGGTTGGAGCAGTCTCACTTACAGTACAGGAACAGCCATTTCACTCATTGAGCCTAATTCTGCCTTATTATCTCTTAACCCAATATCCCTTCTCCTCCTCTTCTCCATATCCCTTAATGCGCATTGTAACTGTCCGACCATCTTCCTTTTAACCATCCCCAGGTGACATCGCTGGCTTCCTGGGGAGAGAGAGAGAGAGAGACGTTCATTTAGACCCTCCGCTGGGAGCTAAACTTTATCCAGTAAAATATTGTGGAGTCCTGTAGCTCAGTGGTTAGAGCCCTCGCCTCGCTTTTGAGAGACCTGGGTTCGATTCCTGGGCAGAGCGAAACCTTAGGTAGGTTAATAATCCCTCAAAAAAGTAAAATTGGTCACTGAATCCACGACTGTTTGTGGGGACGCTGCTGAGCGCAATTGGCTGCCGCGTTTTGCCCACAAAATACACAGTCAATTCACTTTACAGTGTGTCCCGTGAAGCGCTTTGAGACGTCTCGAAGACGTGATAAGGCGCCGTGTCAAATGGAAGGATCATTATTATAATAACAATAACAACAATAACAATTATAATCATCATCATAGTAATTATAATATTAATATTTAATTGTTATGCCGGATGCAAATTCCTGCGCATCAGTGAACAATGGCCTTTATTTGCGTTCGGCAAATCTGTCGGGTGCCCTCAGCACTGAAATAGGAGCTTCTGTCAACAAACACCCTGTACTGTGTTATTATTAGCCGGGCCGCGGGAGGTAACATCTCAGTCACTCTCGTTCGTTCCGAGCTTCAGGCTGATGGGCTCTGCGACGCTAACCTGCACGTTGTTGTTGTTGTTGTTGTTGTTGTTGTTGTTGTTGATGCTCCCGTCATCCGGTACTGAGGAACGCACGTTGCAGAGACATTAAACC
This sequence comes from Callorhinchus milii, assembly GCF_018977255.1. Classification (NCBI taxonomy): domain Eukaryota; kingdom Metazoa; phylum Chordata; class Chondrichthyes; order Chimaeriformes; family Callorhinchidae; genus Callorhinchus; species Callorhinchus milii. Next base: position 1,002,834 of record NW_024704768.1, read on the forward strand.
GCGGTCCTGTCTTCCCGTAGAGATGATAATAATAATAATAATAATGATAATAATCCTCGTGGTCGATACAGCGCCTCATCACATCGCCGAGACGTCTCAAAGCCCTTTGATTGTATTGTAAAATGTAGTGACTGTGTATTTTGCGGGCGAAACGCGGCAGCCAATTGCGCGCAGCAGCGTCCCCACATTCAGCCGTGGATTGAAGTGACCACATTTTTTTTGAGGGATCCGCCAATCGACCAACAAGCGTGTTTCTACTAACTGCTGCACAAACAGAGGCGTGTGTGTGAAGTAAGGAGAGTCGCCTGAGGTCAGAGTGCCAATATTTGAGAAGAGAAAGGCGTTTCTCTTGACGTATCGTTAAATCAGTCCTTCCCTTCGCGGGACTTTGCTGCGTGTAAAATAATGCCTGCAATTACACGGTCGCTCACCTGGAGTGAGTGCTTTGAGACGTCAGTGGTATAGATGCTGCCATAGATCTGTAGAACTTTACAGCACAAAAGGTGACCATTTGGCCCATCGTGTCTGCACTGGTCTTTTAAGAATATTACTAATAAATGCTAAGATTATTCATGCTACAGTATGAAAAGTATTTATCAAGGCTTTTATATCCTGTTCAAATCCCTTCATGCCCCAGCATCTCCCTCCCCTCCCTCCCGCCCGCCCGCCCGCCCGCCCGCCCTCACTCACTCACTCACTCACTCACTCACTCACTCACTCACTCACTCACTCACTCACTCCTTCCTGCCCTCACTCACTCACTCACTCACTCCTTCCTGCCCTCACTCACTCACTCACTCACTCCTTCCTGCCCTCACTCACTCATTCACTCACTCACTCCTTCCTGCCCTCACTCACTCACTCACTCACTCACTCACTCACTCACTCACTCACTCCTTCCTGCCCTCACTCACTCACTCACTCACTCACTCACTCACTCCATCCTTCCCTCCCTCCCTCTCCGACCTCCTTACTCCCCAACCCACTACCCGGTGCCTCCGCTCGACTGGCTCAGGCCTCCTGTTTGTCCCCCTCCATTTCAGCCACTAAACGCCCCGAAACTCTGGAACGCTCTCCCTCCATCCCTCCGCTTTGTCCCCACCTTCCCCAGCTTCAGGTCACGCCTGAAGACCTTCCTCAGCGACTGCACTTTCGGTTGCCCTCCAACCCCCACCTTCCCTGCCCTCCAACCCCTCCTGATCCCAAACCCCGAGTCGGATCCAAATCCCTGGACTGTCCAGGGCCTTGGGACGTCCTCCTGACGTGAAGGGCTCTGTGTAAATGCCGTTAGTAGTCGTTGTTGTTGTGGCCGGCTTTCTCAGACTGTGTTTGGTCTCGTTGCAGGGCTGTGTTCGGGAAGCCCTGGATGGAGCCGAGTGGCTAGTCACTGGATTTTAGGGAAACCTTGTCTTGTCTGGGGCCATGAGGATCTTCTTCAGGCGACGTTTTGGCCCGGCCAAACTGGCCATGGTGGCCGTGATCTTTGTGGTCTTCTTGTTCATCCTGCAAAGGGACGCGGGTAACCGGGGGCCCAGCGAGAGCCCGTGGCTCAGGGACATCGCGGACGGCAAAGACCGGATGTTGGGGATGATGTTTGGGGCTGTGAACAACATCCGGGACTCTATGCCCAAGTTCCAGATCAAAGCTCCTCACCGCCCAGCGGAAGCCGTCTCTCCCCCCAGCTCCTGTCTCCCCGGTCACTACACCTCCTCCGAGCTCAAGCCCTTCCTCGTTCGCCCCCCGCAGGATCCCAACTCACCGGGGGCTGACGGCAAAGGCTTCCGCTCGCACGCCCTCTCCCCGGAGGAAGAGAAGGAGAAGGAGCGCGGGATGGAGAAACACTGCTTCAATGCCTTCGCCAGCGATCGCATCTCCTTACACAGAGGTCTCGGACCAGACACAAGGCACCCAGAGTACGGCCATTACTGCTTCCACACCCACGCTAGTCTTTACTACCCCTCTCTCTCTCCCCGCCCTCCCTCTCTCCTCGCCCTCCCTCTCTCCCCGCCCTCCCTCTCTCCCTGCCCTCACACTCTCCCCACCCTCCCTTTCCTCCCTCTCGCCCCCCCTCTCTCTCCCCCACCTCCCCTGCTCCCCCAGTNCCCCCTGAAACTGATTGGGTAACTCTCTGTGGCTCAGCAGTTAGAACTGTTGGGAAATGAAGAACTTTCCCATTTCCGGCAATAAGAACAACATAAGAATTTGCTGGAAAAGAGGACCGAGGTCCATCCAGGTCACCTTCCACCTTCCTATCAGTCGCTTGACTTGTCTTGTCCCCAAACTATACACTGTACCCCCTCAGATATTATTTTCTAGCAGAAATTGATCTCATTTGTTCTCAAAACAAACAACACTTTCTGCTTCCACCATCTCCCTCCCTCCCTCCCTCCTTCCCTCCTTCCCTCCCTCCCTCCCTCCCTCCCTCCCGAGGGAACCTGTTCCTTATGTTTACCAGTCGCTCACTGAAGTCGCGTTTCCTCAGATTTGTTCTGAATTTACCCCCTTCACCGTGTCCTATGGTTCCACTGTTCAGCACAGAGTGAGGCCATTTGGCCCATAGTGTCTGTGTCGGCTCTTTGAAAAGAGCTTCCAATTCAGCCCCACTCCCCCGCTCTCTCCCCATAGCCCTGATCAACCCCACTCCCCCGCTCTCTCCCCATAGCCCTGATCAACCCCACTCCCCGCTCTCTCCCATAGCCCTGATCAACCCCACTCCCCCGCTCTCTCCCCATAGCCCTGATCAACCCCACTCCCCCGCTCTCTCCCCATAGCCCTGATCAACCCCACTCCCCCACTCTCTCCCCATAGCCCTGATCAACCCCACTCCTCCCGCTCTCTCCCCATAGCCCTGATCAACCCCACTCCTCCCGCTCTCTCCCCATAGTCCTGCAAACTTGTCCTCCCCAAATAATGATCTACTTCTGTCATAAAAGTTGTTATCGACTCGGCTTCCCCCACCCTTTCAGGCAATGCATTCAAGATGTTCAGTAAAATCTTTGTGTTAAGAGCTGTTGGGGTGTGAGGGTGACCGGGGGGGGGAGATTCAGAATAAATCTGGGGAAACTACTTCAGTGAACGAGTAGTAAACTTCTGGAACAGGTTCCCTCGGGAGACAGACCAACGGTGGAAGCAGAAAATCTTGTTTCTTTCAAGAACAAATGAGATAGGTTTCTGCTAGAAAATAATATCTGGGGGATACAGTATATAGTTTGGGGACACGACATGTCAAGCGACTGCCAGGATGGTGGAAGGCCTATAGCTCAGTGGTTAGAGCACTTGCCTCGCAAACGAGAGACCTGGGTTTGATTCCCGGCAGTTCAGGGCGAAACCTTGGGCAAGTTTCCTTACTCCACACAATTGATAATAATCCCATATAAAAAAAATTGGTCACTTCAATCCACTGTTTGTGGGGACGCTGCTGTGCGCAATTGGCTGCCGAGTTTCGCCCACAAAATATACAGTCAATTCACTTTACAGTATATTCTGTGAATTTGAGACGTCTTGAATGCAAGGATTATTATTATTATTATGGTGATTATTATTCTTATGGATGTTTTTGTGTTGACCTGTCCAGGTGTATTGAGCAGAGGTTTAAGCGCTGCCCCTCGCTGCCCACAACCAGTGTCATCATCGTCTTCCACAACGAAGCCTGGAGCACCTTACTCCGCACCGTGTACAGCGTCCTCTACACCTCCCCCGCCATCGTACTCAAGGAGATCATCATGGTGGACGACGCCAGCACGGACGGTGAGTGTCGAGGCTTTCGGCAAAGACGTTGGAGGCTCAGCAGCCAAATCACCACGTGGCGGTCGATCGAGATTCGGATGTGGTCCTGGGGCCGTCCTCTGGTCTATTTTTCAGGTTGATGTTAGGCATTTAAACCTCCATTTTGTCTATCATCGTGGACTCCCTGTGGCTCAGGGATTAGAGCTCTCGTCTCACAAGCAAGTGAGAGGACCAGGGTTTGATTCCCGGGCGGGTCAGGTTAGGCCGAAACGTTGGGCAAGTTTTCTTCCTCCACACACAGACACACACACAGACACAGACACACACCTCTGTTTCCCAGCAGTAAATAAGAACCTGGTTGTTAGTCGATTGGCGGATGGCTTTTCAGGGGGTAAATAATCCCTCAAAAAAATTCCACAGAAAAAAATTATTTGGTCACTTCAACCCACCACTGTTTGTGGGGACGATGCTGTGAGCAATCGGCTGCCGCGTTTGGCCCACAAAATATACAGTCAATTTCACTTTACAGTGTATCCCGTGAAGCGCTGTGAGACGTCTTGACAAAGTGATGAGGCGCTGGGTCAAATGCCAGGATTATTATTATTATTATTATTATTATTATTATTATCCCCATGACACAATTTGAAAAGAGAAGGGGGTTTGCCCTAGTTTCCTGGCTGACAATCCCCCAAATCAACTCTGTCTTTATTTGCCTATAAACCCACAGCCTCCTGTACCTGACTTGTCACTGTGAAGGGCCTTGAGACACCGTATCTTTATGTGGTACAAAAAGGCATCTTGTGTGTGCGTGCGCGGGTGTGTGCGTGCGCGGGCGGGTGTGTGGGCGCGCACGGGTGTGTGGGCGCGAGCGGGTGTGGGTGCGCGGGTGTGTATATGTGTGGGTATGTGTTTGTGTGTTTTAATTATTACCAATCACATCAAAATCAGCCAACGATGCAAAATATACAGTCACTGCACTTTACAGTGTATCCTGTGAAGCGCTTTGAGACGTCGCGAAGACGTGATGAGGCTCTGTATCTAATGCCAGGATTATTATTATTATAAGTTGTATCTTTGTAAGTTAACAGATGCTCTCTCTCTCTCTCTCGTTGTTAAATTGAGGAAATAATTCACCCCCTTTCACCCCGTTTCTCGCAGACTACCTGAAAGAGCAGTTGGATGAATATGTGAAGCAATTCCGCATTGTGAAGGTGGTGCGGCAGGTGGAGAGGAAGGGGTTAATCACCGCCAGACTCCTGGGCGCCAGCGTAGCTACGGGAGACGTGCTGACCTTCCTGGACGCTCACTGTAAGTGGACTGTAACTCGCTGCTGCGATTCGCCCACAAAACACTTTGAGATGTTCGAGACGTCTCAATGCGCTTCACAGCTGTAAAGTGAATTGACTGCAGAGTGTATCTAGTTGGGGTAAGAGCGGGGGAGTGGGGGCAGTTGGGGTAAGAGCAGGGGAGTGGGGTTAGTTGGGATAAGAGTGGGGGAGTGGGACTAGTTGGGGTAAGAGTGGGGGAGTGGGACTAGTTGGGGTAAGAGTGGGGGAGTGGGACTAGTTGGGGTAAGAGTGGGGGAGTGGGACTAGTTGGGTAGCTCTTCAAAGCCGGCACAGGCGCGAGGGGCCGAATGGCCTCCTTCTGTGCTGTAAGGTTCGATGGTGAGTAGGACTGAATGCTATACCTCCCTGTGTTCCTCAGCAGTCTGTGGCCTGAAGACTTTAGAATATTGTCTCTTATTTTTAAGTGGCGGCAAATCGACCTTTGTTTCCCTCAGCAGTGACCAGGGCCAAACGATGGGCAGTTTCCTTACCCCACACTCCTCTGTTTACCGAAAAATAATTAGGAATCCGGTTGTTAGTCGATGGGCGGATTGCTTTTCCGGGGGTAATAATTCCCTCCAAAAACAATATAGTCTGTGAAGAGCTTTGAGACATCTCAATGACGTGATAAGGATCTGTATCAAATGTAAGGATTATTACTGTTAGTATTATTATTGTTTACGCAGCGATCAGCAGCCGAAGCTCAACCCGGTCCACGGGGAATGAGAGACGATAGATTTTGCATTGGCCCCAATGGACAATAATAGCCATTTCCATTCTCATGTGTTTGAATGTTAAATAGATATATTTGGTGTTGAGGTGCAGATCAGCTATGGTGCAGAGGAATGGCGGAACAGGCTCGATGGGCTGAATGGCCTCCTCCTGTTCCCATATGATTTTTTTTTCCCCTCTCGATGTTTCAGGCGAGTGTTTTAATGGCTGGCTGGAGCCTTTGCTGGGCAGAATAGCGGAGAATTATACAGCTGTGGTCAGCCCGGACATCACAGCCATCGACCTCAACAGCTTCGAGGTGTCCAAACCCGTCCAGTATGGCCGTCACCACAACCGAGGGAACATGGACTGGAGTTTGTCGTTCGGTTGGGAAGCCATTCCTGACCACGAGGTCAAGAGAAGAAAGGACGAGACCTACCCCATCAAGTGAGTGTCCTCTTTTACAAATGGTTTGGGGTGGTGTCTGTCTTCCACGCGTGTGTTTCTCAAGGTAAGAGACGCTAATTGTGGAGCCCTCTGTAACTCTCTGGGATCCTATGCTGCGTGAGTGGGGTTATATAAACGCAAATTGTCATCGTGTTGGTCAGGGCACTCGCCTCACAGCGAGAGGACCAGGCATTCGATTCCCAGTCGGGGTGAAACGTTAGGCCAGTTTCCTTACTCCACACGCTTCTGTTAACCCAGCAGTAAGTAAAGAACCCAGTTATATTCTTTGAGATGTCTCGACGGCGTGGTAAGACACTATATCAAATGCAATGATAATTATTATTATTTTTGATGTTTTTGCGGCTGTACTGAAAAACAGATTTACGTTTCTTAAGATCTGACCCAGAAAGTCACTTAACGTTTCAGATTCATTTTCTCTTAACCTCTGGGTGGGTTTTGCTTTATAAATAAAAGCAACGCTGGTATCTCTCCTGCCTGAGCCTTTCAGGTTATAATTATCCTGGCTCTTTAAGCAGAGACGTAATTTAGCTGTGATGTTGTTGGAATAATTATAGCCAAGCTTGTAGCCTCTTGTCTGTATGATTAAATATGTCATTATAGTTGTTTTGTGTAACTTGTTCTCTGTCCTTTTATGAGCCGATTGCGCACAGCAGCGTCCCACAAACAGTCGTGGATTGAATTGACCAAATTTTTTTTGAAGGGATTATTACCCCGGATAAATGATCCGCCAATCAGCTAACAACCAGGTTCCTACGTACCGCTGGGCAAACCGCGGTGCGCGTGTGGGGTATAGAAACCTGCCTAAGGTTTCGCCCAGCCCGGGAATCGAACCCAGGTCCTGGGACCCGGCTGTGCGCAATTGGCTGCCGTGTTTCACCCACAAAATACACAGTCACTACACTTTACAGTATATCCTGTGAAGCGCTTTGAGACGTCTCGAAGATGCGATAAAACGTCATATCAACTTGCACTTATTATTATTTGCAACAATATTTATTAATGTTTATTATTTTTGTTGTTGTTTTCCTGATTTGCCCCCGACCTGGCGATGTTTTGATAGAAAGCAGAGAGAGAATTATTGTCATCCCTGCATATTTGTCTGCAAACAAGCCCCCACTCACTTGGATGATATTTGCGAACATTTTGGGTTTGTACCTGAAGCGAATACTTTTATAATGGCCCCAATCATTCCCTGGATCACGACTGGTCTCAGCGGTGAAAGAATCCTTCAACTGGCTCCTTTGAACCCCGTGGAGAACAATTTCTTGCTTTGAGGAGTCGAGGATGAGTTCAGCCTGAGTTTACTCCACTGAAAGACTTCACATGGGTTGTGCGGAATTAATGGCCCGTTTTTTTTTTTCTCTTCCTCGTTTGTTTCGACTGAGATTCCGCCTGTAACCAAACCCAGAGGAGAGGAAATGAGAATCCTTAATGTCTGCGCGAGCCCTGCCCTGATCGATTTCCTGGCCCCCGTTTCAGATCTGTTTATCTATCGGTAGGTAGGAACCCGATAGTGAGTCAATTGGTGGATGGCTTTTCCAGGGGTAATAATCCCTTAAAAAAATATCTAATAATAAATAATAAATTGGTCAGCCAATCCACGACTGTGTGTGGGACGCTGCTGTGCGCAATTGGCTGCCGCGTTTGCCTACAAAACACACAGTCACTACACTTTGCAGTATATTCTGTGAAGCGCTTTGAGACGTCTCAAAGACGTGATCCGGCGCTGTATCAAATGCGAGGATTATTATTGTTCTAAATACCATGACAGAAACAGGAACTGGGTGTGAATTGCAATGAGCTTCAGCTAAAGACAGAGTAAGTCTCTCTCTCTCTCTCTCTCTCTCTCTCCCTCTCTCTCCGTGGCCAATTCATTTGATTTTCAGTGTGTTTGCAGGACTCCGGCTTTTGCAGGGGGACTGTTCTCAATCTCCAAATCTTACTTTGAATTGATCGGGACGTACGATGACCAGATGGAAATATGGGGAGGAGAAAACGTGGAGATGTCATTCAGGGTAGGTCTTTAACCTCTAACACCTTCCCTCTCTCCTCCGTCTGGCCCTCTGTCTCGCACCCCCTCTCTATCCCTCCCTCTCAATCCCTCCCTCAATCCCTCCCTCCCTCAAGCCCTCCCTCACTCAATCCCTCCCTTCCTCCCTCCCTCAAGCCCTCTCTCTTGCCCTATGTCTCATCCCCTCTCTATACATGTCCATCAGATAGCCAAGGAGTGAGCGACCAGTTTTATTTGGGGGATTGTTGGCCAGGACCCCGAGAGAGAGAGAGAGAGAGACAGAGAGAAACTCCCTTCTCTTTTGGAATAGTGAATGGAATGTTTAACATCCACCGGACCAGCAGAGGGGAACCTCCGATCAGCATCTCATTCTCTATACCTCTCTGTCTTGTCCCCTCTCTTTATGTTACGTCTCAAATCCTCTCTCTCTCTCTCTCTCTCTCTCTCCTAATGTACCTCTGGCTCCCTCTACGTTGCTGAAACTTTACCCTAAATAAAAGGCGCTGTGCAAACATAAGTCTTTGTTGATGTCCAGGAGACGAAGGATTGATTATTATTATCTTAAGTCTAATATGGCAGCTCAGCGCTGTATCCGATTGTTTATCAATTGCTTTTCCAGAGGTAATAATCCCTTCAAAATAATAATAATAATAGTAAGAATTTGGTCACTCAATCTTCCACTGTTGTGGGACACTGACTGCTGTGTGCCATTGACTGCCACATTTGCCCACAAAATATACAACAAGACGGAAGGAGAGAGAGAAAGAGGGTGAGACAGAGGGAGAGGATGAGATGGAAGTTTAGGCAGAGGGAGTGATGGAGGGAGAGAGGGAGGGTGAGACAGAGGAGTAGACAGAGGGCACGACAGAGGGGTAGAGAGGGCGAGACGGGGGGGAGATAGGAAGGGCGAGACGGAGGGATAGGCAGAGGGCGAAACCTAGGGATAGAGAGAGAGAGCAAGACGGAAGGGTAGAGGGAGGGTGAGACAGAAGGGTAGAGAGGGAGGGTGAGACGGAGGGGTAGAGAGAGGGCGAGATGGAGGTAGAGAGGGAGGGTGAGATGAAGGGGTAGGGAGAGGGCGAGACGGAGGGATACTCTGTGAAGAGCTTTGTGAAGCACCAAGTGATGGCCCAACGCAATAATCCTACCCAATCGTGTCCAGAAGGAACTCAGACACCAACGTCCCCTGTTACACAGTCATCGTTGGACGTGCATTTGGGGTTTGGTGTCTCTGTCGCTGGGAACACTGAGGGATCCTCTCTCTCCATAGATGCTGCCTGACCCGCTGTGTGTTCCCAGCCATGTCTGTTTTCCTTTGAGATTTCCAGCATCTGGAGTATTTGGGGTTTTGGGGTCTCTGTGTCTGGAGGATAATGGCTGACTCCCCCTCCCTCTGTCCCTCTGGTGTGTGTGTGTGTGGGTTGCAGGTCTGGCAATGCGGGGGACAACTGGAGATCATCCCCTGCTCCGTGGTGGGGCACGTGTTCCGCATCAAGAGCCCCCACAGCTTCCCGAAAGGCGTCCAGGTAATCGCCCGCAACCAGGTGCGCCTGGCGGAGGTCTGGATGGACGAGTACAAGGAGCTGTTCTACAAGAGGAATCACCAGGCGGCCCAGATCGCCAAAGAGGTGAGTGACCTCGGGGGGGTGGGGGGCGGGGCGGGGCGGGGGGAGAGATGGCCATTTGACAACAACAACTTGCACTTGCACAGCGCCCTCTCACGCGGGGTAGTGTCCCGGAGCGATTGTCAGTGGGGGAGGGGAGAGGTGACCGTAGTCACGGTTGAACGGGGAGGTCCTCAGGCGCGACCAGAAGATGGGGAAGGGAGGGTGTGGGGTGGGGGCAGGCGGAGGGAGGGATAGAGGGAGAGAGTTTCGGGGCGCAGTGGCTGAATGCATGGCCAGCGATGGTGGGACGGAGAGAGACGTGCGAGAGGCCGGAGACTTCTTCAGCACATCAAGCCTGCTCTCAGCTCTCCACTTACTTTACCCCAACACTCACAGCTCGGTTAATGGACGTCGGCTCAGGGTGGGGTGATGATCATCTGATACAGCGCCTTATTCACGTCTCAATGCGCTTCGCGGAATATACTGTAAAGTGAATTAACTGTGTATTTTTGGGGCGAAACGCGGCAGCCGATTGCGAACAGCAGCGTCCCCACAAACAGCCGTGGGTTGAGTGACCAAATTATTTTTTTTTATTTATTATAATAATAATTATTATTTGTGGAGTCCTGTAGCTCAGTGGTTAGAGCACTCGCTTTGCAAGTGAGAGACCTGAGTTCAATTCCAGGCAGAGGGCGAAACCTCGGGCAAGTTTCCTTACTCCACACAGAGCCTAATAATAATCCCTCCAACACTAAAAACAATAATAAATTGGTCATTTTCAATCCACGACTGTTTGTGGGACATTGCTGTGCGCAATTGGCTGCCGTGTTCGCCCACAAATATACAGTCAATTCACTTTACAGTGTGTTCTGTGAAGCGCTTTGGGACGTCCTCCAGACGTGAAAAGCGCTATATCAAATGCCAGGAGTATTATTATTATTATTAATTAATAGTATAAAATAATAATAACCAACTGAAGAGGAAGGAGTTGTCGTCAAATAGTGGCTCGATGGGTGAGAAGTCACCAAACCCTTCACTGGTAATTACTGTCAAGTGTAGTAACTGTTTTTTAGACAACAACAAGTTGCATTTATATAGCGCCCTTCATGCGGGCCAGTGCCCTGGAGAGCTGGATATGCGACTTCCCAACCCCCCCCTACTAACCTGCCCGCTCCCTCCGCTCAGGGGGCTCTGGCCTGCTTCACGTCCCCCGCCTGGCCCACCTCCCACCATTGGCGGGCGGGCCTTCAGCCTCTCTGCCCCCACCCTCTGGAACTCCATCCCACATCCCTCCGCCTCGACCCCTCCCTTGCCTCCTTCACGACCCATCTCAAGACCCTCCTCTTCGACTGTGTCTTCGGTCACCCTCCTACCCCCACCCTCCCTCCCTGCCCTCCACTCCTCCTGATCCCAACCACCAGCTCGGGTGTCGATCCCAGACTGTCCAGCGTCTTGGGACGTTCTCCTAACGTGTAAGACGCCGTGTAAATGGCATTTGTTGTTGTTGACGTCTCACCCGAAAGACGGATGATATTGATATTAAGGCTTCTTTCCTTCCTGTAGCTCAGTCGTTAGAGCACTCGCTTTGCAAGTGAGAGACCTGAGTTCAATCCCCGGGGGGTCAGGGCCAAACCTTGGGCAAGTTTCCTTACTCCACACAGAGCCTAATAATAATCCTCCAAAAACCAAAAACAATAATAAATTGGTCATTTTCAATCTACGACTGTTTGTGGGACATTGCTGTGCGCAATTGGCTGCCGCGTTCGCCCACAAATATACAGTCAATTCACTTTGCAGTGTGTTCTGTGAAGCGCTTTGGGACGTCCTCCCGACGTGAAAAGCGCTATATTAAATGCAAGGATTATTATTATTATTATTATTCCTGTTGGTTCTTTCAGAAAAGCTATGGTGATTTAACGTCCCGGTTCCAGCTGAAGGAGAGGTTACAGTGTAAGAACTTCACCTGGTTTCTGCAGAATGTCTATCCCGAACTCTTTGTCCCAGAATTCCATCCCATAAAAGCCGGTGCGGTGAGTGTCAAAATCTTAGTAAAGGTGAAGCTTCGTGGCTTAAAATTTGAATTAAAATTAGAGTCAGGCCTCTTAGGAGTGAAATCAGGAGCAGTTTTTCACCCAAAATGGGGTGAGAATCTGGATCTCTCTCCCTCCTCCCTCCTGAGGTCGAGAGATGTTTGTCAGGTCAGGGGATCAGGGGATACGGGGCAAAGGGGGGTAATTGGGGTTGAGGTACAGATCAGCCGTGATCTTATAGAATGGCGGAACAGACTCGAGGGGCTGAATGGCCTCCTGTTTCTATGGCTCCCACCCCATACTAGTCCCTGACAACAAATCTCTCCACCTCTGTCTTGAAAATGTGAATGGATCCAACTATTCCCACTCTCCGCTCTCACCCCAACTAGTCCCACTCCCCCGCTCTCACCCCAACTAGTCCCACTCCCCCGCTCTCACCCCAACTAGTCCCACTCCCCCGCTCTCACCCCAACTAGTCCCACTCCTCGCTCTTACCCCAACTAGTCCCACTCCCCCGCTCTCACCCCAACAGTCCCACTCCCCCGCTCTCACCCCAACTAGTCCCACTCCCCCGCTCTCACCCCAACTAGTTCTGCAAATGTTTCCTTTTCAAGTACCTCTCCAATAAGCTTTTGAAAGTTATTATTTCAGGCCGTGCGTTCCAAACCGTAACGACTTTGCTTTACAGATTAAAAACAAGGGAACGGGAAGCTGCCTGGATGTGGGAGAGCAGAATCACGGAGGGAAACCTCTGATCTTGTATCCGTGCCATGGGATGGGAGGCAATCAGGTACTGACTGCACATCAGATGAAATAACAACAATAATAATAAGAAGAAGAATCCTTGCATTTGACGCAGTGCCTTATCACGTCTTCTAGACGTCTCAAAGCGTTTCACGGAATAGACTGTAAATTGTAGTGACTATATTTTGTGGCCGAAACACGGCAGTCAACTTCACTCAGCAGCGTCCCATAAACAGTCGTGGATTAAGTTACCAAATTATTATAATTTTTTTATTTTTGAAGGGTTTATTACCCCCAGAAAGCGATCCGCCAATCGACTAACAACCGGGTTCCTACTTACTGCTGGTAAACAGAGGCGTGTGGAGTAAGGAAACTTGCCCAACGTGTCGCCCTGATCAGCCTGGGAATCAAACCCAGGTCTCTCGCTTGCGAGGCGAGTGCTCTAACCACTGAGATACAGGAATCCATAAATATCACTAAGGATCCTATAGTGGTATCTTCCCCAAAACCCTGTCCTGGGCTTGGATTTCAGGCAGCTTTACAAATCACTGCTGCAATCACACTTGGAATACTGTGTGAGATTCTGGTCACCGCAATATAAAAAGGATATTGTGGTGATTGAGAGGATACAGCGGAGGGCAATCAGAATGATTGAGCGGATGGAGGGACTGGACTACGAGGAGCGATTAGATAAACTGGTGAAGAGAAGATTGAGGGTGATATGATGGCGGTCGTTAAGATTCTGAAGGGAATATATAGAGATAATTCAGCCCAGGATAAACTGTTTTATCTTGTGCTGAACAGTGGAACCCCAGGACACGGTGAAGGGGGTAAATTCAGAACAAATCTGGGGAAACACGACTTCAGTGAGCAACTGGTAAACATACGGAACAGGTTCCCTCGGGAAGGAGGGAGGGAGGGAGGGAGGGAGACAGACAGACAGACAGACAGACAGACAGACAGACAGACAGACAGACAGACAGACAGACAGACAGACAGACAGACAGACAGTGGAAGCAGAAAGTGTTGTTTCGAGAACAAATGAGATCGATTTCTGCGAGAAAATGATATCTGGGGGGTACAGTGTATAGTTTGGGGACAAGACATGTCAAGCGACTGCCAGGATGGTGGAAGGTGAACTGGACTTCCACCATCTTACCCCAACTAGTCCCACTCTCCCGCTCTTACTCCTAGCGGAGCAGGTTCGAAGGGCTGAATGGTCTCCTCCTGTTTCTAAGTCTGAATCCCTTCAACACACGTCGACAGTGCGTGAAATTTTACCTTTGCGTTCGCAGTACTTCGAGTACACGCACCAGACAGAAATCCGACACAACCTTGCGAAACAGCTGTGTCTCCGAGCAGTGTATGGGCCAGTCAGGCTGGAGGAATGCAAGTACAATAAGAAGGGGATAGATGTGGTGATGGAGGAAAAATGGGAACTGGGAAAGGTACGTAATAATAATAATATTAATAATAATAATTCTTGCATTTGACACAGCCCTTTTTCAGGCCTTCGAGACATCTCAAAGGGCTTCACAGAATGCAATTTGTGAAACACTCGGTCCACGTGTTCGTCCAACCTCAACTAACCAAATGCCCTCTTTGCCGTTCTCCCCAACTCCACCATCCACAAAATCCAGCTGATCCCAAACTCCGCCGCCCGCATACTCACCCGCACTAAACTCCGTCCCCCCACCCCCACCATCACTCCAATTATAGCCAAGCTCCTCCACTGGCTCCCAAACACCATCCGGATCGATTTCAAGATCCTCTCACTCGTTTTCAAATCCCTTCACATTCTGGCACCTCCTTCCCTCTCTCCCTCTCCGACCTGGTCACGCCCCAACCCATTACCCGCTGCCTCCGCTCGACTGGCTCCGGCCTCCTGCTTGTCCCTCGTGCCCTCCGTTCGACCATCGGTGGCTGCGCTTTCAGCCACTAAACGCCCCGAAACTCTGGAACGCTCTCCCTCCATTCCCTTCGCCTTGCCCCTTCCTTCCCCATCTTCAAGTCGCACACCTGAAGACCTTCGCCTTCGACCAGTGCCCATGGTCACCTCCCCCCGGCTCGGAGCCGTGCTCCGCCACCGCCAAACGCTCTGGGACGCTGCCCTGCACGAGGGGGCGCTGTGTAAATGCAAGTTGTTGTTGTTAATTCCTTCTTGTATTGCATCTCACGTCAGGATAATCTGATCAGGAACGATGGCATCAACATGTGCTTGTCGGCATCAGACAAAAACCCAGCGATGGTGCCCTGCAACCCTGATGACCTCAGCCAGCAGTGGTCCTTTATCTGATCTTCACCATTGAGGAAAGGCCTGCAGAGGAGCAAGTCAGCAAACAGTGACACAGGGAGGTACTGGGACATCGTTAATAAACCTCCTCCAGCGACTGTGAAGCTGGAATCTGCTGATGTCACCAAACGAACAATCATTAATTGATGGACTTTCTTCAGGGAGGCCTGGATTTTATGAACCGGACCCCCATTTTTTGTATTCGTTTTTTTTTCCCCCTTCCCCGAGTGTTGGGAAATCCATTCCATCAGTTGACCCACACTTTGGAGCAGCCAAACCTCTGGCTCGGACTGCACTGTGACTGTTTCCTGACGTTGACTGTTTTTGAAATCAGAAGCGAGACCAAAGAGATGGATTGCTTCCCGTGTATGTGTGTGTGTGTGTGTGAGAAAGTGCCTGAGACTGTGTGTGTGTGTGTGTGTGTGTGTGTGAAACTGTGTGTGTGTGTGTGATAGTGTGTGTGACTGTGTGTGTGTCTGACTGTGTGTGGGTGCTCCAAGCACAAAATACCTTTCAGGAGTCTCCTTGGCTTTCTGAGGGATCAGGAATACTGTTGAGGTTAATTGTATCTTGATCCCAAATCCCTCTAGTGGTAGACTAACTGTCTTACTCTGTGCCTTTGCCCCATGTGGGGACAGGTTTTGCTGCTGGGTGTTGAGTATGAGATGAATGATCGAGTGAAATGGGAGATGGAAAGAAGCCGGGTTAACCCGAAATCCCCCTGCAGTGGCTCAGTAGATAAATAACGCCCTGGTGGGTGCACTGGCCTCAAACAGCCGAGGGGATTACAGGTTCAAATCCCCGGGCTGTCCTGCATTAGTTCATCTCAACCGTTTAGTCACTGCAATTGGGTCTCGGTACCATTGGGTTAGCGAGGGGCTAATCCAGCCAGGGTCCCTGCTCCTGGACTCTCTTCCTGTAAGAGTCCCGTAGTGTAATGGTAAGAGCGCTCACCTCGCAAGCGAGAGGACCTGGGTTTCTTTCCCGGGCAGAACAGGGGAAAACCTCAGGCAACTTTCCTTACTCCACACGCGCACACCCACACGCCTCTGTTTACATGCTGTAAGTAGGAACCCGGTCATCAGTCAATTGACGGATCACTTTCTGGGGGTAATAATCCCTTCTAATAATAATAATTTAGTCACTCAATCCACGACTGTTGGTAGGAACCTGCTGTGCAATTGACTGCCACGTTTTATTCATCACTCACACGTGATAAGGCACGTGATATCAGATGCAAGGAATATTACAGGAGCTTTATGTGGTTGACCAGGATTTGAACTGACCACCTCTGCTGCCAGGTATGGGGTTCCCCTCGCCTGTTCTGTTCTGTGAGAGGAAGGGAGGTGAGGTTGGAAGTGAAGGCTTGGTCTATACCAAATGAATATGAATTGCTGAAGGCACACTGTGAAAATCACAGCAACGACCAAAATATCATTTATAGAAAAGTTTGTCAAAAATCTAAAGGCACGGCATTGATTTGTCCACTAAATACACAGCCATTACACTTTACAGAATCTCCTGTGAAGCGCTTTGAGATGTCTCAAAGATGTGATAAGCGATGTATCAAATGCAAGGAGTATTACTATTATTGCGTGTCACCCTGTCCCAATGCACACACACACAGATCTCCCAGCGCTGACAGCCCTATCTCGGGGAGGGGGGTGTAGCCTAGAAGAGGAGATAATATAGCATAGGGTGGGAATGGTGTGCGTCTGTCCTGTGTGTGTGTCATGCAATGATGACATGGAATATAGAAAAGGAATCTATAAACCCACAGAAAGGGAATTGCTGGAATATAATTTATTGAGATAAAACAATATCACTGGAGGACTTGGGAGTTTTTAAACGTCCGTCATGATGGGACCTCAACCGATAATGGGTTTGAGGTGGGTTTTTTTTGGGGGGAGGGGTTGGGGGTGGATGTGGTTGGGGTTTAGGGCAGATTCTTCAAATTGGTGCAAATTATCCATGTGCACAAATGCAAAGGGTGGAAATTGAATTGAAGGGTGAAAGGATCATGGGACTAATCAGGGTATTTTCCTATTCAGCCTGGGTTCAAGTGTGTTTACCGTCTTGTCTCCGTGTTGCAAACTGAGCCCTTGACATCTCCCATCGAGCCGGTCAGGCTGACTCTAAGCCCTTACAGTACGTGACTGTGATTGTGGTTGTGGACTTACACAATCTCTTGATTTGAGGCAATAAAAAATGGGAATTGACATCATTTGTTTTCTACGTTGATTGATGTGGAGCTTTGCTTCAAATGCTGTGCGGTTGCATTTCTGTGGGGTCCTGTAGCTCAGTGGTTAGACCACTTGCCTCGCAAGCCAGAGGACCCGGGTTCGATT
This sequence comes from Callorhinchus milii, assembly GCF_018977255.1. Lineage (NCBI taxonomy): Eukaryota > Metazoa > Chordata > Chondrichthyes > Chimaeriformes > Callorhinchidae > Callorhinchus > Callorhinchus milii. The sequence goes on from NW_024704768.1 coordinate 1,020,100, forward strand.
CCCGGGCGGGTCAGGGCGAAACATTGGCCAAGTTTCCTGACTCGACACGCAGGCCTCTGTTTACCTCGCAGCAACCCAGTTTGCCTGATTGTTAGTCGATTGGCGGATCGCTTTTCCGGGGGTAATAATCCCTCCAAAAAAAAAGAAAAATGTATTTGCTCACTCACTCCATGACTGTTTACAGGAGGGACACTGCTGTGCGCAATTGTCTGCTGACAAAGTATACAGTCATCGACAAAGTATACAGTCCATTCACTTTACAATGTGAAGCGCTTTGAGACGTCTCGACATTGTGATAAGGCGCTATATCAAATGTCATGTGACATTCATAGGAACAGGTAGAGGCCATTCAGTCCCTCGAGCCCGTTCTGCCATTCTACTGGATCACGGCTGATCTGTACCTCAACTCCAATTCAATTTGGCTGCAAAAGCATCAGTGTTTTTCCCCCAGTGACCTTGGCTTGTACTCGCTGTCACAGGACAGTGTAAACACAGAGACAATCTCTCTCGCACCTGCACTTTCCCATTCAGATTCCCTGTGTTGTTTGTGCAGCACTTTATTAGCGGAGTCTCCATTAAAGCATATTAAAGATGCAGTATTGATGTTTGATAAGAACCATCTGGTCTGAGCTGACCTTGCAACAGAAACTGAGTGTTAAGGAATGGGGCAGTTTACTGCCTAATGACTAAAGGTACACAGTAACCAGACTTAGCAGATGGCTATTTTAAGATGTTTTGACATGTGCGGAAACCCATCACCGTTGCTTAAGAGTCTCCAAACCCAATGAGAATCCCCGGCCTCCCACTTTCACATGGAAACCCTGGAGATAGATTGTTGGAATGGAATGCACTCTCTCTCTCTCTCTCTCTCTGGAGGGATGTCCCCTGCTTACTTAATTCTGGAGAGTATTAGGCGCAGGTTGGTGAGAGCCAAGGCTTGGAGGGGGAGCCCAAAGTGTGTGTTGGGAAAACTGCTGGAGTCTAACCAGCTAAACCCACACATAGGTTGGCCATTGAGAGCACTGTCTGGCCAAGCTTTCGTGCTGCTTGTCCAGCTAGCACCGCCCGCCCCGTTAGAGCTTTGGCTACAGGGTTAATAGGAGCTGAGTGCGAGGGTCCCTGCCCGCATTGACTGGGTGTGCCTTGCTGATGAGCCAGGCTGGGCTGTTCTGTCAGCAGCCGTGCCCTGAAATACTGTGGCTCAGGAATTGAACAAGAGATCACTACAGAGGGTTGGCTCCATTCTGACATTCCTTTGCCAAACATGTCACCTTGGAGTCAATTCAGCTCCAAGGAGACACTGACCTCCCTCCCCCCAAGGAGGATAGTCATTTGACATCCAACAAGAGCGGGTTTGAGACTCACTGGGTGGACGGTAGGTACCAGGAACTCCCTGTTTGGCAACACAGCTCAGCATGAAATGTGTGGGAACATCGTCACCATCTTCCTGTCCACAGCACAGACACACGCCCCTTCCCATCTCAAGATGGTTGGAGGTGTGGAGCTTGAGCAGCATAAACAGGGTCTCCTCGGAGCTGAACTGGCTCCAAGGTGATATGGTCTGGTGATATGGAATGTCAGAATCGAGCCACAGCTCTCTGTGATGGTCTCTGGTCCGGTTCCTGAGCCAGGAGGGTCCACAAGTATTCCAGGGTACTCACTGCTGCTGACAGCACAGCCCGGCCCGGCTCATCAGCAGGACCTGGAAGAGCCGACCAGTCACTGGGGGCCGGGAATCCTCCCCCTCAGCTCCTGGTAACCCCACAGCCAAAGCCCTAACTAACGGGAAAGCTGGCCAGACAGCGCTCTCAATGGCCAAGCTATGTGTGGGTTTAGCTGGTTAGACTTCAGCAGTTACCCCAACACACAATCTGGGCTCCCCCCCCAGCCTTGGTCTTGCCAACCTGTGCCTAATACTTTCCGGAATTAGGTAAGCAGGAGGCGTCTCTCCAGGGAGAGAGAGAGAGGGAGCGCATTCCATTCCAATAGTCTATCTCTGGGATTTCCATGTGGAGGTGGGAAGCAGGGAAACCTCAGCTTGGTTTGGATACTCTTAACAGTAATGGGTTTCCGCATGTGTCAGACACCAACACCTACCCAACACCCCCTGCCCAGAAAAAAAAGAATGAGCTTGAGCAGCAGCTGCTCACCCCAAACAACCTCATAAACAGGTGGACTAAGAGCTGGTCTGAGCTGAAATTTGGGTTCGGGTTAGTTGCTAATCTCAGCCTTGCCGGCTTCGCTGGCTCCCCATCACACAGAGCATATAGTTCAAGATCCTGGTCCTCACCTTCAAACCCTCACAGCCTTGCTCCTCCCTACCCCTATGACCTCCTAACCCCCTGCCAACCTGTCCAATTCCTCCGCTCAGTGGGCTCTGACCTGTAAAAAGTAGTGGATGTTTGTTTCCTTTAAGTATGGTTATTAGTGTGTACAGGTTCTTAAAATGTTTTATTATTCACACAATCCTATGTCGTTCATTAATGATGGTCAGTTGGTTTAGATTTAAGTCTAATAGGTCTGAAAGGATAGAACAGGCATACAAACCTAGGTCACGTAAACCTAGGTGTTAATGTAGTTAAAATCAGTACGTGATCACAAGGCTGCAGAGACTGGCGAGGTGAGCAGAACAGGAAGATGGACTTTAAACACGTTAGAGTGAGGAGGATAATAAATAGAAGATGCACTCAGTAAAACACATCAACTGAGACATTTCTTGACTCTTCAAGGTCCAATGGGTCACAAGACAGAAGGGAGATTGGGGCTGAATGGAGGAGGTGTTAACATCAGAGGCTTTAAGAAAGAATGGGATGTTTGAGAACCACTCTGTTAGTTGAGATAAGGAAAGGAATGATACACAAAAGGCTAAGCAGGTGGAATAAGCAGGTGAACGAGAGTAGGAATACCGACTAACAAAAAAAGGTTTCACACCAGATAACAACAACAACACAATTACATTTATAGAGCGCCTTTCACGTCGGGAGGACGTCCCAAAGCGCTGAACAATCAGGTGTCAGGGCCCGAGCATTGGGGAGGGGTGGTGTACGAGTGAGGGAAGGCAGAGAGGTGGGAGGGAGACCAAAGGCCGATTGAAGAGAAGGCTCTTGAGACCGGCCTTGAAGGAGGCGAGGGAGGAAGCGAGGCGAAGGGATCATGGGATGGAGTTCCAGAGTGTGGCAGCAGAGAGGCTGAAAGCCCGGCCACTGATGGTAAGGCGGGTTGGGCGGGAGACATGGAGCAGGGCCGGATTCCGATGAACGGAGGGAGTGGGCAGGTAGGTAGGGAGTCAGCAGATCAGAGAGGTAGGAGGGGGCAAGGCCATGGATGGCCTTAAAGGTGAGGACGAGGATCTTGAACTCGATCCTCTGGGGGATGGGGAGCCAGTGGAGTCGGGCGAGGGTGGGAGTGATGGGGTCACTGGTGCACAAGAGTACATAAGCTGCAGAGTTTTGGATGATCTGCAGTTTGTGAAGGGAAGAGTTGGGAAGGCCGATGAGGAGGGAGTTTCCATAATCGAGACTTGATGTGACGAATGCGTGAGTGAGGGTTTGGGGGCCTGAGGGGTGAGGCAGTGGCGGAGTCTGGCAATGTTGCGGAGGTGGTGGTGGGCAGTGCCGGTCATGGCACGGATATGGGAGAGAAAAGACAGTTTAGGGTCAAACAAGACACCCAGGTTCTTGATTGGCTCAGTGAGGTTGAGTGTGCAGCCGTGGAGGCTGATGCTGCCAACGCCTGAGGTGCGGAGGCGCTGGCGCGAGCCAATCTGGAATTTACCCCATGTCTGCGGATGATGTCACCAAGGGGGAACGTGTAGAGAGTGAAGAGGAAGGGACCGAGGACAGAGCCCTGAGGAACACCGCACGAGACGGTGCGAAACTTTGACTCACTTTCCTTTCTCCATAGATGCTGCCTGACCTGCTGAGAGTTCCCAGAGACTTCTGTTTTTGTTTTCAAGAGGGGAATATCTGGTCAATGTCCAAAGATGGTAAAGGGGTATAAAGATAGGGGAAAAAGAGGGCGGTCGTTGTGGTATTTAGAAGTATAAGGTTGGTAGGCTCTTGAGGGTATTTCCGGAGGCCCACCATAGACATAAAGATTGCAGTTTATTGATTTAAGATTAACTGTGTCATATTGATTGTGTTTTGTATTGGGTGTAACTGGAACAGTTGCATTGTGATTTTATGTTTCAGTTGTTGCGTTTTGAATTAAAATCTATACTCCCATCTCTGTCCGCACACAGGTTATTTACAGCCTGCTTCACGTCCCCCGCCTCGCCCGCCCCACCATTTGCGGCGGACTTTCAGCCTCTCTGCCCCCACCCTCTGGAACTCCATCCCGCAGTCCCTCCACCTCGGACCCTCCCTTGCCTCCCTCAAGACCTGTCTCAAGACTTTCCTCTTTGACCGCGCCTTCAGCCACCCTCCTACTCCTACGCTCTCTGGCCTCCACCCCTCCTGATTCCAACCACCAGCTCGGGTCCAAATCCCTGACTGTCCAGTGCATTGGGACATCCTCCCGACATGAAAGGTGCCGTGTAAATGTCATTTTGTGTTGTATAACTGAACGACCACAAACCAGGCTTCTTCTCTTTTACAGAGGGGAGCACGCGGTCAGAGACATAGACCGGTCAGACTTTCTGATCAGGCCTCGAACCAAGCCAAGGTGCCATCTGCCTGCTCGGGTGCAGGCCAATCATACTGAATGGCAGTGAGTGATTCATTAGAATGGAGACTGATCTCACCTGTGCATTTTCGCACATTACCAGATACACTCTGGTGATAATGTTGCCAGGACACATCCTTGGGTTACAACATTAAGCAATCATTAAATGATTTTGGAGTTCATTCAAAGTACAGGAGAGCTGGTAGAGTATAAATATGGGGTCTCGGGGGTCAGAACCATCACCGGAGAACAGCCAAGATGTTGAGACTGGTGATCCTAGTGAGCCTTGCCCTGTTCGGTAAGTTCTGGCTTCATTTGTGGAATCCTATAGCTCAGTGGCTAGAGCATTCACCTCACAAGCGAGAGACCTGGGTTCGATTCCCAACAGGTGCGAAATATTGGGCAACTTTCTTTACTCCACACGCCTCAGTTTACCCAGCAGTAAGTAGGAAACATCTATCCACTCAGGTCAGGGGATCAAGGGATATGGGGCAAGGGCGTTTAATTGGAGTTGAGGTCGAGATCAGCCAAGATCTTATAGAATGGCGGAACAGGCTCAAGGGGCTGAATGGCCTCCTTCTGTTCCTGTGTTCCTATGTCCGTGAAGCCCCATAGCTGATAGGACAGCACATGGTGGAGTCGTGGGTTTGACACTGGACATGGGATCAGAGGTTCTGGGTGTGAATTCCAGTGGATTCACACCAACTATTTGTTCAACCGAGGGTCCCGTCTGTGCCTGTTCAGTTGGACATTAAAGATCCCACGGCACTATTCAGAAAGAGACGGGACTTTCTCCTGGTATCCTGGCCGACAATTCTCCAGATACAAGTGGTCACTCACTTCATGGCTGTTTGTGGGGTATTGCTGAGCGCAATTTGGCTGCCACATCTGTCCGCATAAATACACGCTACATTTTACAGTGAAGAGCGTTGAGATGTCAAAAAGCCAAGATTGTTTGTCAACGTTGTTTATTCCGTGTAATGAAATGAAGTTTGAAACTACTCGACGTCTGTCAGTCGAAATTGTGTTGGACAGTGCGCATGGGCAGGTCTGACTTTGTTCACCGTTTCGCCCCAAGAATATACAGTCAATTCACTCTACAGTACATTCTGTGAAGCGCTTTGAGACTTCAAATGCAAGGATTATTATTATTATTATCTCCTCAATGACCACAGGGTACTGCGCAGAAGACGAACGAGTTGTTGGAGGAGTCGAGGTGCAGCGTAATTCCTGGCCCTGGCAGGTACTGTATGAACACAGTCACTACACTCCACATTACATCCTGTGAAGCGCTTTGAGACATTTCATCAACAACAACAACTTGCAGTTATATTGCGAATTATACTGAATTGTGTATAATTTACTCACATTGTAAATGACATGAAATTGGAGTTGAGGTGCAGATCAGCCATGATTTAATAGAATGGCAGAACAGGCTCGAGGGGCTGAATGGCCTCCTCCTGTACCTATGGTCCTGTATATAGCACCCTTGTGATACGTAATGACGTGATAAGATGCTGGATCAAGCTCTCCAGGATGCTCCCCCTCACTGAAGGACACCATATAAATGCAAGTTGTTGAACAGAATTAATGATCAATGATATTATTTCCTGTGGGGCTGGTTTGATGCCGAGCAGGGGAGAGGTGACTGCAGGCACAGTTGAATGGGAAGGTCTTCAGGCGTGACCTAAATCTGGGGAACAGAGAGGCGAGGCGGTGGAATAGACAAAGACAGTTCCACAGTTTCGGGGAGTAGTGGCTGAAAGCACTGCCACCAATGGTGGAACAGAGGGCATGAGGGACAAGCAGGAGGCCAGAGCCAGTTCGAGCGGAGGCAGCCAGTGGTGAGTAAGCAGGTCGGAGAGGTAGGGAGGTATCTAGGGGTGAAAGGATTTGAAGACGGGCTATCCACTGTGCCCAAAGATATGCCATCTTGGGCACAGTGCTGACATTCTCTCTCTCTACCCAAACTGTTTCTCTTTCCCAGGCCTCTGTGCAAGGCTGGATTTCCTATTGGTATCACACATGTGGTGGGAGTCTGATCCGACCCAGATGGGTGTTGACAGCGGGTCACTGTGTCAGGTGAAGGATTCTTTAATGTTTTAACCACCTCCGTTCGGGTCATTGTTCACTAATAATCCATCTCGAAGATCATTTACAGCGACCAGCGTTGACTAGTTACGCACTTCAGAGGCACTGGAGAACTAGGACTGCGTGGAGTACTGTAGCTCAGTGGTTAGAGCACTTGCCTCGCAAACGAGAGGACCTGGGTTTGATTCCCGGGCAGGGTAAAATGTTGGGCAAGTTTTCTAACCCCTCACACCTCTGGTTACCAGCAATAAGTAGGAACCCAGTTATTAGTCGATTTGGCAGATCGCTTTTCTGGGGGTAATAATCCCTCCAAAAAACACCAATAAATAAATAAATAAATAAATGAATAAATAAATAAGTCAATCCACGACTGTTTGTGGGACTCTGTTGTGCGCAATCAGCTGCCGCGTTTTGCCCACAAAAGCATACAGTCACTACACTTTACAGTGTGTCCTGCGAAGCGTTTTGAGACGTCTGGAAGACGTGATAAGGCGCTGTATCAAATGCCAGGATTATTATTATTATTATTACTATTTATTACTGTTTCTTTCCATCTACAGGGAAGGGAGAACATACCGTGTGGCGTTGGGAGACCACAACATTTATGAGGATGATGGGACCGAGCAGTACATATTTGTCCAGAGTTTTATTGTCCACGATGGCTGGACTGGCGAACTCTCCATTGGGTCAGCAGCTATTTTGCTCACACACGTAATGAGAATCTGGTCATTGTAAAGATAAAGCTTGTCTGTAAATAAGAACCAATGTTGGGGGTAGAGTTAGAATAGATTCTATTCCAGCTGGCCAATGGTGGTTAGTTGATTGGCGGATTGTTTTTCTGGGGTTAATAATCCCTTCAAAAAAATAATAATATTAATTTGGTCATTTTAATCCACGACTATTTGTGGGGACTCTGCTGTGCGCAATTGGCTGCCGCGTTTCGCCCGCAAATATACAGTCATTTCACTTTACAGTGTATCCTGTGAAGCGTTTTTAGACGTCTCGAAGACGTGATAAGGCACTGTATCAAATATAAGGATTATTGTTATTATTAGCCAAGTCCAGCAAGAGTCAGTAACCTGAGGGAGGGAGGGAGGGAGGGGAGAAGAAAAAGAAAAGGGAAATATCCATTGAGTACTGTGTGGTTACAGGAATGACATTGCTTTGCTTTACCTGGAACAAGATGCCGTCCTAAACAGCTACGTGCAACTTGGAGCCCTGCCTGCGGCTGGGGTAACCCTGCCAAACAACTACCCATGTTACGTCACTGGCTGGGGCCTCACTCAAGGTGAGTCAGCTCATCCGAACCTCAGCGTCCGCTCTTGCTGCTCGTCGCCAACTCCTCCGTCCCACCATCAGTGGCTCGGCCTTCACCCACAAAGCTTTGCTCTTCCCTTGCACTTTCTTCACCTCGCAACAGCAACAACAACGACACACGACATTTGCACAGAGCCTTTCTTAAATAATAATAATAACAATCCTTGCATTTAATATAGCGCTTTTCACGTCTTCTAGACGTCGCAAAGCGCTTCACAGAATAGACTGTAAAGTGAATTGACCGTATATTTGTGGGCGAAACGCGGCAGCCAATTGCGCACAGCAGCGTCCCCACAAACAGTCGTGGATTGAAAATGATCAATTTATTATTGTTTTGTTTTGGAGGGGTTATTTCACGTCGGGAGGACATCCCAAGGACCTGGACAGTCAGGGATGTAGACCCGAGCTGGGGATAGGGATCAGGAGGCTAGAGAGGGAGGGTGGGGGTAGAAGGGTAACCAAGGAGGGTCTTGAGATGGACCTTGAAGGGGGCAAGGGGTGGAGGGTGGTGAGGTGAAGGGACTGTGCGATGGAGTTCCAAAGGGTGGGGGGCAGAGAGGCTGAAGGCCCGACCGCCAATGGAGAAGGCCAGAGGCTGCTGAGCAGAGGGAGTGGACAGGTCTGTGTGGAAGAGAGACAGATGCTGCTTGATGTGGGTCAAAGTGAGACAGTTACTCTGAATCCTTTCTTCTCAGATGGTGGCAGTGTCACCTCAATCCTTCGAGAGGCTGCTATTTTAGTCGTTTCCTATGAAGTGTGCACCACAAATGACTGGTGGGGCTCCTACGTCAATGAAAAGATGGTGTGTGCTGGCGGGGATGGTATTGTTGCCGGCTGTCAGGTAATGGTCTACAGTCAATCCCTTCTTTGTCTTTATCTATTATTATATGTATATTATTATCTCATAGGAACATAGGAACAGGAGGAGGCCATTCAGCCGCTCGAGCCTGTTCCACCATTCTATAAGATCATGACTGATGTGTACCTTAAGTCCAATTACCCGCCCTTGCCCTGCCCCATATCCTTTAATACCCCGACCTAACAAATAGCTATCCACCTCAGTCTGGAGGCATGGTGATGATGGGTTTCCGTTTGCGTCAGACACCTGGCTAAACCCCAAACCCCCCCCCACCCTCCACCAAAAAGTTTCTAAAATAGGAATCCAGTGAAGAGGAATGAAAGGTGACTGGTTTATTCACAGGGCGACTCTGGAGGACCTTTGAACTGTGAGAGTGACGGGACGTTCTATATCCACGGAGCGACCAGCTTCATTTCAGCAGCGGGATGTGATACCTACATGAAACCTACTGTTTGGACTCGAGTCTCGTACTACATCGACTGGATCAACCAGGTGAGTTGCTGTCATTTCCTTGTTGCAAACCACTACTACTAATAATAATCCTTGCACTTGTTTGCGGCACCTTATCACGTCATTGAGACGTAATAATAATAATAATTATTAATAATAATTAATAATAATTATTACAATTAGTGATATTATTACCAAACCGTTTCACAGGATATACTGGAAAGCGTAGTGACTGTGTATTTTGTGGGCGAAACCCGGCCGCCAATTGCACACAGCGACGTCCCCACAAATACTCGTGGGTTGAGCGACCATTTTTTTTTTTTGGAGGGATTATTATATCCGGAAAGCGATCCAATCGACTAACAAGCGGGTTCCTACTCACTGCCGGGAAAATAGAGGCGCGTGTGTGGAGTAAGGAAACTTGCCTATGGTTTGAACCTAGGATCCTCTCACTTGCGAGGCGAGCTCTCTAATCGTTACTCTACCGGTCTCCTCCTGTACTTTAAGATGGTTTCTTTGTCCAAAAATAAAATGTCTTCCTAATGTTTCTCCCCCCAGCCCACCCTCCCACAGCCCACCCCTCTCCTCCTCTTTTGAAGCACATTTAGTTGCTTTTCCCCTCTGCCGGGTACGTTTTGGAACTCCATCTCACGGTCCCTTCGCCTCGCTTCCTCCCTCGCTTCCTTCAAGGCCGGTCTCAACACCCTTCTCGTCGTTCGTGCCTTTGGTCTCCCTCCCACCTCTCTGCCTTCCCTCACTGCCTTCCTACCCCACCTCTCCCCCCATGCTCGGGCCCTGACCCCTGACTGTCCAGCGCCTTGGGTCGTCCTCCCGACGTGAAAGGCGCTCTATAAATGTTATTTTGTTGTTGTTGTTGTTGTTGTTTTGAACAATTATGGATTCTTTTTCAGAAAATCGAATCGTACGCGGGGTGAAGTGGTTCCCAACACCAAGAGCTCCGGCCTCAACACTTGCAGCGACAATCCACCCTCACTTAATAAACTGCATTGGAAACACAAGTCATCGTGCCTCTTTCGTGTCTTTTTTAAAAATATTTCCGGAGTACGTGTCCCGATTTCTGGGGGCAGATCCCGTATGAGGTATTGTTTCCCTGGGGCCAAAAGTGCCCCGGACTTGAATTCAGCAACAAATTTGAGTGAGCATAATAATAAATAATAATCATAATAATCCTTGCATTTGATGTACAACAACAACAACAACATTTATAGAGCACCTTTCACGTTGGGAGGATGTCCCAAGGCGCTGGACAGTTGGGGGTCAGGACCCGAACATGGGTAGGGGTGGGGTAGGGGTGAGGGAAGGCAGAGAGGTGGGAGGGAGGCCAAAGGCACGGTCGAAGAGAGGGGTCTTGAGACCGGCCTTGAAGGAGGTGAGGGAGGAAACGATGCGAAGGGACCGTGGGATGGAGTTCCAGAATGTGGGGGCAGAGAGGCTGAAAGCCCAGCCACCGATGGTCAGGCGGGTCGGGCGGGAGACATGGAGCAGGGCAGAGCCCGCTGAACGGAGGGAGTGGGCAGGTTGGTAGGGAGTCAGCAGGTCAGAGAGGTAGGAGGGGTCAAGGCCATGGATGGCCTTAAAGGTGAGGACGAGGATCTTGAACTCGATCCTCTGGGGGATGGGGAGCCAGTGGAGTCGGGCGACGGTGGGAGTGATGGGGTCATGGAGTCTGGTGCGTGAGAGTACAGATAACGCCTTATCACGTCTTTGAGACGCCTCAAAGCGCTTCCCAGGTTACGCTGTCAAATGGATGGACTTTATATTGTATGTTGTGCCCTGTGTGCTTCTCTGTGGTGCCTTTGGTATGTCTTTGGAGCTGTGTGTGAGGGTGGCTTGGTTGGTGTGAGGGTGCCTGGGTGGGTGTGAGGGTGCCTGGGTGGGCGTGAGGGTGGCTGGGTGGGCGTGAGGGTGGCTGGGTGGGCGTGAGGGTGGCTGGGTGGGCGTGAGGGTGGTTGGGTGGGCGTGAGGGTGGCTGGGTGGGTGTGAGGGTGCTGGGTGGGCGTGAGGGTGGTTGGGTGGGCGTGAGGGTGGCTGGGTGGGGTGAGGGTGGCTGGGTGGGCGTGAGGGGTGGGTGGGGGTGAGGGTGCCTGGGTGGGGGGTGGGGTGGCTGGGTGGGTGTGAGGGTGGGTGGGTGGGTGTGAGGGTGGGTGGGTGTGAGGGTGCTGGGTGGGTGTGAGGGTGCCTGGTGGGCGTGAGGGTGGCTGGGTGGGCGTGAGGATGGCTGGGTGGGCGTGAGGGTGGTTGGGTGGGTGTGAGGGTGCCTGGATGGGTGTGAGGGTGGCTGGATGGGTGTGAGGGTGGCTGGGTGGGTGTGAGGGTGGGTGGCTGGGTGGGTGTGAGGGTGGGTGGCTGGGTGGGTGTGAGGGTGGGTGGCTGGGTGGGTGTGGGTGGTGGCTGGGTGGGTGTGAGGGTGGGTGGCTGGGTGGGTGTGAGGGGGTGGCTGGGTGGGTGTGAGGGTGGTGGCTGGGTGGGTGTGAGGGTGGTTGGGTGGGTGTGAGGGTGGTTGGGTGGGTGGGTGTGAGGGTGGTTGGGTGGTGGGTGTGAGGGTGGTTGGGTGGGTGGGTGTGAGGGTGGTTGGGTGGGTGGGTGGGTGTGAGGGTGGTTGGGTGGGTGGGTGTGAGGGTGGTTGGGTGGGTGGGTGTGAGGGTGGTTGGGTGGGTGGGTGTGAGGGTGGTTGGGTGGGTGGGTGTGAGGGTGGTTGGGTGGGTGGGTGTGAGGGTGGTTGGGTGGGTGGGTGTGAGGGTGGTTGGGTGGGTGGGTGTGAGGGTGGTTGGGTGGGTGGGTGTGAGGGTGGTTGTGGGGGTGGGTGTGAGGGTGGTTGGGTGGGTGGGTGTGAGGGTGGTTGGGTGGGTGGGTGTGAGGGTGGGTGGGTGTGAGGGTGGTGGGTGTGAGGGTGTGTCTGAAGGTGAGCGTTCCTATGAGGGTCAGTGTAAGTGTGTGAGGGATTAATGGGAGGGTGTGTGTGAGGGGGTGTGTCAGGGTGTGTGTGAGGGGTGTGAGGGTGTGTGTGAGGGGGTGTGTCGGGGGGGGGGGTCAGGGGGTGTGTGAGGGGGTGTGTCGGGGGGGGGGGTCAGGGGGTGTGTGAGGGGGTGTGTCGGGGGGGGTCAGGGTGACCTCTCACTGACCTCTCCTCTCAGTGACCTTTGGCCTCTCCATCAGCAGCTAAGATGGCGGTTCCCGGCGGCTCGTGGCGGCTCCGGGGCCCGAGTTTACGGTGAGAAAAGCGGCTTCTCCCGGAGCCGAGACCCCCTCACACTGACCCTCACACACCCCCTCACACTGACCCTCACACTGACCCTCACACTGACCCTCACACACCCCCTCACACTGACCCTCACACACACCCTCACACTGACCCTCACACACACCCTCACACACACCCTCACACACCCCCTCACACTGACCCTCACACACAGCCACAGCGCGTGAGGGTGAGAGAGAGGGTACTGTGTGTGTGTGTGGGGGGGAGTGCTGTGTGTGTGGGGGGGGGCTGTGTGTGTGTGGGGGGGGGGGCTGTGTGTGTATGTGGGGGGGTGCTGTGTGTGTGTGTGGGGGGGGTGCTGTGTGTGTGTGGGGGGGTGCTGTGTGTGTGTGGGGGGGTGCTGTGTGTGTGGGGGGGGGCTGTGTGTGTGTGGGGGCTTGCTGTGTGTGTGGGGGGCGGGGTGCTGTGTGTGTGGGGGGCGGGGTGCTGTGTGTGTGTGGGGGGGGGTGCTGTGTGTGTGGGGGGGTGCTGTGTGTGGGGGGGGGGTGCTGTGTGTGGGGGGGGGTTGTGCTCTGTGTGTGGGGGGAGGGGTGCTGTGTGTGTGGGGGGGGGTGCTGTGTGTGTGTGTGGGGGGTTTGCTGTGTGTGGGGGGGGGTGCTGTGTGTGGGGGGGTTGCTGTGTGTGGGGGGGGGTGCTGTGTGTGTGTGGGGGGGTTGCTGTGTGTGGGGGGGGGTGCTGTGTGTGGGGGGTGGGGGTGCTGTGTGTGATGGTGGATGGGATTGTTAGGCTGTGTGTGTCACTCCTCACAGTGACAGACCCCCCCCCTCACGGTGGGGGGAAATAGCGTAATCATAGCTACTGCAATAGAAGGCCCAGGAGAAGGGGGTCCAGGACAGGAGAGGGGTTTCCAGGGCAGGAGAGGAGGGTCCGGGGCAGGAGAGTGAGTTCCGGGGCAGGAGAGGGAAGTCCAGGGCAGGAGAGGGGGGTCCAGGGCAGGAGAGTGAGGTCCGGGCCAGAGAGGGGGGTCCGGGGCAGGAGAGGGAGGTCCAGGGCAGGAGAGGGGGTCCGGGGCCTGGAGAGGGGGGGTCCAGGGCAGAAGAGGGGGGGTCCAGAGCAGGAGAGGGGCTCCAGGGCAGGAGAAGGGCGTCCGGAGCAGGAGAGGGGGGTCGAGGGCAGGAGAAAGGGGTCCGGGGCAGGAGAGCGGGGTCCAAGGCAGGAGAGGGGGGTCCGGGGCAGGAGGAGGGGGTCCGGGGCAGGAGAGGAGGGTCCAGGGCAGGAGAAGGGGGTCCCGGGAAGGAGAAGGGGGTCCAGGGAAGAAGACTCTTTCCCTTCACAGGAAAATGTTGGTCTTAAAAATTCTACGTTATTTAGTTGATGAGGAATTTCTCTGCCTTCGACCTGACCTGATGCTCAGCTCTGGGGACACTGCTCATGTTCAACTGCTACTGTCCTGCGCCCCCAGTTTCTAGGAGGGTGTCCGTCTGTTTGTTTTCTTTCTCTCTCTCTTTATCCACTTTACAACTTGCACTTATATAGCGTCTCCCTCCGTTCATCAGGCTCCATGTCTCCCGCCCTGCCCACCCTCCCATCGGTGGCCGAGCTTCCAGCCTCCCTGCCCCCAAACTCTGGTACTCCATCCCACGGTCCCTTCGCCTCGCTTCCTCCCTCGCCTCCTTCAAGGCCGGGCTCAAGAGCCTTCTCTTCAATTGTGCCTTTGGTCTCCCTCCCACCTCTCCGCCTTCCCTCACCCCTACACCACCACCCCCTGGACTTTGGGGTAAGAACGAAGCATTGGGACTAGTTGGGGTAAGAGTGGGGGAGTGGGACTAGTTGGGGTAAGAGTGGGGGAGTGGGACTAGTTGGGGTAAGAGTGGGGGAGTGGGACTAGTTGGGGTAAGAGTGGGGGAGTGGGACTAGTTGGTGGCTGTTTCAAAGAGCCGGTACAGACCCGATGGGCCGAATGGCCTCCTTCTGTGCTGTAGGATTCTATGATAATCGTGGTGGGTGTTCTAATTGTTTCAATGATGTCTCTGCCCCCTCTCTCGTCTCCCCCTATTCTAGGCTTTCGGTTTACCCAATATCAAGATTTTCCACTAAATCGCAGGCCAAAAAAGTTAAATCTATTATTACCTCGAGGGTCAAACGCATCAATGAAAAATACGAAGGATTTTTACAGTGGAAATTTCCACGTTTTTACGTGATTTATTCAACTTTTTTCAAAGGTGAGTTTGTGGTCTGCATGCCTTGATCTTCTGTTTGTCAGCCATACATTTGCAGAACAGTGTGAGGGAGGGAGAGGTAACAGGAACACACAACTCATCGCATATCAGCGCAGTTCGTGGAGTCCTGTAGCTCAGTGGTTAGAGCACTCTCCTCGCAAGTGAAAGGATCTAGGTTCGATTCCCGGCAGGGTGAAACGTTGGGCAAATTTTCTTACTCTACACGCCTCTATTTACCCAGCAGTAAGTAGGAACCTAGTTGTTAGTCAATTGGCAGATCGCTTTTCTGGTGGTAATAATCGCTTCAAAAAATTAAATGAATAACTAATAATAATCATTTGGTCACTCAATCCACGACTGCTTGTGGGACGCTGCTGAGCGCAATTGGCTGCTGCATTTCGCCCACAAAATGTAAAGTCACTTCACTTTACGGTATATTCTGTATTATTATGTATCGAAGAGAACATTTCATAATCCTTACAGTCCAGCAGCGAAAATAAATATTTAGGCATAAATAGCGCAGGCAACTGAAAATCTGCTGCCTCACCCAGCAGCTCAATTCACAATTGCATAGAATTAAACAAATGGAAACAGGCCATCTGGACTATTCCAGGAGTTTTAAATGGCTTTGGCAAAATTGTGTATCAAGTTCATGAACGTAAACTTTTTTTTACATAAGCTTTTAATGTTCACAGCAAATAATACGTGTAATAATAATCCTTGCATTTGGTACAGTGCCTTATCGCATCTTCGAGACGTCTCAAAGCGCTTCATAGAATATACTGTAAAGTGTAGTGAGTGTGTTTTGTGGGTGAAACTTGGCAGCCAATTGCACACAGCAGTGTCACATAGAAACAGGAGGAGGCCATTCAGCCCCTCGAGCCTGTTCTGCCATTCTGTAAGATCATGGCTGATCTGTACCTCAACTCCAATTACCCGCCTTTGCCCCATAACCCCCGATACCCTGACCTGACAAACACCTCTCCACCTCATTCTTGAAAAAATTGTGGATCCATCCATAATCCGCAGCCTTTTGGGGGAGGGAGAGAGTTCCAGATTCCCACTCCCCTTTGGGTAAAAAACTGCCCCTGATTTCACTCCTAAATGGCCTGACTCTAATTTTAACGTTATCCACCTTGACATCTCCCTGTCTTCAATCTTCTGAGCTGCCTCTGTCTCTTTCACAATCTTTCTCCTTTCTCCCACTCTTAGTTCTACGTTAGCTGCTGCTGCTTTGAACAGCCCAAGCACTTGAGTCTTACTGAACATCGCATACTAGAGGACTCCATCACCCAACACCATTCATACTTTCATCTTTTAAGTACGTTCAGCGACTGATTTCATATCCTGCCCTCCCCCCCCCCCCCACTCCCTTCCTCCCTCTCCCCATTTCATCTCTCCCCTCTTTCCCTCCACCCTTTCCTTCCTCCATAATCCATAAATCATAGAATCGTACAGCACAAAAAGAGGCCATTCGGCCCATCGAGTCTGTGCGGCTCTTTGAGAAGAGCAATGTAATGTCAATCCCACTCCCGGCCCTTTCCCCATAACCCGCAAACCCGTCCTTCTCAAATACCCGTCCACCGCGTTTTTAAAAGTAGTTGTCGAATCGGCCTCGACCGCCCTTTCAGGCAACGTTCCAGATTCCAACAACTCACTGCGTGAAAAAATTTCTTCTCACCTCCCCTCGGCTTCTTTTAGAGACTATTTTGAATCTGTGACCTCGAGTCACCGATACACCCACCAGTGGGAACAGTTTTTCCCTTTGTACCCTATCAAATCCCCTCATGATGATGAAGACCTCTATTAGGTCCTCGTAACCTTCTCTGCTCCAATGAGAATAATCCTCACCTCTCCAGCCTTTCCTCATCATCACGGTCCCTCATTCCTGGTCCCATCCTCGTAAATCTCCTCTGTACCCTTTCCAATGCCTTAACATCCTTCCTATAGTGCGGTGCCCAGAACCGGGCGCAGTATTCTAACTGAGGCCTAACCAGTGTTTATATGGGTTAATCATAACCTCCTGACTCTTGTACTCTATGCCCCTATTTATAAAAGCCTAATATCCCATATGCCCTTTTTACAGCCTTATCTCCCTGTCCTGCCACCTTCAAGGATTCATTTACCTGCCCCCCCCAGGTCTCTCTATTATTTTACCCCACTTAAGATTGTATTACCGCCTATATTGCCCCTCATTCTTTCTACCAAAATGCATTACTTCGCATTTCTCTACATTGAAACTCATCTGCCATGTGTCGCCTATCTTACCATCTGTCTATGTCTTCCTGCAGTTGGCTCCTGTCCTTCTCACTGTTTACCCCCTCCCTAACTTTATGTCGTCCGCAAACTTGGAAATGCATAAATGATCTGGACCCAAGTGCAGATCATTTATGCATATTAAGAAGAGCAGTGGTCCTAATACCGATCCCTGGGGACACCACTGTACACTTCCCTCCAGTCAGAAAAGCAGCCGTTCACCACAACTCTCTGCTTTCTGTCTCCCAGTGAGTTCTGGATCCGCTGCCACTGTCCCTTTTATACCAACGGCTTCTATCTTTCTTACAAGTCTTTCATGTGGCACTTTGTCAAATGCCTTTTGAAAGTCCATATAGACTACATCAACTGCACTACCTTTATCCATTCTCTCCGTTACCTCATCGAAAAATTCTATTAGATTTGTTAAGACAAGATTTGCCTTTAACAAATCGGTGCTGTCTGTCCCTAATTAACCCATATTCTTCTAAGTGAAGATTTATTCTGTCCCGGATTATAGTCTCCAGGAGTTTCCCCACTCCTGATGTGAGGCTGTACTGGTCTGTAGTTCCCAGGTTTGTTCTTCTGTCCCTTTTTGTACAGGAGAGTCACATTGGCCACTCTCCAGTCCTCGGGCACCACTCCTGTGTCCAACGAAGATTGAAAAATTGTAGCCAAAGCCTCCGCTATAGTAACCTCGGCTGCAGCCCGTCTGGACCGGGGGACTTATCACCTTCAGCCCAGTCAACCTATTCAGTACTTCCTCTCTGTTTATACTTATCCTATCCATTTCCTCTCCCCTCTCCTGCATTTGGTGCATCCACTTCTTTTGTGAAGACAGATGCAAAGTACTCATTCAGTACATCAGCCATGGCCTCTGCCTCCACAGTAAGATTTCCCCCTCGGTCCTTAATCGGTCCTACCTTTGACTAACCTTTTTTTCTTAATATGTTTGTAAAATATTTTAGAATTCCCTTTAGTGTTACCCGCTAACCTTTTTTCATATAATCTTTTTGCCGCTCTTATTTCCTTTTTCAAACCTCTTCTGCACTTCCTATATTGTATTTGGTTGTCTTCTGTATCTTGGGTTTGACATTTGTCAAACGCCTCCTTTTTCTGCTTCATTCTAGATACAATTACCTTCGTCATCCAGGGAGGTTTGGAAGACCTACTTTTCCCTTTTGTGGGAATGTATTTATTTTGTCCCCGAGCTATCTCACCCTTGAAGACTTCCCACTGCTCTTTAGTTGTTTTACCAGCCAATCTTTCTTTCCATCCACCTTGGCTCGGTCCCTTTTTAACTCGCTGAAATTTGCCCTCTTCCAGTTGAATATCTTCACCTCAGATGGTTCCTTGTCTCTTTCCATATGTACTCTGAATCTAATGATGTTATGATCACTATTGCCCAGATGCTCTCCCATTGAAACCTGCTCCACTTGCCCTACTTCATTCCCTAGAACTAGATCTAGCACTGCTTCCTTCCTTGTTGGGCTGGAAACGTACTGATCAAGAAAGTTGTCCTGTATGCATTTTAGGAATCTTTCCCCCTCCTTGCCCTTTGCGCTGTTGTTTTGTCAGTCTATGTTGGGATAATTAAAGTCCCCCATTATCACGACTCTATTGGCTTTGCATCTGTCTGAGATCTGCTTGCAGATCTGCTTATCTATTTCCTTCCCACTATTTGGTGGTCTATAGTATACCCACCAGCGTAACAGCTCCTTTTTTGTTCCTTAACTCTAATCAGATAGATTCCGTTTTGGGGCCCTCCAACACCTCGACCCTTTCCACGGCTATAACTGTATCCTTGATTAACATTGCCACACCCCCTCCTTTTTTTCCTTCCCTATCCCTCCTGAATACGTTATAGCCAGGAATATTCAGCTCCCATTCCTGTCCTTGCTTGAGCCAAGTCTCTGTTACTGCTACTAAATCGTATCCCGCTATGACCACTTGAGCTGCAGCTCACCAATCTTGTTTGCTAAATTCCGTGCATGTTACATTAATGTTAATGTTACATTATGTTTCAGGAAGGGAAACACAACTTGCATTTATACAGCGTGAGGTAGTGTCCCAGAGCCTTTCACAGTGACGGAGTCTGACACTGAGTCAGGGGGAGTTCTGTAGGTCAGTGGTTAGAGCACTTGCTTCGCAAGTGAGAGGACCTGGGTTCGATTCCCAGGCAGGGCGAAACATTGGGCAAGTTTCCTTAGTCCACACACTACTCTGTCTCCTTAGCAGACAGTAGTCGATATGTTAGTTGATTGGCAGATCGCTTTTCCGGGGATAATAATTCTTGCCCCAAAAAATACAAAAATAATAAATTGGTCACTTCAATCTATGACTGTTTGTGGGGACGCTGCTGTGCGCAATTGGCTGCCGCGTTTCGCCCACAAAATATACAGTCAATTCACTTTACAGTGTATCCTGTGAAGCGTCTTGAAGACGTGATCCGGCGCTGTATCAAATGCAAGGATTATTATTATTGCTTGTGGGGCCTGCAGGTGTTTCTCATATAGGGCGTCCGGCCCTCAGCAGCCAAAAGGTTGGATCCCCCACCCACTGGTCTAAAGGACAGAGACCAAGATGGTGGAACAAGGGACAATTGGCTTGCAGACAGATCTCGAGTGGGTCAGGCCTCTTTGTGCCTGAATGTTAAGCAGCCGCAGATACACATTGATACACCACGTCCTGTCTGCATAGGGTTTGATTATGGACTTAAATAGTAATAATTTGGTCACTCAATCCACAACTGTTTGTGGGACACTGCTGTGCGCAATTGGCTGCCGTGTTTCGCCCACAAATATACAGTCAATTTTCTTTACAATATATTCTGTGAAGGGCTTTGCAACGTCTCAAAGACGTGATGAGGTGCTATATCAAATATCGAATCTGTTTCCACCGCCATTCTTTCAGGCAGTGCATTCCAGACTAACAACTCTCTGGGTAAAAAAAAATTCTCCTCGTCTCCCGTCTGGTTCTTTTGCCGTGCAGACTGAGGGATGAATCTGGAACTTAAAGCTGTGTTTGTGGCACATTAACAGTCTGTGTCTCCTTTATAAATTCTCACATGACTCTTGCCTTGCTGGGAAAGGCATGAGCTGTGCTTCCAAAAAAAACCCCGGGAATCCTGGTATTTGATACAACACCAATAGTTTTCAAGCACTTTACAGGTAATTACTGTCACGCCTGGGGACTGTGTTTTACATTAATGTGGCAGCCAGTTTGCACACAGCAAGGTGCCACAAACAACCGTAAGATTAATAACAACAGCAACCAAATGACTTTATTAAATAACCAATTTAAGCGAAAGATTGTTGGCCAGGACACCCGGAGAAACTCCCTTCTCTTCGCGAAGGGAAAAGGGAATCGGGTCTTGTGATCTTTTAACAACAACATGCACTTAAACCCCTTCAAAGAGAATTGCGAGAGCAAGTTGTTGTTGTTAATATATGTGTCCCAGAGCGCTTGACAGTGGGATTTGAAGTTGGGAAGTGAGGGAGGGGGCGAGGCGGAGCGATTGAGGGAGAGAGTGACAGAGTTTCGGGGCGTAGTGGCTGAAGGCACGGCTACCGATGGTGGAGCGGAGGGGATGGGGGACAAATAGGAGGCCGGAGCCAGCTGAGCGGAGGCTTACAGTCACCTGGACCTTGGTTTATTTTCTATCTGAAAGACAGCAGCTCTGTCATTGCAACGCTCCCCCAGTAGAGCATTATCCTAGACTGTAAACTGTTGATCATTTCTTACCATTATGCACCTTTATTTATGTCAGGTTTCCGACCATTATTTACTGACTTCAAGGAAGTTCTGGTAATAAAGCAGAAGATGGCTTTGCAGAGACTAAAATATCACCAACTGCCCTACAGGGAAATGGAGAAATTAAGGCAGGTGAGAGATTTGGTCCTGTGGCTAAACTGCGCTGTGAAATGCAACGGTTTGTCTGTATCTGTAAACGATGTTGACTACAAGATGTAGTTTAATATAACAACAACAACTTGTATTTATAGAGCTCCCTTCACGTGAGGTAGAGTCCCGAGTCGCTGTATAAATAAGAGCAGTTTGCTACCGTTTTGCAAAAGGTGTCTTTAATTTTTATTTTTTATTTAAATTTCAATTCAAATTTTTAATTTAAACAAAGCGTCTTTTTAACAGAAGCTGCTGTAACTGCACAAGAACATCGGCCTTCGTATTGTTAGTGTTAATCTTTTCAATGAAGTCTCATAATTCTCTCTGCAGGGATTTAAGTGCACAAACACCATCATTTCCAATAAGTGTGAATTAAATAGTGATTTTACTTCAGTTAATATAGTCGCCTACAGAACACACAGACACTACACTTTACAGTATATTCTGTGAAGTGCTTTGAGATGTCTTGGAAGACATGATGAGGCGCTGTATCAGATGCAGGGATTATTATTAATATTAATATTGACCCACAAACTGTCCTTTCTGCTCTAGTTCCGCAGAGATATTATCAAAGTGACCCCCCTGGTGCTTCTCTCCATTCCTCCCTTTGCAAACTATTTGGTTTTCGCCTTGATGTAAGTATTTAAACAGCTTTGAACTGCAGGCCTTCAGTTTAGAGTCAGCCTGAGTTCAGACGTGATATGTGCAGTGGGGCCAAACCTTGAAACATACCATAAAATCTGGTGTATTAATTGCACTATTGTGGAAACTACCCCTGGGGTTGCCTCCCCACCCCCTGGTTCCCTCTCCCTCTCCCACCCCCAGTCAGAGAGACGCCTACCAGAGCAGCTAAGCCATGACAAACCAGTATCCTTCGGTCACCCACCCACCCCGACCCTTCCCGCCCTCCACCACCTCCTGATCCCAACCCCCAGCTCGGGTCCAAACCCCTGACTGTCCAGCGCCTTGGGTCGTCCTCCTGACGTGAGGGGAAGGCGCTGCGTAACTGTGATTTGTTTGTTGTTGGTGTTGTTGCTGGAGTTGGTGACTGAGGGAACCCTGACCCAGAGCCTGGCTGTGAAGTTTCCCTGTGGACTGTAATAATGTGTATTAATGGTTGCTTTTTATTGGAAATTGTTGGACTATTGGTCAGCACAAGCCGGTTTCCCGTTGGCTCAGTCCATGGCCCTCTTGCTGCTGAGTCAGAAACCTTATTCGCTCGAGCCCCACATCAGGCCGTTGAGCTAATTATTCCAGGCTGACGGTCTTGTGCAGTTACGGGGGGGAGGGGAGCGCTGCACTGGTGGAGGAAGAGACCATGGGTGGCTGTTCCTTCAGCCACTAACGCCCTGAGACTCTGTCACTCTCTCCCTCAAACTACCCCTTCGCCCCCTCCCTCCCTCCCTCCCTCAAATCCCGCCTCAAGACCTTCCCATTTGATCGCGCTCACGGTCACCTCCCCCCTCCCTCTCCCCCCGGCTCGGGGTCAGACTCCGCTCACTGTCGAGCCCCCCGGGACGCTACCCCAGGTGACGGGCGCTGTGTGAATGCAAGATATTGTTGACGTGAAACTCTTTGCCGTTTGTAGGTATTTCTACCCGCGGCAGTTGTTAATGAGGTATTTTTGGAGCAAGCAGCAGACAGAGGACTTTATGGTGATATACCACTCCATGCGGGCACAGAGATACCCACAAGTGGTCAACAATCTGTTAGAAACCGCTCCGAGAGTCCAGAGCAGGAAACTCCAGGACCGTCTACTGGGGCTGAGCAGCGGGGTATGTGGCCATGGAAGCCATCTAATCATCATCATCATTGTCGTAATCCTTACGCAGCGCCTTATCACGTCTTCGAGACGTCTCAAAGCGCTTCACAGGAAAACACCGTAAAGGGTAGTGACTGTGTATTTTGTGGGCAAAACGCGGCAGCCAATTGCGCGCAGCAGCGTCCCACAAACAGCCGTGGGTTGAAGTGAACAATTTATTATTATGGTTTTTTTTAAACGGATTATTACCCACAGAAAAAGCAATCCGCCAATTGACTAACAACCGGGTTCCTACTTACCTCTATTATATTATTATATTAACTTTGACACTGTTTGACTGAAGAGAAGTTTGAGGAATGTTGGGTGTTAAGCCACTAAGGTACTAACATCTTCTAATGTATTTCAGGTCCAGAGAGGAGTTCACCCTGAGATAAGTGAGCTGTGTGCAGTGTCAACGTTGTTCTCAGGCCCCCCGTTAGGGCTGTGGAGAATTGAGACAACCCAAATGGTAACAGTACATTTTAACAACTTAGAATATAAATTGAGGCACATTTCAATATGTTACGTGACACCCAGGTTTTGAACGACTTACAGCAAACGGTGCCAGTGAGTGTGACTCCCAGATATAGACTTACTGGGATTCCACGTGCAATCTGAGACCCCCAACATGTGGTACAGCTTTGTGGAGGAATGTGATCAAACTAGGTTACTGCTGTACAGTGAAACCTGCCTTTAGGGGAATTAGGAGAATGGCTTCTTTGCAGACGTTGGGCTATTTCTGGGCCAATTGTGACCTGGGTTTGATTCCCGGGTGGGTCAGGCCGAAACATTGGGCAAGTTTCCTTACTCCACACACACACACACACACACACGCAGTTTACCAGCAGTAAGAAGGAATCCAGTTGTTAATCGATTGGCGGATTGCTTTACGGGGCTAATAATCCATCCTGGCAGTCGCTTGACATGTCTTGTCCCCAAACTATACACTGTACCTCCCCAGATATTATTTTCTAGCAGAAATCAATCTCATTTGGTCTCGAAACAAGCAACACTTTCTGCTTTGTCCGTTCGTCGGTCCATCCGTCCCTCCCACCTGAGGGAACCTGTTCCTTACGTTTACTAGTCGCTCACTGAAGTCATGTTCCCCAGATTTGTCCTGAATTTACCCCCTTCACTGTGTCCTGTGGTTCCACTGTTCAGCACAAGATAAAACAGCTTATCCTGGGCTGAATTATCTAAATGTTCATATTCACAGAAAGCCTTGAGCCAGATGATGTTCCTCAGCCCACACTTGCCTTCGATATTCCTACGCAGACGCCTCTGGAAGCACATAACAGAGATCCATCACCTGGACCGGGCTCTGTCTGCACTGGGACCCCACAAGCTCTCTGAGGAGGAACTCCGGAACGTAAGTCCCGGGATTGTCTGGCTAACAACAACCCGCCTTTCACGTCAGGAGGACGTCCCAAAGCGCTGGACAGTCAGGGATTTGGCCCCGAGCTGGGGGTTGGGATCAGGAGGAGGTGGAGGGCAGGGAGGATGGGGTTAAGAGGGTGACTGAAGGCCCGGTCGAAGTGGAGGGGCTTGAGATGGGCTTTGAAGAAGGCGAGGGAGGGAGCGAGGCGGAGGGACTGTTGAATGGAGTTTCAAAGGGTGGGGGCAGAGAGCCTGTTGCCCTGTTAAACGGGAAGAGGACAGTGGTGAGAGAGAATTTTGTGGTTGTCGGGTTCTCCTGCGGTTTGTGCAATATTATCCATTGATTGACAGATTAGCTAACACCTGGTTATTGCACAAACCAACATACATCCAGTGCCTTGGGATGTCCTCCCAACGTGGAAGGCGCTAAACAAATGTAATGTGTGGTTGTATTGTTCAGGCTCTGCTGTTTCTAAGTGAGCAACAGAGGCCAATGTCTGAGGCAAGAACCATCAGTCACAGCTGATCCTGTACAGTCTTGCCTTTGCTTCATTTGCTTTGGTTACTTATATAGCAACATAGGAACAGGAGGAGGCCATTCAGCCCCTCGAGCCTGTTCCGCCATTGTAATAGATCATGGCTGATCTGTACCTCAGCTCCATTTTAATTTAGTAAATTAATTGAATTGAAGGCTTGAATTCTTTTCGCGACAATGAAGTGTAATAATAAACCTTGTGGTTGCGAGGCATCAGAATTCAGACTTCCCCCGGCCTTGTTTTTTCTCTCTCTTGATTTGATTTGAAGGCCTGCTATGTTCGAGGGCTGAATTCAGTGCATCTGAGTGAAACAGACTGCAAGGACTGGCTAACCAAGTGGCTCCAACTCTCCCAAAGGATTAAAGGTAAAGTTAGGGGGCAACGAGGATAGCAGGAGCATACAATAATCATCATCACAATAAATAATAATATTCAGTTCTATATATCATACGGCGCCTATTGTGGAGTCCTGTAGCTCTGTGGTTAAGAGCACTCGTCTCAAGTGATTAGGACTTGGGTTAGATTCCCAGCCGGGCAAAACCTTAGGCAGGTTTCCTTACTCCACACACACGCCTCTGTTTACTGGCAGTAAGTAGGAACCCGGTTGTTAGTCGATTGTCGGATCGCTTTTCCGGTGGTTATAATGCCTCCCAAAAAATATTTGGTCACTTTAATCCACAACTGTTTGTGGGGACGCTGCTGTGCGCAATTGGCTGCTGTGTTTCACCCACAAAGTATACAGTCACTACACTTTACAGTGTATCCTGTGAAGCGCTTTGAGACGTTTCAAAAACGTGATCAGGCGCTGTATCAAATGCAAGGATTGTTATTACGCCAAACATCTCTCTGAGATGTGCGACAACAAACCTTTGACCACAGTCAACTACGATAACAACAACAACTTGCATTTATATAGCGCCCTTCACGCGGGGTGGGGTCCTGGAGCGCTGAGCACCTGTGAAGAACTTTGAGTCGTTTCAGTGTTAACAGAAGATAAACGAAACCTTGAACATTAACATTCACTGTTTTTCTCCTTTCAGAGTCTGAAGCCTCGCTGCTACTGCACGGCATGATTCTGCTCTCTGTGAATTACAGCAGACAGCGGAGAGCAGCCGAACATTAAAGAGATATGGTTCTCTGCTATGCTCAGTGCTGTGTACTCAGTATTCCTCTGCGTTAAACTCACTTCAGTTCATTCACCATCGTATTTGAGGCAGTGAGTTTCCTAGTGAAGGGGGCTGAATGCCCATCGCGGGTGTGATTTAGTTGAAAAGAAAGCTTAAGATAATCGCTGGATCTTGTGTAAGTTACTTTGTTCTCTCTGTGTTTGGCGAAGCTGGCTTGCTGGGTTAGTCTGTCCGTCTTGCTGAAATTCTCAATGTTAACAGCACCTGGTTAACACTGCTGGAAGCCAGGCGACAAAGCTTTGATTAGCAATGGGCAAACTGAGTTTTATTTTATTTTGAGCTTCTAATCACTTTGGTCGAGAGGGGGCAACGAGAGGAGATGGAACACTGTAACCCCAGGGCTATCCTGGTGCATATTAGGTTTTTTTATTCCCCCAAAGTAACTAAAGAGTTGATTCAGCCGGAAGAGACAAGTGGGCCCGGCTTTTTATAAAGGTTTCTTTTGTCAAGTCACAAAATCTGCTCACATTCTGTCCCCAGTCACACTCTGTCCACTTCTCTGGTTTGCTACGTCTGATGAAAACTGGAAGTGGCAAATAATCTTTTGAACGAAAGAAAGAAATCCTGTGTTTTATAACATTTAATAATAATTTGCACTGAACCCGCAGAGATCACCAACAGCGGCTGGAATTTATACGGCGCCCCTCACTCACACAGGGTAGCGTCCCAGAGCACTTAATAGTGACAGAACCCGAAGCCAAGCAGGGAGGGGGAGGTGACCGTAGGCACTGATTGAACAGGAAGATCTTCAGGCACAACCTGAAGATGGGGAAGGGGGGGCGAGGATCGAGGGAGAGAGTTCCAGAGTTTCAGGGCGTAGTGGTGAAAGCGACCAGTGGCAGACAAATATTGTGTCACAAGGAACGAACGGGCTGTTTTGAGTGAGTTGGGAGACCCTTAGGCATCACCACTGGACGCTGCCCTCGCCCGCTTTGAAGTGGGCATCCTGGCTCTCGCCCAGAGCAGGTGGGGCAACAGTTTACATCGGCTGTGGCGGCTTTCTATTATGTTAACGTTAGGCTTGATATGAAACGATGAGAGTGATGTAGATATCACTGTCCCCATCATGGTGCTGAGGGGGTCCTCAGTCGATCTGATTTATATATAACCTTAGTAGATCTTCAGTCTTGGGGATGGGGTGGGAGGGGGGGAACTGCTGCTCCAGGTACCCATGTATAGAAAATATTTGTGTTGCTTCACCTCAGGAAAAAAATCCAGTTTATGAATTATTTACACAATCATAGTCTGTCTTAAGACATCAGTTGCTTATTTTACCAGTGACTGATTCATTCCCACGTCTTTTACTTTCCATTTGAAAATAAGCAGCTTTCATCTTTCCCTTCATAGCACTTGTGTTGATCTGGAAACGGACAAATTGCTTAAGAATGACTTGTGGGGACACGAGGGGATGTGATACCAACCTGAAGCATTCTTTTACTGCATTCAGTTGCCTTGTGTTTTTATTTCCTCTTCTGTTTATCGGGGTACACTTCCTCGAGTGCCAGTCACCTCTGGTCACTCAAGGGGCGGTTGTTTGTTTGTGACCCTTAACAGTCAGTGTCATTAGGAGCTTCAGTTGTGGGGACATGGCAGCCTGTTTGCACCCGTGTAATCAGTGGTCGGGTCTTCAGCTTCTCTGCTCCCACCCTTTGGAACTCTATCCCACAGTGCCTTCACCTCGCTCCCTCCTTTGCCTCCTTTAAGGCCAACCTCAAAACCCTCCTCTTTGACCGAGCCTTCGGTCACCCTCCTACCCTCACCTTCCCTACCCTCCACCCCTCCTGATCCCAACCCCCAGCTTGTGTCCAAATCCCTGACTGTCCAGCGCCCCGGGACGTCCTCCCGTCATGAAAGGCACTGCGTATGGAGCCCCAAACACACCTTCCAACAAGTCTCTGGATAGGGTTCGGAGCTGGAACGCTCTCTTTTTCCCATCGTAGCTCAGGGCACATTAAGGTTAATCATAAAAGCTGGTTCTTGGACGAGTGAAATCTACTTTAAAATTTCCATTTGTATTCTGGGTGTGATGATACAATCCTAGAGCTTCTCGCTGAGTTTGAGTTCCTTGTTTGCACTTAAAGCCTCATACTTACTGCACTTTGTGTAGAAACTACTGACTACTTAAAATACAGGGACGACAAGTATTTAAACTTGCTGTTTCAGCTTCGTGCAGGGACCGAGGTTGATCACGGGACACTCGGAAACTGCATTTACCTTTTAAACATGTGGTCGGTGCCATTTTACAAAATTTAAATTTTCAAAAAAAAAAGGAAACCTTTTCAGAACTTTTCTCTTTTTGACCCGAGTAATAATAATAATCCTCGCATTTGATATCACATTATCACATCTTCGAGACGTCTCAAAGCGCTTCACAGAATATACTCTTAAAGTGAATTGACTGTGGCAGCCAACTGCGCACACCAGTGTCCCACGAATAGTGGATTGAGGGACCAAATTATTATTTTTTGAAGGGATTATTACCCAGGAACGTGATCCACCAATCAACTAACAACATACCTACTGCTGGGTGAACAGGCGTACGGAGTAAAGAAAGTTGCCTAATATAAGGGATTATTTTGTGTGTTACAATACCACTGAGTACTTCAATTCGCAATGTGTTTGATTTGTTTTATTC
The DNA here is from genome assembly GCF_018977255.1 of Callorhinchus milii. Lineage (NCBI taxonomy): Eukaryota > Metazoa > Chordata > Chondrichthyes > Chimaeriformes > Callorhinchidae > Callorhinchus > Callorhinchus milii. The sequence continues at coordinate 1,048,610 of NW_024704768.1, forward strand.
TAAGATTCTGCAAAAGATGTTTTAAAGATTTAGTTTTTTTTATAACAGATTTTGATAAATTATTTAATGTGAAAGTGGTTTATATAATTGATATTCCTGTGCTTTGTTGTGTTATGGGTTGGGAGTTTGGAATTCTGTTGAATTTAACTGCCTGTGTCTCATGTGGTGTCGATTTGTTTCAACATAAAGAAAAACTTGCACATGAATTTTGTATTATCTTGGATGTGTTTAAATTTTACTTTAATCAGTAATGAGGTACAGTTTAGTGGCAATTACGATAGGAGGGATTTGTCTGCTGGACTTACCTCCCTTTCAAACCTTGAAAAACAGAAATTTAAATATAATTCTTGCATTTGATACAGCGCCTTATCACGTTGTTGTGACGTCTATAGCGCTTCAGAGTATACTGTGGTGAATTGACTGTGTATTTTGTGGGAGAAACAACAGCCAATTGCACACAGCAGCGTCCCACAAACAGTCGTGGATTGAGTGACCAAATTCTTCTTCTTATCTTCGAAGAGAATATCACTCCCAGAAAGCGATGCATCAATCAACTAACAACCAGGTTCTTACTTGTTGCTGGGTAAACAGGCGTGTGGGGTAAGGAAACTTGCCTGAGGCTTTTCCCCGCTCAGGTCGCCTCACTTGCAAGACAGATAATCAATTTTAAATTTTAATTCAGCGCATTTTCAATTTTGGAATCGAAACCCAGGAAAGTGCAAAACAGACTAAAGACTCAAGTCTCTGGTTCAAAAACTGAAAAGAACACAGGTACAACTGAAAGAGGAGATTTTATTGGAAGTTGTGTCCAGCTCATACGGAATTAAGTTAACATTATTCAACAGCAATCTTTCAGCATAAAGAATGCTTTCACAATATACTGTAGTTTCTTCCATAACAAATAGATAACTGCAATATTTACTGAACAGAATTATTACTACGAAACAGATCAGCACGTGAATGTGTCCGACTGAATTAGGAGGGTGACAAAGCTAACTTTTACACTGATGCTTGTAATGGCTCAAAGTATTAGTAAATATATCCTTTGAAGTCAGTCGCAGTGCAGAGTTGTCCCATTTTCAAGTTAAAATAGCAAATTGAATGATGCGAACTGCAAGGTTAGTGTGTGGGTGATGTGCAGTGGGAGCCATGGCCACTTTCACTGGTCACTGGTCCATCACCAAAACAATCACTTTTAAAAAGATATTTGATGTTACGGGAACCACTTTTCCATTTGTAATGTAAGAATTGAGAATCCTTACCGACTTCCAGTAACATTCAAACGTAGGTCAGGATGGTGGTTAATGGGGAAAGGTAGTCGTGTCACAAAAGCCACTAATGTAACCCACGCTGTTCCAGATCTGACACCCAATGCACATCCCAGATTGTTCTGGTTTGTGTTAAACACTGACCCGGAAGCTGGAATTGTGGGTTTAATTAAAAGTTTCTTAGCAGATAATCTGTCCATTCCAGTTTTGACTCATTTGACTCATCAATGGGACCCGCAAATGGTTTAAACTTTCAACAAGTGCCTCGAAATGTACCTCTGCTTTTTCTTGCGATTGATATAGTGACTTATCATGTGATCGAGACGTTGCAAAGCTCTAGATCCTTTGCTGCAAAGTACCTCAGTGCTCCTACAACAAAATATTGATTTTTTTTTCAAAAATGAAATCACTTTATATCAAACGTCACCAACAATGGCTCCTGTAAATGCTAAACATTGCTGTTAAAAGACTGACATGAAATGGCTGTACTGTGATTTGAGTGTTTTTTTATATACAAAATCAATACAGGTGATCCAAATTAGCGCATTAATCCTCCACGGTTTCTCCGTGGGGAAGCTTAACAAATGCATCTAAATGAAAGAGGCTCAGAGAAAAGTGCTTAAAGGAAGTTTTAAAGTGCTCTCCGTTATGACACTAAGTCCCAGACAAACATTTTAAGATTATATAGTACACCAACACTTCTTTAAAGCTCAGGAGTTTGTGTTTCGGTTGGTTTGGGCACATTATCCACCATATCGAGGTTACAAGTTGTGAGTGACAGGACTGATGAACTGGACGCTTAAATAAAGAGGAGCCCACACACTGTGGGGAAAATATTTGGAGGTAATGAATGATAATGCAAAATGCTTCTTAAAAAAACGCCCAGACTGAACCAACTCAGCTTTGGTTAGAAGGAAGATGAGAAAAGATTTCTTCACACAGAGGGTTGTGAGAACGCACAGTGCCAGAGAAAGCGAGTTAGAATCAATTGGGACATTTAACAAGAGACATTCAATGGGAAGGAAACGTAAATGTAGGAACACGGAATGACGAGATCTGCCGTGATTTAAAAATACAGTCGAGTGACAGACAATACAGATAATGGTCGACACGATGGCAATCAGTCTCCCTCTGTGCTGGTGTTACTAAACGATCTGCACCTCAGAGTAAGATTAGAATAACAGTTTGTTACTAGTCACCAGCCGCGGGCAGCAGCGATGGCTCCTGGTGCAAACACCAGTCGTAGCCCAGGGTCCTGGTGGGCAGAGATTACAAAGAACGTACAGCATGGAAACCGGCCACTCGGCCCCACCGGTGTTTATACTGCACACGAGTCTCCACCCACACCCTCTTATAATAATAATCCTTGCATTCGATATCACGTCTTCGAGACGTCTCAAAGCGCTTCACACAATATACTGTGAATTGACTGCGTATTTTGTGGGCCACATTCGCACAGCAATTTATTTCCCTCTTCCTCATGTGAAGCTCTAACTTTCACTTGAATGTATCTGGACTATCTGCATCCACTGCGTCAGGTAGCGAGTTCCACAATCTCACTTCCCTCAGTGTGTAGTTCGGAGTAGGACCACTTTAATCCAAGATTGTGCAGAATTGGACTCGATTTGGAAGCCAAGTTTCCCACATTTCCCTTTATTTTTTAAAAAATGACAAATTAAAACAATGGGATTTTCGCACATTTGTTTGATCTTAAATATAAAGACAAAATGGTCTTATAGGTTAAAACAATATGGAATTCTAGGCTTCTCTCCCACTGACATTATCCAGCAGGAAATACATTGATATAGATTTCATAATAATAATCCTTGTGTTTGATTTAGCATTTCATCACGTCATCGAGACATCTAAAGCGCTTCACAGATTATATTGTTTGACTATTTTGTGGGCAAAAATCTATATATACGAGTTTCCGTCCCTGGGGTGTAGTGAAGAGCAAATCCATTGTGAAAATATTTTTCGAACCTCTGCAAAATGTTAGGATTTAACTGTACAGGACAGTGAGTAGTCTCTGGGGTGATGCACTCTACATCTCACGGAGCCAATATGGAACCTCACTGTCCTGTTTAACCCTCAACTGTCCTTCACACCCCACATCCGTGCCATGACCCATTCCGCCTTCCGCCACCCCCCGCAACATCGCCCGACTCCGCCACTATCTCTCACCGCAGTCTGCTGAGACCCTCATACAAGCGTTCATAACATCCAGCCTGCTCCATGTCCCCCGCCTCGCTCGCCCCACTATTGGCAGGCGGGCTTTCAGCCACTCTGCCTCCACCCTGTAGCCCCTCCACCTCACCCCCTCCCTTGCCTCCTTCAAGACTCCTCTTCGACTGCGCCTTCAGTCACCTTCCCTCCACACTCTCCGATACCGACCCCCAGCTCGGGGCCAAAACACTGAGCTGTTCAGCACCTGAGACGTCCTCCCGATGTGAAAGGCGCATGTAATTTTGTTGTCGTTGTTGTACAGTTGAAACAAGAAACAGCAGACACATTCTGATTTACCAGAGTGCTGACGTTTCACCGGTTTAACTTAAAAGAACTGGAGTAGTATTCTGTGCATTTCAAACAAACAGAAAGTTCCAGTTATAATCTGCCCCGGGCGGCCACACATTGAAGCAAACAGACCCACGTACAATTTCATAGACCCAGATTTGTAATGATGATAATAATCGTTGTGTTTGATACAGCACCTTATCACATCTTTGAGACGTCTCAAAGTGCTTCACAGAATATACTGTCAACTGAATTGACTGTATATTTTGTGGGCAAAACGTGGCAGCCAATTGTGCACAGCAACGTCCCCACAAACAGTCATGGATTGGTTGACCAAATTACTATTATTTTTAATGCAGTCAGTCAGGCAGTCAGCGCTGGAAGAGACCAGAATAATAAGAAATTTAGAATATTGAGTAGCTGTGCAGTTTTAGTTTGAAAGTCTGGTATTAAAAAAAACTGCAGTTTTTTTCCTCAGAGCTCTTTTCCTGAGATGACCCAGATTTGAGCACAAAGGCTCTTACACACCAAACTCTGCTTTTAAACAAGGTCCGGGTGAAGGAAACAGCATTAGGAGTAAAACAGGTAACAAAAAAAATACACACACCCACACAAACATTTTCCCTCCTTTTCAGAAAGCATTTTAACTCTCATTTCCTTCTACTGGGGTAGAGTTCTGTGTGTGTTCTTCAGTACTTTACCAAAGGCGCCATCATCAGCAGAGTCTCAGCAACTACTTAGCAGGAGGTTTTTTGGCACTGGAGCCGGGCTCAATCCTGCCTTTGCTGTTACACACAGGTATGTAATCCGGACAAAGAGGGGTAGAAGGGAAGGTTAAAATAAACGGCATTTAGACAGTAAATGCTCATTCCCCGAGTCTCTCATCTTTTGTTGTAAAACAGATGTAGACATAACCCCTGCGCCTGGATTTGAAAGAGTCGGTGCTATTCCAAACCCTTCAGCTCCACAAAGAACCCAATCCATTCACCATGTTCGTTCTACACTCTTTTCACACATCGGTCTCCCATCTGAGATAATGAGCTTTGCAATTGTGGTGAATTAGACATAAACAGTCCCCTCCCCCCATACAAAACACTTAGCAACTTTTTTTTTAAAAAACTGCCTCGTTTACTAACCAGTGCAATAGTGAAGCTCACAAGAAGGTGAACATATACAGCACCTCTTCTGGGAGGATAACATCTTCCTGACTCAAAGCACTTGATGGAGATGTGTGGACCCCTTGAGGAAGGTGACCTAAGGCATGGTCAAAGAGGTAGATGTTTAGAAAGATTTAAGACAGGGGTGCGAGAGGGCCAGACAGAAGGAATATGTTCCAGAGAGGGGAACATCGTGTCTGAAGGCTACGCTGTGCATTGTAGGGATGAGGGACATTGACCCGGGCCCAAGCATGCAGAGAGGATGAAATGGGCAGGAGATTAGGACTGTAGGAGATTCCTGGGGTAGGGATGAGGTGAAGCCAGGGAGGTTGCAGGGATAGAACAAATCTTGGAAGTTAATCTGCTGGCAAGGAGCATCGACAACAACAAATTACATTTGTATAGCGCCTTTCACATCGGGAGGACGTCCCAAGGCGCGTCAAAACATTTCTGCTACACGGCAATACATCAAGATGAAAATGATCCACGGTTCGTTCTTCCAAGGATGGATTTTGTGGAAAATACTCCACAAGAAAACATTTGCACCAATCTTTGTCACGCGACAATTTACAAAGTGCAACAGTGACATCTACAGGCAGAAAAATAACTCTTATTATAATTCTTCGTCAAATTCCACTTCTGATAACCAGAAATACAGATCAATCCCTCTCGGGGTAGACACAACAACAACTTGCAGTTATACAGCACCCGTCACGAAGGGTAGTGTCCCAGAGCACTTGTACAGAACGGTTGATACTATTTTTTTTTAAAAATGGTCACTTAATTCTCTCTCTGCACTTCCCACAGTGCAAAGTGACCTTAGTCAAAATGGCAGATCAGTACTATCGGGAGAGGGAAGGAGTCTTGTACATGATATAGCGCCATAGAAACATACAGGAACATATTTTTCACCGTTTGCTGAAATAGCCCAAATGTGTTTTATACAGTGAGCTATTTTGATTAGGGCTACAGGACGGTTCATCTGGCTAAATAATCCCACAAATAGCAATAAATAAGTTTTTTTGGCAGGATAGATATGTTAGGAATACTGGAACCTCTTCACAGACTGCTCTGAGAACACTTATCATAGCTTCGCTATCGCTGGTCAGGACAGTTAAAGATTGAATGTTTGAACATGATCGGCTGCAACAACTCGGAAGGACTTAAAACCTAAATCGGACATGACCTAAAATCACCTTAATAGTACACACGCTCTCCAGACATTTTCTTCTGCACAGATATACCTCCATTATAAGGCCACAAAATGTGATTATAGTGTTTTTCTGATTACCTATTATTCCCATCATGAATTAGAGCCACAGAAATGGGTGCTTCCCCTGCCCTCCCCAATGGCTTTTAAAGGTAAAAGGACGGAACTGAGCAGCACTCTGGGCCACAGATCAGAAAGCTCATGGTTCAAACTCTTGCCTTTGCTGAATTATAGGCAGAGGCACAATCGGCCTCAGGAATACTGGGACAAGTGGGATGGTGTTTGATGCTCATCTGTGAGCTTCAATTTCCCCCTCCGGGAAACAAATATTATTTGAACACTCACTCTGAAGACTTACACATCAATGGCAAGTTATCGGAGGGCACTGGAACTGTATCCCAGTAGAAGAAAAAAAAACACAAAACCCTTTTGACCAATTTCCTCTTCATCTCTCCCCCCACCCCTGAAAAAAGTGACAGATATTCTTCATACATAATAAGCCATGCATTTGATGTAGCACCAATAGTGTTGAAATGCCATAAAGCCACTTCACAGGTAATTAGAATGCCTCTAATCAGGAATGTATAATAATATATGAATCCTTGCATTTGATCACATCTTCGAGACGTCTCAAAGTGCTTCACAGGATACACTCTAAAGTGAATTGATGGGATTTGGGGTTCAACACCTGCATCAGACATGCCAGGAGCTACCCCACACAACTGAAACCGTCCTGATCGCTAACATTACGTTGGGACGCCCCAAATTGCCCCCCTTATTTGCAGCTGCCAATTTGTGTCTTGTACTTTTTCAGTCTTCGAGGAGGAAAAAGCCACCTACGAGAATGACTCCAGCCACCCGGCCGAGAGCAATGCCAGTCCTGTGAGATTCAATTGCCTGCCCAGGGTGTGGAGCACCGTGTGAGCTGAGATGGTGTAGGTATAAGGAGGAAGAGGGAGAGAATGGCTTCCATACGTGGGCCTTAAGAATTCCTTTCATGACTGGGTTTCAAAACCCGGTCAGGACCACCTGTGCTTTGGTTTTTGCCATGAAGGGGAGAGCAGGAATAATAATAATCCTTGTGTCTGACACAGCGCCTCATCACATCCTCGAGACGCCTCAAAGCGCTTCACAGAATATACTGTAAAGTGTAGTGATTATGTACATTTTGGACAAAATGCAGCAGCCAAATGCGCACAGCGACGTCCACAGAAATGGTCGTAGATTGAAGTGACCAAATCATAGTTTCAAACACTTCACATGGTTTTACTGTAAAGTGAAGTGACTGCGCAAAACAATTTTATGGGCAGAATAATTCTTTGTAAAAGGACAAGTTGAACACGAGGTGCAACACGGTTTTGCACAAGAACTTGTAAGGCCCAACCACCAGCTCCTCTACTCTCGCTCCCCACCACTAGCCATCAACCTCACTCCCCAACGTCACCCCCACCCCAGCCTGACTCACCTCCATCTCCATCCTCTGACTGTCTCCCACAGACAAAAATGGAGGGGGGGGGAGGGGGGTATCGAGTGAGCAAGTGAGGGGGTGGTGGTTGGTGTTGGACGTGGTTTTATTTTAGGCTTTAATTTTGGTCACCGGCTCACATTTTTTTCCCTCAATAAGGGAGAGAGAGAGTTGGTGGACGATAAAATAAATTACATTTTGTTAAAAATAACAGCGTCAGCAGAAATTAAGATTAAAAAGGCAAATTGTGCGTGCGTCAATAACAGGCGAACCGTGCGGAGAGAGCGTCTGTCAGTCAGTCTGTCTGTCAATCAGGGACAAGTGGCGACTGGAGGTGGTGGTGACAGGCAGTCGGTCGGCCCTCAGGCCGTGCTCTGCTCAGGCGCGAGGGGGACAACACCCTCCTCGGGGGGCCCTGAGGGTTGAACTGGCCGCGGGCTGTCAGGGCCGTTAACGGGCAGCCCTTGGGCCGCTGCGTCAAGGGCGAGGCAGTGGTCTGCCTGAGGGTCAGCATCAAGTTCTGTTTGAGGGTCAGCGGCAGGGTTCGCGTGGGGTTCCAGGCCCTCGGCCGGGGTGTGGGCGTACGAGCCCCTCGAGCCCCCTTCTGGGTCCAATGTCGCTGCCGTGCTTCCCGGGGGTGGGTGGGAGCCGCCGGGGGCGGAAGCCGGTACGGGAGCCGTCCTGGTGGGAACTGGCGCCGAGAGGTGGTGGTGGTCGCCGTCGCCGCCGCCATCTTGCTGGCTCAGCAGGCGGAGCAGGCTGGAGCGGCCCAAGTCCTCCCCCTCCTCCTCCTTCATCCTGTCCATCTCCTCGGCCGACTGCAGGTGCAGGACGGCCGCCTCGTTCTCCAGGTGGTAACTCTCCGCAAACTCCCGGTAGTCCTGCACCTCGGGCTGGCCGGTGCCTCTGGCCTCGGCCGGGTAGAGCAGGGCCACCGCCGGGAGCGGCTTGTTCTTGTTCTCCAGCTCCAGCTTCATGATGGTGTGCAAGTAGTGAGTCCGCACGCGCAGAGGGTTGAACTCGATGCGGCCCGCTGTGTTGGCGCAGCCGTCCTGGGTGCAGCTGCAGGGGAAGGACATCCTGTCCACCTTTAAACAGAGGCACAGAGATTGGGGTCAAGAAAGGAATGGCTTTTGTGGTGACTTAAGAGACCCGACAGTGTTCCGCCGTAATCCCCCCACCGCTGCCTCCCCTGGCAGAAACGTGCATCTAATGGGAGTCCCTGTAGCGCAGTGGTCAGCGCGCACACCTCGCAAGTGAAGGGACCCGGGTTCGATTCCCGGTCAGGACAGGTTAAAACCTGAGGAAAGTTTCCTTACTCCACACGCCTCAGGTTACCCAGCAGCAAGTAGGAACCGATGGGCGGATCGCTTTTCCGGGGACAATAATCCCTCCCCCCAAAATGTAGTCACTCGATCCACGACTGTTTGTGGGGGATGCGGCTGTGCGCAATTAGCTGCCTGTTTCACCCCCAAAATGTACAGTAGATTCTGTGAAGCGCTTTGAGACGTCTTGAAGACGTGATAAGGCGCTGTATCAAATGGAAGGATTATTATTATTTCAGTCCGTTTAACTGTCCCTTGCATTCGACATCTGGCCCCGTTCATTCCCTCCTAAAAGGTCAGGTTGACTCTGGTTTAGGGGGTGGTCAGGAGAATGCTACACATTGTGTCTGACCTCCTTCCGTGCACACAAATTATTCACCACAGTCAAAGGTATTTGAGTCCTTGGCTATGGTGGATAATTTGTCTACCTTAACATGGTTCATATATAGGGCAGGCAAGAGAGAGAGAGAGGATAGGGTGGGAAGTCCAGTAAAAGGCAACTTGAAAAGTTCCAGAAGGAAATACTCACTGCACCAGTTACAGACTGACGTTTGCACCAGTACATATTAATACAGGGCAGTTAACCAATAAGTGGCATTTGGGGAAAGCTGCAAGCAAGTGACTGCAGTGTTCCTCCATCTAGAATGATAACGGTGTTAATAATTTGAAGACACTCAGAGAAATAAATAGTTTGTAGTCAGGGACGGAATTTGAGAAATTCTTCAGGAAGATTTCAAACCTGCACTTTGTAGGTAACAAAAGCAGTGGAAGCTTAAACCTTTAAGTAGGTTGTGTACATAGACCCCCCCACCAATTCCACTCCTGCATCTTTGCAACAACGACTTATATAGCACTTATACAGCCCCCTCCACGCAGGGCAGCATCTCACAGCGCTCAACAGGGTGGGGGGGCGGGGGGCGGGCGCGAAGGAACAGTCAATGAGGAAGGTCTTTAGATGGGACTTGAAAGAGGCAAGAGAGGGGGTGAGGCGGAGGGATTGCGAGATAGAGTTCCAGAGTGTTGGGGCAGAAATGTTGAATTGTTGACTTGTTAACTCACGTTTCCTGCTGACTCAGGAGCTGCACAGGCTGAAAATTAACCATGAACTTTTGTTCAAGCTAAATCTATCCATATCCACCTGGATTTAACATCAATCTTTCTTCACTTTTTTCACACAGCGAGTTGTTCGGATCTGGAATGCATTGCCTGAAAGGGGGTGGAAGCTGATTTGATAACAACTTTCAAGAGAGAAGTAGATAGATAATTGGGGGAGGTCAAGTCTGCAGGGCTATGGGGAGGGAGAGAGAGGGAGAGTGGGATTAATTTGAAAGCTCTTTCAAAGAGCCGGCACAGAAAGATGGGCCAAATGGCCTTCTTCTGTGCTGTATAATGATTCTATAATTTGGGAACTTCACCAGGAAGACTGAACAAGATGAAGGTGGGGAGGGCGGTAATATTTTCAATACTGTACTGAAGGAAAGCTGTGGTGGGGTTTAGTGCTTTCGTCCTAAATTACTGCAGGTACTGTGCATTTGTTGTGGATAATTGGGAGCTTGCACGATCAGTTCTACCCCTGGGAGTTTCGGTGATGTGCTAAACAGGCTGGTCAGCTATCAGCGATGCCTTTTGGATCATTGCCTGGCTTCAGTGCATCTCCTACAGTACCGGGTTAAGACCTCACTTACCTCATTTTTTTTTAAATAAGTCGACCTCGAAGGGTGAACGGCTGAGTGAGTGCATTAATTGTGATTTGAACTCAGACCCTTTATGTCCCGGGTCTGGTGCTCTACCATGTGAGCTACCAATGGAGGCGGTTAAACAAGATGGAAGCTGTGGAATCTTAGAACTAGAAATTATCATCCATACTGAGATCGGGCACCTGTCATTTTAAGAAAGCTGAGTAAGTCTCTCTTGAGCAGTATAGTCATTGTTTGGTTTCTGTTGGCTCTGAACGGTGACCTTACCTGGCATTTGATTCCCGCTTTGCTACAGGGGCAAACTTCGGGGTCACAGTAAAACCTACAGTCGCACCCGCACTCCTCCCGGGACGAGCGGATGGCACGCAGCTCATGTTTCTCCTCGGTATCAATCCTGTTGACGCCTGATGCACGTAATAAAGCTCTTCGTCTTTTTGTGGGTAGTGGTTGTAAAAAGAAATAGTCATCTACCTCAATATTGTCCACATCAATGTCCTCATCGGAAAGGTCTTCAATGGTGAGTACATTGGCTTCTTCGGAATCAATTGAACCGTTTTTGGTCAACTGTTGGGAGAGTTTTAGTGCAAGTTTAATAACCCTTGATTCTGATCCATCAAAGTTCAAGATTGATTCTGAACAAACAAAATGGAAACAAGAGAATTCATGGAAAGAAATGACCGAAGGAAAAAAAAGCTAAACTCACCTTCGTTTTGCGCGCATTGAGTTTTTCTTCCTTCAGGTGGTCGCGAAGCATCTCACGGTGAAGGTGTTCCTGCTCCTGGGCAAACTCACACAGTGTGTACCTGCGGATGCAGTTGTGACGCCGTGCCATCCCCAGCGAGCTGCCACCTTGGCTGGGCACACTGGTGAATCCTTGGCGACGGGTGAAGTAATACACGGTCACCTGGTCAAAGCGAACATTCTTGGATCTCATCCGTTTCTGCTTCTTCAAGATTGAAGTTGCTGTAATGAATTTTAAATCAGTGAATAACTTGCCCTCTACTGGGATCTGAATTCTAACTTTCCCCATCAGTCCCATCCCATCTCCAAAACGTCTCGACTCCTTTACCCATCTCTGGGGTCAGCTTGGCTCAGTTGATAGCACTTTGCCTCTGGGTCAGAAGGTTATGAGTTTATGACCCATGTCAGAACTTCGAGCACATAATCTAGGCTACGGTTGAACATAAATAGACCACGACATGAATGACAATTTACCTCAAGGATTGTTGGTTTGGATACTGGAAGACGCTACTTTCTATTTTTTAATAGTGTCACAGGATTTTTAATGTCTGTTTGTTAACCTTTGGATGTGATATCAGACCCGAGTCTCTGGGACTGCAGTGCAGTATCAGCCTGGACTGTGTGCTTAAAGTCCCAATTGGGGTTTGAACCCAGAACCTCCTCATCCAGAGGTGAGGGTACTACAGACTGAACCACGATGACAGCTCAATGTAGGTTGGTTTGGAATCAAGGAGCCAATTAGGGTATAAGCCAGTACAGCTCCCTGTTTTCCCCCAGTGTAACAAGTTGGTCACAAATAAAATTGGAACAGATACATCTCTCAACCTCCTTCCCTCCCACCTCCATGGTCTGTTGCACTGGGTTGTGTGAGAGGGAATTTTGTGATCTAAGCACGCAAGAGTAGGTGCTCATGTTTCTTCGTGTTGACACAAAAGCAGGCTGTTAATCCGAAGCCAGACACTTACGGCTCAGCTCCCTGGTGGTAGGTGGGTTGACACTGTCACAGCTGTCTGCACTGTCGCTGCTGCAGATATCATCGTCAGATTCCTTGGGTGAGGAACACACCGATGAACCATCGACCTCTTCGAACTTACGCTTCAGGCTCCCACTAACAGCCATGTCCATATCTGTTCAAATAATGGGAATGTGATGGGAACATCAGACATTGGTGTTCTAGTATACATACAGCATGTTTATCTTGCTACATAAACCGAAAAAATCTAATGGCTTTTAAACTAACGACTTGCATTTATCTCGCACCCCTCATGCAGGGTAGCGACCCGGAGCACTTGAGTCAGTATTATCCTATTAGCATTCCCCAGAGATAAAACTCCTAATCAAACTCAATGGGGCACGGTTTGCAGTGTTCCTTCCTATATATGTATTCAAAGGAATTCTCTGCTTTGTAATAGCATTAGGAATTGATTGGAGAAAACTATTGAATTTTTTTTTCAAAAGATCCACTTCTGTTTCTGGCTGTTTGAACATTTCCAGTATTCATGCTTTCAAGGTTGGCTGAAGTGAGCTGCCGTCATAGAAATGTCTGGTTTCTCTCAGCTGCATATTATAATTGTAATCCTTGCATTTGATAGAAGACCATTCACTCTGTTCTTCCAGACGTGAATATTGCTGATTATTCACAGATGCAAAACAGGTGCTAACAGATTCTGAATGAATCACATGCTTCTCTGCATCAGCCAATCTTATGTCCTGCGCTCAAGGTCTCCTTCAGAACATACCCTGAAAAATGATTCCTAAAGTATGAACATTAGTGAAAGTTTAAGTTTCCATCTTGGACAATTTAAGCATAACTGAGTGAACGAGAGGATATGAAGATAAGCTTCGGAGTTTGTTTTTCAAGCAAGCTAAACAAATAAAACATTGAATTTGATAGTGTCTAAATGTCAAATGTTTCAACATGTGATTACTGCTAATAATAATCCTTGCATTTGATACAGTGCCTTATCACGTCTTTGAGACATCTCAAAACTGCTTCACAGAATATACTGTAAAGTGAACAGACTGTATATTTTCTGGGGGAAATATTTACTATCAAGTGACCATATTTGTGGACAAATTCAGCAATCACAGCTAGATTCCAGAAACAGCTTTGAAGTCAATTTTTCTGGAGGATTGTTCACCAGGAGAAACATCCTCTCTCTTCAGATGATGTCATGGAAGTTTCAATGTCCCAACACGCAGATGGGGCCTCAGATTAAAGTGTCATCCAGAGGACGGCACCTCAGACAATGAGTGCTCCCCCAGTACTGCACGGCTCAGCCAAAACCTGTCCCCAATGTGGGCCACATTTCCAACGTTGGCTTTCCAAAGTGAACACAATATAATGTGAATATTCTGTAAGTCTATATCTGTAAGTCACATGCACCAACTCCACTCCAGTGCAAAACTGAGCACAACAGAGAGAGAGAGAGGTACTGAGCACTGCTGTCCATTTATTTAGAGCTGCAAAGCCTCAGGGGTGCACTTTGGGTAACTAGAGCCCAGACTATGAACCCAAAGTCCCAATTGGAGGTGAATCCCACAGCCTCTTAAAGCTGAGGTGAAGGTACTGCCAACTGAGCGGAGCTAACACCTTGCGCTGGTGCAGACTCGCTACCGCATTATTATGCAAATGTTTCTAAAGGCATCTGGTGTAGGGAAAGGCAGAAAAGGAGCTATTTTTAAAATCAGCAACAGATTGGGGACAGGTGTCACGGTAGCAATGCGGCACAGGATCGTTTCAAACACTGAAAGTACAATTGGTCGTTGCCCTATTTATAGTTGCTGGCGCTCTGCTGCGGGAAACAAGCAGCAGAATGTGGGGTAAAAGCACTTATGAAGGCAGCAGGAGCCTATTTCCTTGGTACGGTTACAAGGGGCAATAGTAATAACCTTTGCATTTGACACAGCGCATGTTTTTGAGACATCTCAAAGTGCTTCACAGAACATACTGTAAAGTGTAGTGACTGTATGTTTTGTGGGCGAAACACAGCAGCCACAGCAGTGTCCCCACAAACAGTCATGGATTGAGTGACCAAATTATTTTGCTTTTTTTAAAAAAAGGTATTATTACCCCCGGAAAAGTGATCCGCCAATCATCTAACAACCGGGTTCCTACGCACTGCTCAGTGAATAGAGATGTGTAGAGTAAGGAAATTTGCCCAACGTTTCGTTTTAAGCATTCTATCCTCTGCATTCGCACAACCAAAATGTGGGTGTGTTCATCACACTCCAATCTTGAAATCTGAAAGCGTAAACCTCACCAACAACCATCAGTTTCCATGGGAACATTCAACCACAGAGTGCGTACATATCTGCCACATCCCTTTCCAGTTTGCCTGCCCTTACTTCACTGTGGGTCGTGCCACAATTATGTAAATCTACAGTTGAAATTGCTCTGATTTCAAACACTGCTTTGTTAATTTAATTTAATCAAAAAAGGTAGGCCTGGGAGCAGAGGTGTGCTTTGGATGCTGTCTATATCTTGTCACCCTCCAGCTCTTGTGAGGCCTGCTGCCGTCCCGGGCAGGTCACAATGCTGATACAGCAAGAAGACAGGGTTCTGAATGGTTAGCTCCAGTGAGGAACTTAGTGCCAGCAAAGGCTCAATGGGCTGAACGGCCTCTTGTGCTGTGATTTCTATGATTCTGTGTAAACTGACAAAGGCAGCGGTGCTCTGGGGAAAAAGAACTGCCGTGAATGTGGAGAAACCTCACCCTCTGCCCTCCCCAAGAGAGATCCCATCTTGCGCATGTCAAACAGCCACCTGTACCCAATGTTTTACTGCTTTGCTCCACCGCAACTAATGACTAGTGCTGGGCGAGATGCCAAAAGCGATGCCGAGCCCCACTTACTGGAATGGAGGCCAAACATGATTGGATCCGGGTGCATCTTTCCCTGCTTTGCAGGTGTCCCACAAGCTGTGGTTTGACTGGCACAATGAAGAGTAGATCGGGAAGAAAACATGAGCTTCTCCCCACAAGAGAGATTCGGATGAAGAAGGCTCTTCAGCCCATTTGATCTCATCCTTCCCAGGTACTCAGACTGCAAAAGTGCAACACTTATACCATCTAATTCATTTGGTCAGACACCCGACTATTGTCATTGCCAGCTGTTTCTTCACTGAAACAACAATTTGCATTTATATAGCACCCTCGACTCCAGATGGCATCTCAGAGCCCTTGGTTAAAACACTAGTTTAAGAAAGTCTCCCCCCTCACCCATATCCCAACTCACGTGAACACTGAGCCCAGGTAGTTCTGCATCTCATAACACACAAAAAACATTAGAACTTGGAAACTTTTCTAAAAATAACCCTCCATTAATTCAGAAAAATGCACGACAGATGCAATCACTGTGAATAAATTAGAATTTGAATACTGCTATTATTAAATTGTTGCATTTTGCATTTGATATACCACATTATCATGTCTTTGTAACACCCCAAAGCAATCCCCAAGATATACTGTAAAGTGTAGTGACTGTATTTTGTGGCTGAAATGCAGCAACCAATTACACACAGCAATATCATCACACAAACAGTCGTGGATTGTCCAAATTATTAGTTTTTTGAAGGGATTATTACCTCCGGAAAGCGAACCACCAATCGACTAGCAAGAGGGTTCCTACTTACTCCACATGCCTCTGTTTACCTAGCAGTAAGGAAACTTGTCTAAGGATTCGCCCTGACCTGCCATTTAGCTCATAAACTAAGGCTGAGTTTCAAGAATCTCCTATCTTATATTTTAAGTCTAAAACTAGGCAGAATTCAGGCCTCAAGGTCCTTTAGTCTGCTGGAATGAAATCCACACACAATAAGCTGCTGTGAACCAATTAGAAATCCATTTCCATCTACCACCATTTTGTACCATCTCCAGGTACTCGGTTTGTGGCTATAAATAATCTTTGTATTTAAAACAGCACTTGGAACTCCAAAATATTCCCAAGGTGCTTCAAAAGGTAATTTCTGTGAAGCACAGTGACTGCCATTCTCCCACACAGCAAGGTCCTTCAAAAATCCGCAAAGTGAAAGAATCATTAACACCATGAGGTGTTCCTCACCAGAATAACTATTATTATTCTGGTTACCTTAATATACCTCTGCACAGTCAGTCCCGCCTGAGCACCTCTCAACCAAGTTAAGTTCTCATTAACTTGGCCTCAATTGGGACCAACATTGGGACATTATGGGAATGAAGTGAAGCAACACCATCAACAACTAACATTTGCTTGAAGCAGACCTGCAGCTACAGGACTAAGCATTAAAAGGCTTGATGGAGCTGTGCCCCAACACAGTATGTCACGATTTGATTGAGGAACACAGGAACAACAGTCAGCCCACTGAATCTACAAATAGTAATCCTTGCATTTGATACAGCCCCTTATCAAATCTTCGAGACGTCTCAAAGCGCTTCACAGGATACACTGTAAAATGAATTGACTGTATATTTGTGGGCGAAATGCGGCAGCCAATTGCGCACAGCAATGCCCCACAAACAGTCGTGGATTGTGTGACCCAATATATAAATATATTTTTGAAGGAATTATTATCCCCGGAAAAAGATCCGCCAATGACTAACACTTGCGTTCCTACTTACTGCTAGGTAAACGGAGGCGTGTGTGTGGAGTAAGGAAACTTGCCAGGGAATTAAACCCAGGTTCTCTGGCTTGCGAGGTGAGTGCTCTAACCACTAAGCTACAGGAATCTGCTCTGCCAGCCCATATCAGGGAAGATTTTATAATCCCATCTCCCTTACTTATGATGAATACATCTCCCTGCCTTTTAAACATGTAATCAATACTGCCTTTCCTAGGCTTCCGGGAAAGCACTGTTTATATTTTCTATCAGATTGAGGGCAGCCTTGTTTAGGATCCCACTGCCTGAGGGAATAGCGTTTCCATTATCCAACCTGGCAAATTCACCCTCATTATCTTAAATATCTTTATTCTGATCTGAGGACATCAAAAGGGGATGCTGACATCAGGAGGCCACGCCCGAGAACCAGAGGCAATCGATGGAAGATCTTTTTGTCAAAGTTTTTGCTTGAGGTAATGGATTAAAAATAGCCCATTACTCAAAGGGCAAAATGATAGCTTCACAGTATTGACTCAATTCAGACCAGCTGTCTACTTAAGGCACATTTGCATCTTGCTCCCACAGTCAGGAGTACTTTGCTGGTTCATTCACATTGCTGGTGCAAGGGAACAACTCTAAAAACAGCAAGAATGCTTTTGCATTGCTTTGCAATGAGGATTCCTCTGTAGCCTTGTGTCCTGAGAACATGGAGTTAAGTATTCTTATAATTTGCCCACAAAATAATCAACCACTTTACAGTATATTCTGTAAAGCCTTTTGAGACGTCTCGAAGACGTGATAAGGCGTTGTATCACATGCAAGGATTATTATTATTCTATACCAGGCTGGTGTCAAAGGTTCATCTCGCTCCATTTAAATATATATAACACGCACACGTCAAGTTGTGGGCAGAGAGAATTGGGGATGAATTACTTTCTGGTGATGATGCAGCGCTCCTGCCCCCGAGTCAGTTGATGTTAAAATGGAGCTAGTCAGTCAGCAATTACCTGCTGTGGAGGCGGAAGGGCTTGTGTATTACCAGCAAGCGTGTCAGGTCTTCACAAACACCTCCACAGCCGCGAGCAGGTAGGAAATTCTGAACCTTTCTAAATGGCATCTTGTTCATAGACTCCCATGTTGTCATAACAGAAGAACAAGGAGGTGGGTGCTAGTTACGATGATCTAAATCAGGGGGGGGGGGGTCCAACCTGTTGGCTGCCACGGGCTGGATTCCCTATTTGAGAAAGGTTTGGAGGCCGCATAAGCAATATTTTGTATTTCCCTTCCAGAAACATAACAACATTTAATAATAATCCCTCCAAAAAAACAAAATAATAAAATTGGTCATTTTCAATCTACGACTGTTTGTGGGACATTGCTGTGCGCAATTGGCTGCCGCGTTCGCCCACAAATATACAGTCAATTCACTTTATGGTATATTCTGTGAAGCGCTTTGGGACGTTGAGAAGACGTGAAAAGCGCTATATCAAAAGGATTATTATTATTATTATAACATTTACACAGCACCTTTTTCATGTTGGAAGGACATCTCAAAGCACTCGACACTGCAAACTGGGCACCTGAGCTGGGGGTGGGAGCCGAGGGAGGCGGGATGGGGAGGGGAAAAGATGACCGAAGTCATGGCCAAAGAGTCAGGTCATGACTTTCCTTGAGAGGGGCGGGAGGGAGGGAGCGAGTTGGAGGGACTCTAGGAATGGAACTCCAGAGAGCGGAGGGATTATTACCCTCGGAAAAGCGAGCCGACAATTAACTAACAACTGGGTTCCTACTTACTGCTAGGTAAACAAAGGCGTGTGGAGTAGGGAAACTTGCCCAACAATTTGACTTACCTGGGAATTGAACCCAGGTCGTCTCTCTTGCGAGGCGAGTGCTCTAACCATTGAGCTACAGGACTCCAAGATGATATTCACAGGGCACAGCTCATGGGTTTTGATAATCACTTATTTGTGCTCATTGAAGCTTACACATCTTGTAACACAATCTGTTCACTTCAGCAAATGGAGGCAGCCCTTCCATGCAGCCAGGACCAAACACCAGAGGCATCGCTGTGACTGAGTTAGACAGAATCACCTCTCCTGATCTCCCCAAAGTGGAGGGGGGAAAAAAATCTATTCAACTCCAATTGCAATGCAAAACACTTTGGGTTAAAGAAAAACCAGAGGCCTGAAACACCACTAGTTGTGTCCTGGAAAATTATTTGGTTTTAGATTTTTAAAATTAGGAAGAAAGTTGTTGAATTCCCTCTTGGACGCCGCGTTTCTTAGGGTTTTTTTTTAAAACCTGCAATTCTCAAAAAGAAACCGGCTTTCAAAATTAACACCGATTTCAAGATTGGTCGACAATTCTGCAAATTCTTAAATCGCAGAAGAAACAAGTGTCCCAACTGAGAGTAGGTGCAATTTCAGGCCTCGAGGAATCTTACGGGCGAGGCACAGCAAGCTGTGGGTAACCTAAATAGCATTTGGAGTCTTATTTTGCATATTGTTAGCAAGCGTGTCAGGTCTTCTCAAACACCTCTACAGCGAAGTGCCGGTAGGAAGGTCTCCTCTTGATCCCAACCGCCAGCTCGGGTTCGGATCCCTGATTGTCTAGCCCTTTGGGATGTCCTCATGACGTGAAAGGCGCTGGGTAAATGTAATTTGTTGTTGTTGTTGGATACTCTTTGGTTCATTTGATGAGACTCTTAACCAGACACCTCCATCTCATCAAGGTCCCAACCTTGCCCTCTTTCTGGATATGGTGAACATTCTGGGATACGGTGCCCTTTGCTCCTAGTGTTAAGGTGGAGGTGTTTTGCATGGTATGTGGTTTTTCAGCTGTTGGTATATTTATACATACTATTCTTGTTATAAAGACTATAAATAAGTGAGCTCCATACCAAATGCTATGATTCATAAAGAAAGATTTGCATCATATAACACCTAACGTGTCAAAATATTTCGAAGTGCTTCCAGTCATTATTAGAAAGTGCAGGGACTGTTTTTAATGTGCCAAAGTTCACAAGGTTCCGGGCTTTAAACTCTGCTCTGTTTTAGGAACGGCAAAAAAAAAAAAGCTAAAAGGTTCAAAAAAAACTATTTACTTCAACGTTTTTTAAAAAAAGAGAGAAAGTGCAGATCATATTCTCCAGGGATGCGTCTTAAAAGAATTACTGAGTCAGACAGCACAAGGCGGCTCAATGAGAGATAATCAGGGCATTTTTATAATTAAAAAAAACCTTGTATTTGATACAGCGCCTTATCACGTCTTTGAGACATCTCAAAGCCCTTCACTGTATATTTTGAGAACAAAATGCAGCAGTGAATTGCACACAGCAGTCTCACAAACAATTGTGGATAGAGTGACCAAAGTATTATTATATATTTTTTTGAATGGATTATTACCCCCAGGAAGCAATCCGTCAACCGACTGACAACGCGGTTCCTACCTGCTACTATCTGTGATTGTATTTCTCTTCTCTGCTAGTGTCCTTCCTGGCATCCACTGCCTAAATGTCAGATGTGGTTGTGCAAGTGCCTTCAGTAATTCATGCTGCTACACTGCCATTCAGTGTGGGTAAGTCTGGACAGTGTGAGGCATGAGGCATACTAGATCCAACCATTCTCTGGCCACACGTGCAGCTGCAATCTCTACATAGTGATGAGGACTGGGAATCCTGGTGAATTTCTCTCTCATCACCACCCCCAACAGCCAAATCCAGCAACGCTGAAACCAATTGTAACCTCAGCTCGAAATCGGCTGGTTCAGAGTAGAACAAACATCACAGCTCAATACAGTAAAACCCTCACCCACTCCTGCCATTGGTGGGGTCAGGACATTTCAATTAAGCTTCCTCATACTCTTTCTGACTCCCAGACAGACCTGTTGAGAAAATCGTTACTTACTGCTTTAGCGTAACTAATCACTTTGAGACAGGAGTAGACCCGGAGTAGACTAGCCATCCATCCAACTTCCCAAAAGATTCCTTCGACACATCCATCTCACCATCTAACAAGCCTGAGTTGAGGAAGGGAGGGATGGGTGGATAAGAGGTATAGAGAGATACCGATACACCAAACCGTTGTTAATATTTCTCCTAATTCTATGTAAATTGTATAGTCCTCTGAAAAGGATTCCACGAGTGGGACACAACTTCAACACATTACAACCTGGTTCAACTTCCGCTCACTACAATACAAAATTACTTTTGTGTAGCATCTTTCACGTCGGGAAGACATCCCAAGGCGCTAGACAGTCAGGGGTTTGGACCCGAGCGGGTGGGCGGTGGAGGAGGTTGGGATCAGGGAGGGTGGAGAGCAAGGAGGGTCACTGAAGGTCCAGTCAAAGAGGAGCGTCTTAAGACTTGCCTTGAAGGAGGCAAAAGAGAGAACGAGGCGAAGGAAGCTGAAGGCTCAACCGACGATGGTGGGGTGGGCCGGGCGAGGGATGTGGCCAGAGCCTGCTGAGCAGAGGGATCGGACAGGTCACTAGACACGTAAAGCAATGACATTCATGTGCTCAAAGCTTCAGAAAGTCCATCCTTACTACATGCACACGTGTTTGCCTCTGATATGTGCAGTGCCATTAACTGTTGCTCAATGTTTGGACGATCAGCTGCATCCTCTCAACACGTTGTTACTACCATGGAGTGTACCAGAGAAATAATGAATACGGGACATGTGATTGTCTCTTCCCCCACCCCCCACACACATACAAGAGGGGCAAGAGGAAATGAGGAGCTCACATCAACCATCTCCAGATTCTTGTCACAGAATCAAATCGATAGGGATGGAACAGCTGATCCCCATACAAAACAATGCATGGTGAAGGACATAGAAACTGTAATTTACATTTTTTTAACAACAAAATACAAAGCTGTTGAGAGGCCACCTGGGAGCACTTTCATCCTGGCAGGGGCTTGGGATTCAAGCCCTCTCCTCAGGCTGAGGGGGCACCATTTTGTCAGAAGTGCCACTTTCAACCGAACCCACGGTCCCATCCACTTCTGGTAACGTTAAATATTTGTACGTTACTACATGAAAGAAGGGCAGAAAATTCTCTCGACACCCTGGCCAATATTCACCCCATCCCCAAAAAAAATGAATTGACCAACAACAACTTGGATTTATATAGCGACCTCCACACCGGACAGTGTCTCAGAGCACTTTACAGTAACGGATCCCGGGACCGCGCCAGGGAGAGGGGGGGTAGCCAGGGGGGGGTAGCCAGGGGGAGGGGGTAGCCAGGGGGAAGCCAGGGGGAGGGGGGAGCCAGGGGGGGGGGGAGCCAGGGGGAGGGGGGAGCCAGGGGGAGGGGGGGGGAGCCAGGGGGAGGGGGGGTGGAAGGTGACCAAAGGCGCAGTCGAAAAGGTCTTCAGCAGAGACCTGAAAATGGGAAGGGAGGAAGTGAGACGAAGGCAGTTCCAGAGCCTCGGGGTGTAGTGGCTGAAGGGACGGCCGCCGAGGGTGGAGCGGAGAACTCGGGGGACGAGGAGGAGGTCAGACCCGGAGGAACAAAGGCAACGGGTACTGTGCTGAGAAGAGAGGAGGTCAGAGAGGTCGGGGGGTGCAGAGGAGTGGAGGGACTTGAAGACAAGGGTGAGGATCTTGAAATCAACCATTTACCTGATTGCAGTGCGAAAGCTTTTCTGCCACTGAACATTATATTTTAAAGTAATGCACCGTAGAAGCATTTCAAGACATTTTGCTGTGGTAAGCCACTGTATCGATTGTAATAAAAAGGGTTAAATTCTGAGAACAGGTTACATAAAATTAATCTGTATTCCCTTGAGTTTAGAAGGCTAAGGGGTGATCTAATTGAGGTTTTTAAAATAATGAACGGATTCGACAGGGTAGATACAGAGAAACTATACCCTCTGGTGGGGAATCCAGAACAAGGGGGGCATCATCTTAAAATAAGAACAGGCCATTTAAGAGTGAAATCAGGGGCAGGTTTTCACCCAAAGCGGAGTGGGAATCTGGAACTCTCTCTCCTCCAAAAGATCAGTGGATCCATTCAAATTTTCAAGACTGGGGTGGATAGATATTTGTTAGGTCAGGGTATCGGGGGATATGGGACAAGGGTGGGCAATTGGAGTTGAGATACAAATCAGCCCTGATCTTATAGAATGGTGGAACAGACTAAAGGACTGAATGGCCTCCTCCTTTTCCTATGTTCCTATAAGCATTACTGTTCCACCTTCAGGCAGTTATTCAGACAAAACAATGGGATGTGATGCACCAGATTCTGAATGAGTTATTACCAGCCAGCAATTTGATTTAGGATGTATATATATATATATAAATACAAGTCTTTCGTGCTTTCCAATCCTTGAATGGCTGTGCATTCACACCATATTTTCTAAATAAATCTCCTCTCAATTTTTTTTCCCTTTTTAGATTGACTGACAAGTTTGAACACTACATTGAAGATTAAGAGAGTGCAGCATAGTTGTAAGGATTATGGAGTCCTGTAGCACAGTGCTTAGAGCACCCGCCTCGCAAACGAGAGGACCTAGGTTTGATTTCCAGATAGGGCAAAACGTTTGGCAAGTTTCCTGACTCCACACGCCTCTGTTTACCTAAGCAGTAAGTCGGAAGCCAGTTGTTAGTTGATTGGCAGATCGCTTTTCTGGGGCTGATAATCCCTTAAAAAAAAATAATAATTTGGTCATTCAATCCACAACGGTCTGTGGGACACTGCTGTGCGCAATTGGCTGCCGCATTTCGCCCACAGCAAATTTATTTTACAGCAAATATTCTGTGAAGAGCTAGAGCCAACTGTGAAGCTGTGAGGCATCTCGAAGATGTGATCAGGGATTATATCAAGTGCAAGGATTATTATTATTATATATGCCTTAGATTTGGGTTGTATCCATTTTGTCTAATGTAACAATGTTATGGCGGTAAACTGCCCCCCCCGGGTAGAAATTCACTTCAGTATAAACAAGCTTAACAAGGATATTCTGTTCACATTTTTAAAACAAAACACATATCAGCTTTACACCTGAACAGTCAAGTTAAAATTTGCAAAATTCAGTTATTCTTGGAGGAATGTTACAGTGCTGAAGGAGGCCATTGGACTGAATGCGCCCGCGTCGGCTCTCCATTCATAGGCATTATATAAATATTGGTTATATTGAAAAAAAATCAGTCACTCACTTCGCATTTGCCTACAAAATATAGCCACTACAATTTACAATGAATAATCCTGTGAAGCACTTTGAGATGTGCTCCTAACCTGAAAAGCAGTGTATTAAATGCAAAGATCATTATTATATAGTGGAGGATTGGAAATGTACACAACTCATCCCAATGTTACAATCGCTATATACGGAATCGCTCCAAAACAGCTATGTAACCAGTGTACACCTCTCCCCACATCACATTCATTGACTTATTTGCTGTAAAGCTGATTTCTGACAGGAATAACATTCATTCCATTCGAGTTACATTCCAAGAAATACAAATACAGTAACAAATTTGTAACAGTCTAAGAATTGATTGATGGTGTGTGGGCAGGTGTGTGTCTGTGTGTGTGTGTGAGGGTGTGTGTGTGGGCAGGTGTGTGTCTTTGTGTGTGTGTGAGTGTGTGTGGGAAGGTGTGTGTGTGTGTGAGAGTGTGTGTGTGGGCAGGTGTGTGTGTGTGTGTGTGTGGGCAGGTGTGTGTCTGTGTGTGTGTGTGAGGGCAGGTGTGTGTCTGTGTGTGTGTGTGTGTGTGAGGGCAGGTGTGTGTCTGTGTGTGTGTGTGTTTGTCTGTCTGTCTGTGTGTCAGTGTCTGTCTGTCTGTCTGTCTGTGTGTGTCTGTCTGTGTGTGTGTCTGTCTGTCTGTGTGTCTGTCTGTCTGTGTGTCTGTCTGTCTGTGTGTCTGTCTGTCTGTCTGTCTGTCTGTCTGTCTGTTGTCTGTCTGTCTGTGTGTCTGTCTGTCTGTGTGTCTGTCTGTCTGTGTCTGTCTGTCTGTCTGTCTGTCTGTCTGTCTGTCTGTCTGTCTGTCTGTCTGTCTGTCTGTCTGTCTGTCTCTGTGTCTGTCTGTCTCTGTGTCTGTCTGTCTCTGTGTCTGTCTGTCTGTCTGTCTGTCTGTCTGTCTGTCTGTCTGTCTGTCTGTCTGTCTGTCTGTCTGTCTGTCTGTCTGTTCTGTCTGTCTCTGTGGCTCTCTGTCTCTGGTCTGTCTGTCTCTGGTCTGTCTGTCCTGTCTGTCTGTCTCTGTGTCTGTCTGTCTTGTCTGTCTGTCTCTGTGTCTGTCTGTCTCTCTGTCTGTCTGTCTCTGTGTCTGTCTCTGTGTCTGTCTCTGTGTCTGTCTGTGTCTGTCTGTGTCTGTCTCTGTGTCTGTCTGTGTCTGTCTCTGTGTCTGTCTGTGTCTGTCTGTGTGTCTGTCTGTGTGTCTGTGTGTCTGTGTGTATATATGTATAATACGTAGATATAAAATTATACATCTTTAAAATCTCAGGATTGCGGGTTTCTATTAAACAATCACAGTGGAGAAATCTAGACATTCATTCATAGATAAGTAGGAGATCAGTGAAGCATTTCACCCACAAAATACACAGTCAATTCACTTTACAGTGTATTCTGTGAAGCGCTTTGAGACGTCTCGAAGACGTGATATATCAAACCCAAGGATTAGTATTATTATTAATCTCCACTCTAACACTGGAGAAAATATAGAATTTTACAGCACAGAAGGCGGCCATCGGTCTGTACCGTCTGTCTGAACATTTAGTCCCACTCTCTGCCTTTAGAGGTTTTGTTATTCGCTAAATATCAGTATAATGGCATTGGACACAACGCACTGAGACAGACGCGCGTTGTACTGAGGACCGGCGGTGACTCTTGATACTCGCGAACTGAGAGCTGAGGAATAAAGGTCAGACTCGCGGAACTGTGGAGGAGGTATTTAACAACGATTCCACCAACTGATCACCGCTTCTGACGAACATCTACCGGTGACTTTCCCGGAAAACGCATCATAAGCCGGAGCTGGGGGGGGGGGGGGGGGGGGGGGGGGGGGGGGGGGGGGGGGGGGGGGGGCTGGGGGGGGGGGGGAGGCTGGGGGGGGGCTGGGGGGGAGCGGGCTGGGGGGGGAGGCTGGGGGGGGGGGGAGGCGGGGGGGGGCTGAGGGGGGGAGCCGGGGCTGGGGGGGGGGGGGGGGGGGGGGGCGGGGGGGGGGAGCCGGGGGGGCTGGAGGGGGGGGGAGCCGGGGGGGCTGGAGGGGGGGGAGCGGGGGGGGGGGGGGGGGGGAGCCGGGGGGGGGGCGGGGGGGGAGGGGGGGGGGGGGGGGGGGGGGGGGGGGGGGGGGGAGCCGGGGGGGGGGGGGGGGGGGGGGGGGGGGGGGGTCGGGGGGGGGGGGCCCGGGGGGGGGGGGGGGGAGCCGGGGGGGTGGGGGGGGGGCGGGCTGGGGGGGGGGAGCCGGGCTGGGGGGGGGAGCCGGGGGGGGCTGGGAGCGGGTGGGGGGGGGGAGCCGGGGGGGGCTGGGGGGGGGCCGGGGGGGCTGGGGGGGGGGAGCCGGGGGGGGGCTGGGGGGGGGAGCCGGGGGGCTGGGCTGGGGGGGGGAGCCGGGGGGGGCTGGGTGGGGAGCCGGGGGGGCTGGGCTGGGGGGGGAGCCGGGGGGGGGCTGGGCTGGGGGGGGGGAGCCGGGGGGCTGGGCTGGGGGAGCCGGGGGGGGGCTGGGCTGGGGGAGCGGGGGGGGCTGGGCGGGGGGGGGGAGCCGGGGGGCTGGGCTGGGGGGGGGGGGAGCCGGGGGGGCTGGGGGGGTGAGCCGGGGGGGGCTGGGCTGGGGGGGGGGTTTAACCTCTCAGCCCCGAGTAAAACAGGGATCTGCAGTCCCACTGAGCAACAATGTCATCCCAGAACACACACGAAACAGAACAAGAATTCCGTACCTTGAACGAGGATTCTGTCAGTGGATTCCTTCCTATTTCAGGGCTGTTATCAAAGGGTTTAAATGGCGCTCGACTCGGGGCGGATCCTCCCCCACACACTCACTCACTCACACACTCACACTCACTCACACACTCACTCACTCACACAGACACTCAGTCGCCTTTTTCTTTAACCAAAAAAAAACTCGATTTCTGTGGGTTGGAGAGAGGGGAAAAACATGTGCATTAATGAAACTGTTCCCCTTCTTTTTCTGCAGAGGGAAGGGGGGGTGTGGGGGGGAGGAGGGGGGAGGGAGGAGACCGCTGAAGCCCCTCAGTGGTGTTGGGGAGAGGAAACGCGGCTCTCACCCGCACACCCGAGTCTGTAACAATGGACTCGGCGTTTCACATAGAGAGTACTTATAGACCGGCGTCACCCCCCTCCCCCGCCTCTCCCCGCCCCCCCCCCCCCCCCCCCCCCCCCCCCCCCTCCCCCCCCCCCCCCCCCCCCCCCCCCCGCCTCTCCCCGCCCCCCCCCCCTCTCCCCCCCCCCCTCCCCCCCCCCCGGCAAGGCGCCTGCGTGCACAAAGCCAGACCAGGAATCCTGGGATTTGTGGTCCTGTGACACCTTAGTTTTATTGCTACAAAATGTTCCTGTAAACAAAAAAGTAAACAAATAAACAAACCCCCCCCCCCCTCCCCGGGGGTGAGCCCCGCGGCGGCTCCTGTGAGGCGCTGTCGCACTGTGAAAGTATCGCGGAGGGACCCGAGTGGCGCTGCGATTTTTTTTCTGAATGGACAAGAAAGAGGGCGTCGACACATTGTAGCGATTATTTGATACATTTCTGACCAATTAGCCCCCCCCCCCGGCCCCCCGCAGCTCCCCCCCGCCCCCCCCCGGCCCCCCGCAGCTCCCCCCCGCCCCCCCCCCGGACCCCCGCAGCTCCCCCCCCCCCGAGCTCCACCCCCCCCCCCGCAGCCCGCCCCCCGAAGCTGCCCCCCCGGCCCCCCCCCCCGGACCCCCGCAGCTCCCCCCCCCCGAGCTCCCCCCCCGCAGCTCCCTCCTGTGGGGGGGGAGAAGGTGGTGTCAAGGAGGTAAACAATCAGTTCATTCATGACACGTGGCTGAAAGTGCGAAGGAAACGCGGGTCATCGAATGTGTGTGAGAGGCGAGGAGGGCAGAGCCGAGCCGAGCTGTCAGGGCAGGTCAGGGCTGTCAGGGCAGGTCAGGGCAGGACTGTCAGGGCAGGGTTGGGCAGGTTCAGGGCTGTCAGGGAGGGGCTGTCAGGGCAGGTCAGGGCAGGTCAGGGCTGTCAGGGCAGGGCTGGGCAGGGCAGGTCAGGGCTGTCAGGGAGGGGCTCTCAGGGCAGGGCTGGGCAGGGCAGGGCTGTCGGCAGGTCAGGGCTGGGCAGGGCAGGGCTGTCAGGGCAGGGTTGGGCAGGTCAGGGCTGTCAGGGAGGGGCTGTCAGGGCATGGCTGGGCAGGGCTGTCAGGGCAGGGCTGGGCAGGTCAGGGCTGTCAGGGCTGGGCAGGGCAGGGCTGTCAGGGCAGGGCTGGGCAGGTCAGGGCTGGCAGGGCTGGGCAGGTCAGGGCTGGCAGGGCTGGCAGGGCTGGGCAGGTCAGGGCTGGCAGGGCTGGGCAGGTCAGGGCTGGCAGGGCAGGGCAGGTCAGGGCTGTCAGGTCAGGGCTGGGCAGGTCAGGGCTGTCAGGGCTGGGCAGGGCAGGGCTGTCAGGGCAGGGCTGGCAGGGCAGGGCAGGTCAGGGCTGTCAGGTCAGGGCTGGGCAGGTCAGGGCTGGGCTGGGAAGCCCTGTGTTTGTTTCTCTCTTATATATATATATACACACACACACACTGTTCCTGACTGTACAGGAGAAATACACACCAGAGATGGGAAGCTCGAGTGAGCAGGATGACTCAGATGATGACGAGAGCAGTCAGGGGCCGGTGAGCTACACGGATCTCCCCATGGAAGTGCGGCGGGTCCTGAAGAAAATCGAGACAGCTCAGCTGGACAGAGCCAAAGAGGTTGGGACTCCTGTGGGAAATGGACATAATAATAATATATCAATAGTACTTAAGTAAAGTCTCATCGAAAACACCTGATCTCATGAAATCCGACACACGAAGGGAACCTGGCCAACTTGTCCTCTCATGATAACAATATAAAAGAAACGCGTGCAGCACTTCAAGTCTCAAAGAGTTTCACAGAGTTTCTGTAAGTGTAGTGACTGTTCACTTGCAGGGAAACCCAGCAATCAATCTGCACACAGCATTGTCCCACAAACATCTGTGAAGTGAATGATCAATTTCATTTAGGAGATTCCTCCAAATCTCTCCCCTAATTTTCCTGTAAACAATCTTGACGCTGCCCTTTGTCAATGTACACTGTCCTTCAATATTTTAAAACACCTCGGTCAGGACGAAACGTTGGGCAAGTTTCCTTACTCCACACACCTCTGTTTACCTAGCAGAATGTAGGAACCCAGTTGTTAGTTGATTGGCGGATTGCTTTTTTGGGGATGATAATCTCTTTAAAAATATTAATTTGGTCACTCAATCCATGACTGTTTGAGGGACGCTGGTGTGTGCAATTGGCTGCTGTGTTTTGCCCACAAAATACACAGTTAATTCACTTTACAGTATATTATGTGAAGTGCTTTGAGACGTCTCAACGACATGATAAGGTGTGATATCAAATGCAAGGATTATTATTATTATCACCGCTGTCATATCCCACTTTCAATTCCTGCTGTTTCATTGTAAAAAGTGCAATTTAGGCAGCCTCTCTTCATATTTATACAAGGAAACAGTTGCTGTGATATTAAAGTAGTTTAACAATAAATGCCTTTTGTCCCAGTTTCCTTCATGGAATGTACCTTTGGGATTAACGTTTCTACTGCAATTCCCATCACGTTAGTAAAGTGTAACGTTATTCCTTCAAAACAGTGGATCGACTGGAAAGTCTCACAATAATAATAAACCTTTACATTTGTTATAATAATAATAATCCTTGCATTTGATATAGCGCTTTTCACATCTTCTAAAGCGCTTCACAGAATATACTGTAAAGTGAATTGACTGTATGTTTGTGGGCGAAACACGGCAGCCAATTGCGCACAGCAATGTCCCACAAACAGTCGTGGATTGAGTGACCAAATATTAATTCACAAACACCAGTAACTTTGCTGTTTCCTTTGGTTTGGTGAGAAACAAAATGCTCCACACAGAAAACAAGAGTATTCCTGCCCCTAATTTATTTTTTTCTATTTCCCTTTTGGTCCTTTTTGTTTCCCTGGAGTGACATATGACATGAGAGCGCATTTCTGTAAATACACAGCGAGACTGGAAGCTGTGTTGTTATTCTGATGCTGGCTTTGTCTATTCATGACTTTTATTTTTCTCCAGAAACTGGGAATTGTTTCAGTACAATTTACATTTTGACATGTGAAACGTTTTCTCTCTCTCTTCACATATCCCTGAAATTGACACTTCTTATTAATATGAGAGTGATCGACACAGACTGTTGTCAAGACGACACTCCGCAATCCCAAATTGACTTTGTTGAGAACGTCATTGTGTCTCTGACCACTGTGGTTACGTGTCACTGGCAATTTCTGTCTGAGCAAAACTGAATCGTATCAAAAACAATAATAATCTTTGCATCTGATGTAGTGCCCTGTCAAGTCATTGAAAAGTCTCAAAGCAATTAACAGGATTCACTGAAGAGTGTGGTGACGGTATTTTTTTTGCGAGCAAACACCTCAGCCGGTTTGCGCCTAGCAATTTTCCTTAAGCAGCTGTGAAGTTAATGACCAATTTCGTCTGGGGAATGTTGGCCTCTCTCTGTGTGGGTGCGTGATTCCTGGTGGTAATGGCATGTGGTGCATTGGGTGATGTCAAGACCCAGTTTGCCCTGTGACGGCACTTTGAGACATTTTGACTTTATAGGTGTTGTACCAAATGCAAGGATCTTTTTTTTAATAATATTCCCTGCATTTGATATTGCACCTTATCATGTTGTTGAGACATCTCACAGGCCTTACAGAATATTTGTGGAGTCCTGCAGCTCAGTGGTTAGAGCACTCGCTTTGCAAGTGAGAGACCTGAGTTCAATTCCAGGCAGAGAGCGAAACCTTGGGCAAGTTTCCTTACTCCACACAGAGCCTAATAATAATCCCTCCAAAACCAAAACAATAATAAATTGGTCATTTTCAATCTACGACTGTTTGTGGGACATTGCTGTGCGCAATTGGCTGCCGCGTTCGCCCACAAATATACAGTCAATTCACTTTACAGTGTGTTCTGTGAAGCGCTTTGGGACGTCCTCCCGACGTGAAAAGCGCTATATCAAATGCAAGGATAATTATTATTATTATTATTATAATATACTGTAAAGTAAATTGACTGTGTTTTGTGGGTGAAACCTGGCAGCCCATTGTGCACAGCAGTGTATCACAAAAACTCGTGGATTGAGTAACTAAGTTATTATTTTTTGAAGAGAGTATTACTCCCAGAAAGCAATCCACTAATCGACTAACAACCGGGTTCCTACTTTGCTAGGTAAACAGAGGCGTGTGGAGTAAGGAAATTTGCCTAAGGTTTTGCCCCAGCCGGTATCGAGGCGAGTGCTCCAACCACTACGCTACAGGACTCCATGAATGCAGTTAATGGAGGTCTTTTAATATGGAGATTTCATCTGATATTTCCCAACAGGAGATTGCTGAACGATTGAATATCATTCGGGACAGAGTGAATGCAGCTTTACACCATGCAAGACTGGGCAAGGAATTGGACCGTCAGCGAGGACTGAGACTCAGACCTGCCAATCATCCTGACCAGCTGAAGGAAAGGGATGGATTCATAGATATGATCTCTGATTTTTCAAATACCAATTTCACCAGAAAAATGATCTTGACGACCATGTGGAAGTGGCTATTAGACAGCCGTATGTTATTTATTCTAAATTATAATAATAATAATCCTTGCATTTGACATAGTGCCTTATCGCGTCGTCGAGACGTCTCAAAGCTCTTCACAGGTTATACTGTAAAGGGGTTTGACTGTGTATTTTGTGGGCGAAATGTGGCAGTCAATTGTGCACAGTAGCGTCCCACAAATAGCCATGGAATGACCAATTTTATTTGGGGGTTTGTTGCCCAGGATCCCAGGGAAAATTCCCTTCTTTTTTTAAATAATGCCATGAGATCTTTAAAGTCCACCTGAAACAGGCAGACATGAACTTGGTTTACGTCTCATAGGAAGAACGGCAGCTCGACAATGCAATATATCTTCATCACTGCATTTGAGCGTCAGCTTAGACTATGTGCTTCCAAGTCCCGATGTGGGGCTTGAACCCACAACCTTCTGATTCAGAGGCTAGAGTGCGACCACTGAGCCAGGCTGACACACAAACTGAATGTAATCGGAATGGTGGAGTGCAGGGATGACGAGACACATTTTCAAGATCCATTCACATTTTTAAGATTGAGATAGATATTTGTTAGTTCAGGGTATCAAGGGATATGGGGTAAGGGCGGGTAATTGGAGTTGAGGTACAGATCAGCCATGATCTCATAGAATGGTGGAACAGGCTCGAGGGGCCAAATGGCATATTCCTGTTTCTGAAAGGGAGTTGTTAATCAGAACCTTTGGATAACCAAGAGTATGTTACATCGACCCTTGGGAACTCTGCTCCGGAAGGCTAAGACATCTTATACTGGGCACACTAGATCACTTGCCTACAAAAAGTTAGCAGGGGGAAAATGACTATGGTTAAAATATTGGGGGAATTTTGATTATACGTCAGAGGATGTCAACAGGTGACTTTCAGAAACGACCACTTACTCGTGTTTTTATGCAGATCAAATATTAACAGAGGAAATAGAGGAACTGGAGGATGAAGAGGAAGGGCAATTGACAAAGGATTGGATCAAGGACACTGACAGGAAAGTACAAACCAGCTTAGCTGCCACCCAGGGCTGCATCATTCACATTGCCAAACTGTGTAACACTCTGTTTGGTTTCGAAAAGAAAGAGAAGCCAAAATTAAGTGAGTTTAGCACAGTGTCACACCCAAACCAATAGTCCAATGGCTTTTCCCACTAGATCCAATAATAATAATTAATCATTGTGTTTGATATAGTATCTATAACATCAAAATACCTCACAAAGCGTCCCAGATAATTGCTGTTAAGTGTAATGATTGTGTTAGTGATAGGCAACCACAGCATCAAAGTTCCCACAAACAACAAACAAAATGTCTGACTCCTTGATGTCTGGGAAAAAATATCTGGGGATACAATATACAGTTTGAGACACAATATGTCATGCGACTGCCAGAACGGTGGAAGGCGAACTGGATGGACCTTGGTCTTCTTTCGCCAAGCAAATTCTTGTATTCTTAACTAAGACAGAATGACCAAATTATCTTGAGGATTGTTGCTCAGTTTCAGATTCCTAAGCCCAGTTTGGGATTCCTCATCTTGTGATCTTTTACAGAACAGCGCATGAAGGAAACTTGGAAGTGGTGGAGGGAGACTAGGTTGGATCCCAAAACTGCCCTCACTCTCCAAGACCTAAAACCACTATCTACCCAAGAAATGTTGGAGCCAAACTCTGAAAACATGGTGAAAATAAGTTTGGAAGATATCGACGCAATGCTAACAGACATGGCAAAAAACCTTCCTTACAAGAAAGCCATGAACATTGCTTTCAGATATGTTAGGCATTACGTATCCAATCTCTACAAAGCATTTAAGTTGCGATCGGATGAATATTCTGAAGTGGAGAACGAATTAAGGAAGCCCGACTCATTCGGAAACCTGGCTCCGCAAGGCAGTCTTGTGCAGGAGCTGCAACGTCTTCGGGATCAGCTGAAATTGATTAAAAGGAGAGCAGAACAAGCAGAGGGAAATTACATGGAGACTCGGGTACTCAACCAAAAACTTGAGGAAACAATCAAATTGATGAGGTCCAAAATGGAGAATCTACAACACGGCCCCAAACATTCGCCCTCCATTGCATTCACCTCTCCAGATATGCGACGCCCGTCTGTCATCAGCCTGAAGAAGTATGAGCTGAAGAAAACAAAGAGTATCATAAAAAAAGTCAGGGAGAAGACTCTTTTCCCAGACATCAAGGAGGCAGATAGTTTCAGAAGGGAGACGAAGAAGAAAGGTATGGTGTCAGAACCCAAAGTGCAAAGCGTGCTGAAAGAGCCTTCAGTAGTCCGAAAGTTGGAGATTAAAGAAGTGATGGCCCAGCCTATTATCAAGGAGAGAGCAGAGGCAGAAGTGGCTTTGGAAGAAAAAACTCAAATAAAGGATATTTTCAAAGCTTCCGCAACTAAACTTCTTCCTGAGGCCAGGTTTGAGGAGACGCACAAGAAAATTAGTAGCCTTACAATACCACCTATGAATGTCTCAAGACAACAATTACTTGAAGAGGAGGAGGATCAGGATGGTGATGCACATGAGGTGGCCCTAGACATTCTGAAGGATTTTGAAAGAGCTATTACCTATTCGCTAGATAATGGAATGGCCAGTGGCAAAGACCTTTCTGGAGACAAGCAGAAAAAGGTCCAGGACCTTCTGAATACTCCAGAGCTAAGAAGTCTTTATAGCACAATTATGACGAAGATGAAAGAGAGTTTTGAGACCGCAACAAAGAATCTCCCAGTAAATGTTACCAAGCAAGCAATGGTTGACGAAGGTATTTCAGCTCATCTTTTCGAAGATTATTCCAATTATTTAAATGTCCCTCAGCAAGTATCTCAATTAAGTGCCTTGGTCAGTCCGAGCCTGCTGCCAATACCAGTTTCAAGCAAAAAGTCATTGTCTTCATTGAAGCAGATCACTTCTGCCCAAAAGGAAAATCTTGAAGCTCTAACCCACATGTTAAGCACTTCCCCAGATGTGAATCAGTTGAGCAGGGTGGCAGACGAAGCAGTCACTGAGCAGGTTGAAGACCACCCATCGGTTAGCTCACCAGCCCAGGAAATCACTGTCCGGAGGGAACATCCAGAGCAGGGCTTGGTCTCTCAAACCAGAGCTCCAACTGGGACGAAGGAAGAAATACGTTTGAAAAAACCTTCCTTCTTTGCTGAACAAGAGCGAAAGCATCATGCAGAAATGTCAGCTAACTCATATACCATCAGTGCGGACTTCCTGAGGACAAACGTTAAGACTTTGGACCAAGCCATGTACCAAGGTGTCATTTCCCCGCAGCTTCACACAATAGCCACAACTCTCATTGATCAAACCCGACGCAGCGTTGCTCTTCGCTTGTCATTTCTCTTCAGGAAGTACATTGCCTTTCGCCGCATCCAAGAACTGAGGTAATAATAAATGATACCGCGCCTTATCATGTTGTCAAGATGTCTTCAAAGGATCTGGTGCAAACTGTAGTGTAATTGTAGGTAAACAAAGTTGGAGAATTAATTTGCAGAACTCATCAGTCCAGCGTAGATACACCTCTCCCAATGGCTCATTTGGTTTATTTAAGGTTGAAACTCCCTCATTGTGTTCCCATGTAGGGCTCAAATCCATATCTTGCTGATTCAGAGGCAGGATTTCTACCAACTGAGCTAGGCTGATACCATTTATGTTTCTTCCTCTCAGAAAAAGTATAGAAGTCAAAGTGACTCAAATCATGGAGGAAGAAGGAGAGGAGGCGGTACAACTGTATGATTTTGGTGATAAACTTGAAGCATATAACACATTTGTTATACAAAACCTGACAACAAAACAACTTCTTGTTGATCAGAAGCGTCACGGCTATTTGAGCAGGATGAGTTTCTTGTTTACTCAGGTAGGTTTAAATTTTAAGACTTGTTCTGTATTTTACGGGATGCCCTTTGGTGACATCCGAGGTGACGTCCTTGGGATGTCATCCAAACGCCATCACCTTGAACAATGTAGTTCACGCTTCCATTGCTGTTCTGAAGATCCAGTCTGGACTGTGAACTCAATAATAATAATCCTTGCATTTGATATAGTGCTCCGGGACACTACCCCGCATGAAGGGCGCTATATAAATGCAAGTTGTTGTTGTAGCGCCTTATCACGTCTTCGAGACGTCTCAAAGCGCTTCACAGAATACAATCCATGACTGTTTGTGGGATGCTGCTGTGCGCAATTGGCTGCAGTGTTTCGCCCACAAAATATACAGTCAATTCACTTTACAGTGTATTCTGCGAAGTGCTTTGAAACGTCTTGAAGACGTGATAAGGTGCTATGTCAAATGCAAAGATTATTATTATACTGTAAAGTGAATTGACTATATTTGTGGATGAAACGCAAATATAAAAATATTTAAAAGAAACTCAAGTTGCGATGAAGGGCTTGAAGCTCAAAATGGTACCATTGCCCTTATACTGGTGAGGAGAGGAGGGCAGAAGAGCAAGTCTAATACCACTATGTTTTTATTCTTTAAAGCTTAAATCCAACACTGGTCTACAGATGTACAAACCATATGTGGCCACCAAAGAGTCAACTGACGTCACACAGAAGCGGTTCAGCTCCCCCATTGACCAGACCTTTATCATAGAGTCCGGCAGACCAGGATATCAAGGGGCTCCATCTGCCAGCGTGGTGATCAAACAAAAGATCTTCGGCACGCAGGCAATGTTTCCTGCAGGGAGGTATTGAGCACAATTTTAAAGAGGCCTTTTTGGCTGAAATTACTCCTTAAAGGGCCTCACCTTTCTCCTGGGACAGGAGTACACAATCCGTCAGGCTCTGNTTTTTTAAACCACTGGAATGCTAGCTTGAAATCAATCCAAGTAGGTCGTACGTAAGCTTTTGGGACGCAATCAATTCTCTTCCTGTTTTTCGGTCCGCACAAATTTGCAGGATGAAAGAGTGCTTACTGAGCACTTATTGCAACTGCTTCTGAAAGCCCCTGCACACTCCTTCACATTAGTGGATACTGGGCTATTCTGGGGATAGAATCATAGAATTATATTATACTTATACAACTCAAAAGGAGGCCATTCGGCTGTGATATGATAAACCTTCCCTCTGTCTGATACAAGGACTATTGCAATATCGTCACATAATGCCTATAATGCCATCTATCGTCACAAAGTGCTTTGTAGGTAGTTGCTGTCAAGTGTGATGACTGTGTAAGAATAATGTAGGAGCCAACTTGTACACAGAAAGATGCTGTTCCAGCTCCAATACCACACTGTATCTTGTTGATTAATCCTTTCTATATATTATTGTATATTATTTGCTTTGTTACTCACATACTGCCTCTGTTAGGAGGAGTCCCGCCAGAAACTTTCACCAGATATGTTCTCAGTGTTTGGTAGATGGAAGTTTACCAATCGCCAAGAAGATCCCAACATTCCGAGCTCCTTCAGAGCTTCCTGTGTTTTCAGACTTTACGCCACAGCCTTGGATCATTGATCTACCAAAAGCAAAGGAATTAGTCTCAAATTACCAGAGGTAAGGAGTGCCACTTACATTGCTCGGTTGTGTGTGCTTTTTATTATTCTATTCCTTTCCCTCCCTGGATTACAATCTCCCCCTCATAGTGTAAGACATTCTCATATCAACACAAAGCAGAGAATAATAGGAAACTGGTTGTGTGTCGATTGGTGGATCACTTTTCAGGGGGAAATAATTCCTTAAAAAAAAAAATTATTTAGTCACTCAATCCACGATTCTTTGTGGAACACTGCTGTGCGCAATTAGCTGCCACGTTTCGCCCATAAAATATACGGTAAATTCACTTTGCGGTATACTCTGTGAAGCGCTTTGAGATGTCTCAAAGATGTGATAAGGCGCTATATCAAATGCAAGGATTATTATTATTATCTCATCTGAAATGCAACTCCCAGCATTGGTCTACAGGATCAACCCAAGGAGACAATGAGCTCAATCCTGATATAGGGCTTGAACCCACAACCTTCTGACCCAGAGGTGAAAGTGTTACCAACTGAGCCAAACTGAGACCTCTTTACTTGCTAATTGTTCTACTCCTTACTCTCTTGAAGACTATTTTTCATCCACTGTGATTGAAACAGAAAGCATCAACGTGTTTAAGAGGAAACATGGTGCATACATGAGAGGAAATCGAGGGTTATGGGAGAGGGGATAAGGAGAGGTGAAGCCTCATATGGAATATAAAGACAAACCCAAATGAGCCACAGTGGAACCCCAGATTTTGTGTCCAAATGATTATTGATGCCCCCAAATGCAGTTCATTAAAGTTGGAATCTCATTTTCTTTCCCCAGCAAATTACCGTTTGGGCAGAGGATGATGAACCAGTTTGCAGGTGTAGTGGGTGAGAAGCTGAAGGTGCCAAGCGAACAGGCTCTCGTCCAAAGGAAACAACAGTTTTCTACAGAAAATGAGCAGAACTTGTTGAAGTTATCAACCACAAACAAAGCCACCCGATTCAGGCCAAAAAGGTAATCGCTCCGCTTTGCCACTTGGTATAATCTCTCCTTTGAGTCAAAAGGTCTTTGAGCTATAGTCTAGGACAATAATAATAATAATCCTTGCTTTCGATATAGCATCTTATCATCTTAAGTCTTCGAGAATTCTCAAAGGGCTTCACAGAATATACTGTATAGTGAATTGACTGATGACACTCCAGGTCATGGTGGAGTGAGCACTGCATTGTTGGATGTGCCTCCTTTGGGATGAGGCAAACTATGATTTAACAGTATATCCTGTGAAGCACTTTGGGATGTCTTCCTGACGTGAAAGGTTAGGTCCCCACGGAACTACAATTCCACTTAGTCTTAGCCTGTAAGAATATTTTATCTAAAAAATTAAAGATGGCACAGAATTATGCAAAGTTCTTCAATCCAGTCTTAATTTCTAAACTGTTTTTCTGCAAGTAACTAAGACTGAATTTTCTACAATTTGGATAAAATGAAAATAATTGATTTAAAATGTTGCACTCTACTGATGACATATTTCCTTTAATAGGAACATTGATATTAAAGCGATGGAGTCAATGTGGTCAACAAGCAATGTATGTGAGGAGTTACAGACTGTCGCCCTCATGTCACCTGCGTTTCTGGAGATCCCTACATTACTGGCGCTGGACATCAACGCATCAATAAACAAAGCATTTCACAGCATACAACAGAGGTAAAAACATCACACTATATCTAACTAAATAGCTATCTATATAGATATATAGCCTCTTCCTTCTCTGCATCACCATTGGTAGCCGAGTTTTCACTTCCTACGCCCATGACCTCTACCATTCCATTTCGCCTCTCCATGCCACCTGTCTCTTTAAGTCCCGCATCAAATCCTACCTCTTGGAACGCAGTAGAATCCATTGTGGGTTTCAAGAGGGAAGTACACATACACATGATAAATAGAGGTTTACAGGGGTGTGGGGATAGAGCAGGACAGTGGTATTGGATGGACATCTCGCTCTGAGAGTTGGTACAGACTTGATGAGTCGAATGGCCTCCAATCTATGGTTGGTTGCATAAGATGAGTAGGAGAAACTCTGCAACACAATCCCTCCGCCTTGCTCCTTCTTTCACCATCTTCAGATCGTGCCTGAAGACCTTCCTCTTCGACCGTGCCTTCGGTCACCTTCCCCTGGTTCATCGTCATGCTCTGCCAAAGACAAGTGCTCTGGAACCTGCCTTGCGTGAGGGTTGCTGTGTAACTGCAAGTTGCTATTGTTGTTGAGCGTGCTGGAATTCGGAAAGAGAAAATTGATGAAAAAATGGGCAACACACAAGGTTTTTTTGATAACACCAATGTCTGTCTGTACTGTGTGCTTATAATGTATTCTTTACTACCTCTTTTCCACTTTGGGCTTATAATTGGAGGGTCACAAAACAAGAGTGATGACTGTTTCACAAATACTTGTTGAGTCACTGTTCTCTTTGCCTCCTTTGTAGGATTCAGCAGAATAATGAGAGAATGAGACACAAGCAATCTTAGTCACAGGCACAGATATTTCACTGTGAGTCATTAAATTAGTTTTAAAACAATTGAAAAAAATCTACCGTGGAATTTGTGAGGATTATTTTTATATTAACGCTCTCTACTGTGTGTAAACAAATCCTGTGCTGTGCGTTTTAAATAAAAGTTCACAAACCATGCTAACAAAATCCAGCAGGTGGCATGCATTCGCCTCCACATACAGTAAAGAACAGTATAATATTGAATAAGGTTCTGGACGAAAAAGACCTGGAATGAGTTCTGACGTTCTCCAGCTCAATGTCAACAGGACAGAAATTCCCCGTCAGTGCCTACTCACCTCAAGCGTTGGCCACATTGATCTCACTCCACCTCACGCAGCCGATACGGAACCTTCGTGCCTCTGTCACCCCAACCCGACTGTCCTTCAGCAACAAATTACATTTACACAACACCTTTCACACCAGGAGGACGTCCCAAGGCGCTGGACAGTTAGGGATCCGCACCCGAGCTGGGGGTTGGGATCAAAAGGGGTGGAGGGTGGGGAGGTTGGGGGTAGGAGGGTGACCGGAGGCACAGTCGAAGGATCTTGAGACAGGTCTTAAAGGAGGCAAGGGAGGGGGCGAGTTGGAGGGACTGTGGGTTGGAGCTCCAGAGGCTGGGGGCAGAGAGGTGGGGTGGGCAAG
This sequence comes from Callorhinchus milii, assembly GCF_018977255.1. Classification (NCBI taxonomy): domain Eukaryota; kingdom Metazoa; phylum Chordata; class Chondrichthyes; order Chimaeriformes; family Callorhinchidae; genus Callorhinchus; species Callorhinchus milii. Next base: position 1,089,011 of record NW_024704768.1, read on the forward strand.
GTGAGGAACGTGAAGCAGGTCAGAGCTCACTGAGCGGAGGGAGCGGATAGGTTGGTAGGGGGTTAGGTGTCACAGATAGGGAGGAGCAAGACTGTGGAGGCTGTGCACACTCAACCTCACTGAGCCAGTCAGAAACCTGGGGGTCTTGTTTGACTCTGAACTGTCCTTTCTCCCCCACATCCGTGCCATGACCGGCACTGCCTACCATCACCTCCACAACATTGCCAGACTCCGCCACTGCCTCACCCCTCAGGCCCCCAAACCCTCACCCACACATTTGTCACATCAAGGCTCAATTACGGGAACTCCCTCCTCATCGGCCTTCCCAACTCTTCCCTTCACAAACTGGAGATCATCCGAAACTCTGCAGCTCGTGTATTCTCACGCACCAGACTCCGTGACCCCATCACTCCCACCCTCGCCCGACTCCACTGGCTCCCCATCCCCCAGAGGATCGAATTCAAGATCCTCGTCTTCACTTTCAAGGCCATCCATGGCCTTGCCCCCTCCTACCTCTCTGACCTGCTGACTCGCTACCAACCAGTGGACTCCGGGTAGCTCCATGTCTTCCACCCGACCTGCCCTACCATTGGTGGCCGGGCTTCCAGCCTCTCTGTCCCTACACTCTGGAACTCCTTCCCACAGTCCCTTCGCATCGCTTCCTCCCTTGCCTTCTTCAAGGCCTGTCTCAAAACCCTCCTCTTTGATCGTGCCTTCGGTTGCCCTCCCACCTCTCTGCCTTCCCTCACCCTTACCCCATCCCTCCCCCATGCTTGAGTCCTGACCCCTGACTGTCCAGCATCTTGGGACGTCCTCCCGACGTGAAAGGCGCTCTATAAATGTAATTTTGTTGTTGTTGTTGAAGGTGAAGGTCAGGATCTTTAACTGTATCCTCTGAGTGATGGTGAGCCAGTGGAGCCAGGCGAGGATGGGGGTAACAGGCTCATGGAGCCTGGTGCAGGAGAACACATGGGCTCTTCACACCATCGCTCATCTCTGCCACTATCTCTCCCCCTTCTCTATTTCCCCCAGATGGAGGGCTACTGAGACCCTTATCTCCCCTCTACATAAGACAGACGACACTGCAGTCTGTGCCCTGACCAGCATTGTGTTCTGCGAGCCGATTAAATTCGGGATTCTCATCCCTGAGGTTGATATCTCTCCGGAGCCTCAGCCACATCCCTACCTTGGTGGAGTCCTGTAGCTCAGTGGTTGAGCACTCGCTTTGCAAGCTAGAGACCTGAGTTCAATTCCAGGCAGGGCGAAACCTTGGGCAAGTTTCCTTACTCCACACAGAGCCTAATAATAATCCCTCCAAAACCAAAAACAATAATAAAATTGGTCATTTTCAATCCATGACTGTTTGTGGGACATTGCTGTGCGCAATTGGCTGCCGCGTTCGCCCACAAATATACAGTCAATTCACTTTACAGTGTGTTCTGTGAAGCGCTTTGGGACGTCCTCCCGACGTGAAAAGCGCTATATCAAATGCAAGGATTATTATTATTATTATTATTATTATTACCTTGGTGACTTCTTGCAACCCAACCACTCCCAACTGACCGCCCGTTTCACATCTCCTGTGGAGTCTTGCAGCTTAGTGGTTAAAGCACTCGTCTCCAAATGAGAGGACCTGGGTTCGATTCCCGAGCAGGGGAAGCATTAGGAAGGTTTCCTTACTGTACACACGCTTCTGTTTACCTGGCAGTAGGTAGGAACTCAGTTGGTAGTATTGCTTTTGGTAGTATGGCGGATTGCTTTTCCGGCAGAAATAATCTCTTCAAAAAACATATCATTTTTAAAAAATAATAATTTGGTCACTCAATCCACGACTGTGGGACGCTGCTGTGCACAATTAATTGGCTGCCGTGTATCACCCACCAAATATACAGTCATTCCACTTTACAGTATATTCTGTGAAACACTTTGACACGTCTCGAAGACGTGATGAGGCGCTGTATCAAATGCAAGGATTTTCTCCTATCCACATTGTAGGCAGTCGGGCGGCGGTGAGTGGGGGGGTAGCCACTCCGTCCTCTCTGCTCTCTGAAACTCCATCCCTCCCCAAATCCCTCTAGTTTACCTCCGCCCTCCCCTCTTTGACTGAAACTTCGATCATCTCTACCCTTCCCAGCTCTGCCACCGCACCCCCAGCTGGGATGCCAGCCTCTAGTGTTAAGGGTTTGAAGAGAGGGGCAATGAGGGGAGAGGTAGTGAAGGAAGGAAGTGATGAGGTTGAGGAGGAAGGCAATGAGGGTAGGAGGTGAGGGATTGAGATGAGAAGGAGTGAGGGGGATGAGGGAGCACAGTGTGGAGGGAGGGAGGGGAGTGTGAAGGGAGGGGAGAGGTTGAGAGGAAGGGGGGTGTGAGGAGGATGAGGTAGGGGAGTGTGGAAAAGGGTTGAGGAGAGTCGAGGAGTTGAGGGAGGCAGTGAGGGGGATGAGGGAGGGGGTGAGGGGGATGAGGAAGGGAGCGACGGAGTGAGGGGAATGAGTGAGGGAGGGGGATGAGGGAGACAGTGAGGAGAATGAGGGAAAGGAGTGAGGGGGATAACGGAGGGAGGGGGGATGAGGGAGGCAGAAAGGGGGATGCGGGAGAGGAGTGAGGGGGATGAGGGAGAGGAGTGAGGGGGATGAGGGAGAGGAGTGAGGGGGATGAGGGAGGCAGTGAGGGGGATGAGGGAGGGAGGGGGGTGAGGGAGGTAGTGAGAGGGATGAGGGAGGTAGTGAGGGGGATGAGGGAGGCAGTGAGGGGGATGAGTGAGGTGGATGAGGGAGAGTAGTGAGGGGGATGAGGGAGTCAGTAAGGGGGATGAGGGAGACAGTGAGGGGGATGAGGGAGAGGAGTGAGGGGGATGAGGGAGTGAGTGAGGGGGTGAGGAGGGTTTGAGGGGATGAGGAAAGCAGTGAGGGGATGAGGGAGGGAGTGAAGAGATGAGGCGGGGAGTGAGGGGGATGAGGGAGGGAGTGAGGAGGAAGAGGGAGGCAGTGAGGGAGATGAGGGAGGTAGTAAATGGATGAGGGAGTGAGAGGTATGAGGGAGTGAGGGAGATGAGGAAGGGAGGGGGATGAGGGAGGGAGTGAGGGGGTTGAGGGAGGTAGTGAGGGGGAGAGGGAGTCGGTGAGGGGAATGATGAGGGAGAGGAGTGAGGGATATGAGGGAGAGGAGTGAGGGGATGAGAGGGGGAGTGAGGGGGATGAGGGAGGGGGTGAGGTGGTGAGTGGATGAGGAAGTGAGGGGGCTGAGGGAGAGGAGTGAGGGGGTGAGGGAGGCAGAGAGGGGGATGAGGGAGGGAGTGAGGGGGTTGAGGAAGGCAGTGAGGGGGATGAGGGAGCCGGTGAGGGGGATGATGAAGGAGAGGGGTGAGGGGGATGAAGGAGGCAATGAGGGAGCTGAGGGAGGCAGTGAGAGGGATGAGGGAGGGAGTGAGCGGGATGAGGAAAGGATTGAGGGGGATGAGGGAGAGACGTGAGGGGGATGAGGGAGGGAGTGGGGTGATTGAGAGGGAGGCAGTGAGGGGGGTGAGGGAGGGAGGAAGATGAGAGTGAGTGAGGGGGATGAGGGAGGGAGTGAGGAGATGAGGCGGGGAGTGAGGGGGATGAGGGAGTGAGGAGATGAGGCGGGGAGTGAGGGGGATGAGGGAGGGAGTGAGGGAGATGAGGCGGGGAGTGAGGGGAGGAGGGAGGGAGTGAGGGAGATGAGGCGGGGAGTGAGGGGATGAGGGAGGGAGTGAGGGAGGAGATGAGGCGGGGAGTGAGGGAATGAGGGAGGGAGGGAGGAGATGAGGCGGGGAGTGAGGGGGATGAGGGAGGGAGTGAGGGAGGAGATGAGGCGGGGAGTGAGGGGAGATGAGGGAGGGAGTGAGGGAGGAGATGAGGCGGGGAGTGAGGGGGATGAGGGAGGGAGGGAGGTAGTGAGTGGATGAGGGAGTGAGGGGTATGAGGTAGAAAAGTGAGGGTATGAGAGGGTAGTGAAGGGTTGAGGGAGGGAGGGATGGAGGGAGGGGGATGAGGGAGTGAGTGAGGAGGGGGGTGTGAGGGAGGGAGGTAGTGAGTGGATGAGGGGGATGAGGGAGGCAGTGAGGGGGATGAGGGAGGGAGGGGGTGATGAGGGAGGGGGTGAGTGAGGAGGGGTGAGGGAAGGAGGGGATGAGGGAGGGAGTGGATGGGGGGATGAGGGAGGGGGTGGAATGAGGGAGGGAGGGGGTGAGGGGATGAGGGAGGGGGTGAGGGAGTGAGGGGTGAGGGGATGAGGGAGGGAGTGAGGGGGTGAGTACAATGGCCGGAGTCGGTCTCCCAGAGGGCAGTGTCGCTGGAG
>NW_024704768.1:1093352-1248332 GCF_018977255.1 Callorhinchus milii
CCCTCCTCCAACCCCTCTCCAACCCCTCCCTCCATCCCCCCTCTCCTCCAACCCCCCACTCTCCTCCAACCCCCCCACTCTCCTCCAACCCCCCCACTCTCCTCCAACCCCCACTCCTCCTCCAACCCCCCCACTCTCCTCCAACCACCCCACTCTCCTCCAACACCCCCCACTCTCTCCTCCAACCCCCACTCTCCTCCATTCCCCCCCCAACTCTCCCCACTCTCCTCCATTCCCCCCAACTCTCCTCCAACCCCCACTCTCCGCCATTCCCCCCCAACTCTCCTCCAACCACCCACTCTCCTCCAACACCCCCCCACTCTCTCCCCACCACCCACTCTCCTCCATTCCCCCCCCCACTCTCCTCCAACCACCCACTCTCCTCCAACACCCCCCCACTCTCTCCCCAACCCCCACTCTCCTCCATTCCCCCCCCCAACTCTCCTCCAACCACCCCACTCTCCTCCAACCCCCCCTCTCTCCTCCAACCCCCCCCACTCCTCCAACCCCCCCACTCTCCTCCAACCCCCCTACTCTCTCCTCCAACCCCCCCCACTCTCCAACCCCCCCCACTCTCCTCCAACCCCCCCCACTCTCCTCCAACCCCCCCCCCACTCCTCCCAACCCCCCCCCACTCCTCCAACCCCCCCCCACTCCTCCAACCCCCCCACTCTCCTCCATTCCCCCCCACTCTCCTCCAACCCCCCCCTCTCCTCCAACCCCCCACTCTCTCCTCCAACCCCACTCTCCTCCATTCCCCCCCCAACTCTCCTCCATTCCCCCCCCCCCACTCTCTTCCGTCAAGAGCTCCAGAGCGCTACGGTGAGCTACAAAATGTGAAGATCTTTATTCATTATTATTCCCTAATTTGGTTATTGCTTTGCACTGATTCCACCTGTGCAGGTGCTTTCTCTTCCCTTTCCCCCGTCCGTCCCCCCTTCCCCCCCCCACCTTGTCGTCAAAATGTTTTTAACTATTAGTTTGCAGTAATTTTGAACTGAATTACGTTTTAATGTTTTGCAGTATCTGTATTTCAGGATGTATGTGTGTTTAATCCTGTTCCCAAACCAGTTGGGGCTCATTGTCACCTGAAGATTCTTATTTGATAACCGACCAGCAACCCGGCCGGTCAGCAGGACATGGCCAGTCACTTAGGGAGTAATTCTTCCCACTGGCCACCTGTTGACCCTGCAAGCCAAAGTCCTAACAGAGAGGGCAGTCCTAACCGGCGTAGTGGCACTCTCTGTTTAGGAACAGTTTGCCTGACGGATTATAAGGAAAGTATCTCAGGGTTTCCTCCCGACTTGAAAGGCGCTATACAAATGTAACTTTGTTGTTGTTGTCCACTCTGCTTTGGAGCTGGTCTGTAACTTATATTTGAGCTGATGGTGTTCGGGGATAAAAAGATGTACTGTTTTGAGTCTTATTAGGACAATAGGCAAAAATAGTAGGGCATGTGCAATTTAGCCAAATAAGTTTAGAAGTTTATAAGTGTTTATGCCCGCCAAACTGACCAACTTCAATTATTTTGGGGGATGTCTGGAATTTTTTTAAAAAAAGGATTTAAACTAAGTGGGCAGATCAAGGGATGGTGAAAGAGGGGACGTGGCCATCACTGCCTCCTCCCCAGGGAAAATTGGTCTTTTAACACAATAATTATGCCAAGCATCATAAAAAATAATTGGAAAGCCCTTTTTCAGTTTCACTTTTCGCCCCACCAGGGAAACTTTAAGGAGTTCTTGTGTCTGAGGGTGTAATGGAGGTTAATTAAGATCAGAAGCCTTTAAGCTGCCTAAATTCAGCTTCAAAAGGCTTCAATGTTCCTTCAAGCCAGTTTTTCCAGTGGTGCCGTTGGGACATGTTAAAAATATACAAGTCATTGCCCAATTGGATGAATGACCTGTACAGAACAGAAAGTTACAGGTTTGATTTCTAGTCTGTGCTAAGTTAGTTGATCTCATTTTAGGCAGCATTTGAGATGCTTTGGTACCTTCTGGGTTAGGTAAGTGTGGGGGAAAGATCAATTACAATTTTGATTATCCAGCAAACCCACCCCTAATGGAAAGTGGAGGTGTGAATGGTATATGATGATATTAAGCTTGGTAGTAATGTCCCTTTGGTTTAATATCTTGAACATCTCTGCTCCCGTGTGTAGTGTAGACCTTTGGTTGGTTAAGGTATCGGAGGATACTGGCAACTGTGGAAGCACCCATGCAAGGAGTTGCTGCCTTCCGGAAAGAATAAATGCAGAAATTTTGCCAAAAAGAACCATGGTGATTAATTGTTGTGCTTTGAATTCTATTGAAGCTGAATTAAATTGTTTACACTTGACAAAAGGTCAGTTCCACCTTTCCTGATGCGTCAGTTTAGTTAATTGTGTATTTTACGGTGTATTAAGGAAGTCAGAAATGAAAGAAAAGATTTTTTTCAGTGCAGTTTCACGAGTAATGTATTTTCCTGGATTATAATTGGCTTCAACATTCCAGAGCTATGCAGAAAGTGGGGAGCAGAACGCTACCCGCGTGAAGGGCGTTGTATAAGTGCAAGTTGTTGTCCCAGAGATGAAATTGGGGAGGGAAAAATAACTAATTTCAGAGCAATTCAGCGTGCATATGTTGGGTGAGCATAGGATTGGTATCTGGTATGCGTTTTCCATAGGCAAGCAATCTGCCAACATTTAATGTCTAAGGTCACAATTAAAGAATGCTCATTTGACAAAGTACTGGAACTCGTGACGGTGGCACTATACCTTAGTGTGAGTTGGTGCTTTCAGGAAAGGAAGAATGAAAATTGGGGAAAAGAAGGTAGCCTTCTCAGATCAGTGCACACAAATTAAGATAGAGTAACTGTGAAAGAGTACTTTGTAAGGTTTGATGCGTTGAGCTCCTCCCTTTGACAAAGATTTCCAGTGGTGTTTTTTTTAAAAAAACGCATTTTTGGAATAAATTAATCCATTGCTACAATAATCAGTTTGTGACAATACTGCAGTTTATTTTCTGAGTAACTTCCGTTAACTTTTGTTCAGGTGAAACTTATTTTGTCTTTCAAAATCAAGCATCTTGTTCCAGTGTATTGAACTAATCTTTTTTTTAAATCCTGCACACGTAGCCTTTGCTATGGTGAGGCACAGGAAAGCAACCTTGTCTCGGATCACTGCCTGCACTGGTGGAGAATGCCATTTGAAGTTTTTGGCGTGATGACCAGGAACTGTTACTAGATTTGGGGGAAAACTTTCTTGTGGTTTCTCCTTCCCACTCCCTCACTGTCACTCAAAACAAGGCTGCCAATGGGAAGTTCATCCTAAATAATGGTGATTTATATTCCATGACATAGATAGGGCCAGGCAACCTGTTCTCAGGCTCTGCCAGTGCTGCTGTAAACAATCTCTTAGAAGTCTCAGAAAATAGTTTCGCTTTTAACTTTCATTCTGATTTCCCTCTCTCTGGTGGGAACTGTTTTGCTTCCATTCCTCTCCTCCCCTGTCCTATTGAAATCTAAAGCTGATTATGTAAAGAATCGTATGCAAGCATGAGCTGATACCAAGGGTCTGCAATTGTGCTGAAGATGAATTATTGTCTGCCTGTTGTTTCAGATTGCATGGAACTCTTTTGGAGAGCTGTGGGAGAGCCCTGGTCAATATTAAGCTTCTATCCAAATTCACAAAAAAATTCAACCGTTTGATATTACTGCTGTGTGTCAAAGGTTGCTGATGTAGATTGACTGCCAGTGTGAATACAGGGAGGTTTTCAATTTTTCGGAATTAAGTAGTCAACGAGGAATGAAAACGGGCATGTGTTCAATTTGGCACAGAAAAAAACTGCCGTTCTCGATATATTGCTAGTGAACATAGGCTCATGAGGAGCAAAGTTTTTTTTTGCTTTGCAAATAATGTTACCAAATAAACAAATTACATTGAGGAAGTTTACTGATGAGCTGACATCATTCCTTTCTCTGTAATTGGTTTGTTTTCATCTCGTCAGTAGGACGTGGAGAGGGTGAGCCCACGGTCGCCTCTTTCCCCCCTCAGTGGTAAAGCAAATATTTTAATGCTCTATGAAATTGCAGATGCTTGGCTTGTGCTGCTTAAGCACGCTCGGCACTACACTGATTATCAGTGAAGAGGGCCAATTATTTTATTTACCATAATGTATTCTACAAATTGTATTGCTCATTAAGTGATTACAGTTGTTCAGTGTGAAAGTTCTTTAGCAAGCCAACACTACATTACAGATACTGTAAAAGTCCATGTTGTGAACATAATAATAATAATTCTTGCATTTGATACTGCGCCTTATCACATCTTTAAGAGTCTCAAAGCAGCCAATTGTGCACAGCAGTGTCCCACAAACAACCATGGATTGAAGTGACTTATTTATTATTTATTTTCAAGGAATTATCCCCGGAGAAGCGATCTGCCAATCGACTAACAACCAGGTTCCTACTTACTGCTAGCTAAACTGATTTACATGTTGTGTATCCTGGTAAAGTTGCATTCATGAACGTTGGGTGAGGTCAGGTTGTAATGCTGGATTCCCATTCCACCCAGGTTTATAATTAGCTCAAGATAATTAAGTGCATAGGTCCAACTTCATGCACTGTATCACAATATCATGTTTGAAAGGACCTGTGGTATTGTTTATAGCAAGTGCTGTATAATGACATTTGACATCAACACTTCAAAGCTCTTTCTCCCCGAGATCAGCCTGGACTATGAGCTCAAGAGCAGGATTCATCATTTTGTGAACGAGGGAAGTGTGCTGAGTGAGTCAAGGGCGATTTTATTATTTTATGGCAAATAATTAGATTTTTATTAGACTTGCCATCCCCACTAGCTATTGATGGGTGTAGCTCTACAGCCTCCAGTACCTTGGATGTTTATCCAGTCATGCGTTTGGCCTGGATGGTGAATAGCGTCAGACGGTTTGAACATAAAATGCATGAAACCCAATCAAAACCTTGTCATCACCAGTTAGCCATACATACCAGTAAAGATTTCAACACCAGGACAATGTGGCAAAAATACAAGAACCAAATAGCAAAAATGAATCGTCACAAGAAACGTTTGGGAATTTTTTTTGTTCCCTGTTTCGATCATTCAATAATATTTTATCCCTGCAGTGTCAGCTGGCAAGTGAGTAAAGTGAGAGATTGCAGGCATAGAATGTGAACATATGCAAAACAGATTTTCAGAATTAAATAGTCAACGAGGAATGAAAAAATCTCTATTTTGGGTGTGTTTGCTCTGCGTTGCCAGTACGTTTTTAGTTTTTTGTAACTGGTGATTTATCACTGGTGGGAAGGGAGTTAGTCATTTTGTGCAGAAGATTGTGAATGGCAAAACTAACATCTGGATGCAGATTCGGTTGTGCAATTTTTTGATAGCATTCATTTTCGGATTGGGTGCGACAGAAGGGAGTAATCCAACTTTACTGTGACAATGAGCTCTTTTTCCCCACCCTGTTAGACCAAAATTGCTTCCAAAAAAATCCCAGAGGGTCAGATTGTTTCTGATTTATGACCTCCCATGCTGCAACATTAATATGATACTGTCCTAAAAGACACAGCTTGAATGAATTTGTTATTTGAGAGCCTGCCAGTGTGGAAACATTCTTGCCTGAAGTCCTGTCTTTAAATTCTTTTACTGGCTGGAGTGAAATAACTTGAATAACAAGACTAGGAATTTTGTCTTCTTGTAGAATACCTTTTGGGAGATTTCATTTGAAATATAACAAATATATAATATTCAGAATAGTCTTTCCAATAAATTTCATGACATTTTAAGTACAGTTTTATGAAACTGGAATATTTAAAACTAAGGCACTTGCATGGAAGCTTCTGTACATAGAGGTGAGGTTGCTGCCTTGATGTCCAACCTCTGGTGGAAAGTAGGTTAATATAATCCTGGAAAATTGCTAATCAGATTCCATTGGTGGCTAATGCATTTTTAGTTGTGCCCAGCAGCCCTGCAAACGAAAAAGTTAGTTTGGCTTTTTAATTGCACAGAACAGATTTCCATTCAAATGCGCCTCCTTTCTTCAAGGTGAGTTTAGAGTTGTCTCTTTTGGAGTTGGGTGACAAAACACGCACAGCGAGGGAACAGGTTAATCCACCTTCGTAGGCTTATGATTGCCAGATACACCAACTGGCAAGAGCTCTGACAGCAGCCTAAGTACACAGAACAAAATCGCTTGGAAAGAGTTTTAGTTTTTCCAAGTCCTCTGTGACTATTGACCTTGTAAAAATGATTGATTGAAGTTAACCCACAGTGTGTTGAAATACTTTACCATCAACCTACAGCAGCACCAGAATATGACAGTGTTTTGGGGAAGAGTAGGTGTCTTGCTTTATGATGAGGATAAAAAAGGTTTCAAAGAATATACTCTTATTTTATAGCAATAAGGAAAATGATGCACCAAACTTCAGCTGGCTGGTTAAGTACTTTTTTTCTGTAGAATTTCACAAAAAGCACTGGAGTGCACAAATGTTGACTTTTTAAGCTTAAGTAGCACTAGATTTTCAATTACTGTGTGTTGAAACCACAAGAGAATTAGTCTAGTTTGTGTTTTATATGAAGATAGGATGACCTCACCTCCATAGGATGAAGTTCAGAGCATTAATTTGGGTTGTGATTGACACCTTTTACCGCCCCCCCCCCATCCCCTCTCGCAAAAGTTGACCACTGTAGGAATATATAAAGGCACTACAGGGGAAGTAGGAGGTTGTGAAACTAAATTCCATGATAGCCAGGCCTGGTAACTTATCACCAATTAGTTAGCTATATATCTCATTCATATCCTACTAGTCTAGAGGGAGGGAAGTTAGAAGAGTTTGTAGAGCCTTCAACTGAATTTTCAGTAAGGTACTTGCAGATACTGATACCATTTGCCCACTACAGAAAGGCACTGTGGAAGAAGTGACATGAGGGATGTTGGCTTGCAAGCTCATGGATTGCCTTGTTTTTCACCAAAGCAAAGTATCTCACCCTCACTCCAGGCTAGTTGAACCCAGTATGAACTCAAATATGTTTTTGAAACATAATTGTTCCAACTGCAGTTCAATCTTGTGAATGAGTCACTAAGCAGGAGGTGAGACACCTCCGCAGGAAAAGGTAAATTGAAGGACAATTATTACAGAGGGCACTTATGAATGAATCTTCTGATAGCCAATCTGTTGAGATGCTTTGTCATCTCTTGTATTGACACTCTTGTAAGTTGTATCAGAGCTGTAAACATTCTTCTCTCTCCCCTCCATTTCCCGGCCAACTCTAAAGGTACCCACTCTATCTGGGGTGCAGTTCCACAGTTAAATCGCTGATAGGCATATTCTTAGTGTGGTCCCAGACAGTGGCCTTTGGCAGGCTATTCACAAGGATTGTGTGACAATGTATTTTTATCTGTTAACACCAGACTCCGTTACTGCAAGTTATCCATTTCAAACTACCCCACAACATCCTGTATTTTAGTTCTAGGTGAATTATAAATGAATCTGTTTTGGGGGCTTGGATGTAGCATATCTTTGTTAAACTCAAATCTTCTTGCTGAAAATTGGAAAAGTCCATATACTTTTTTCTTATCTGCTTGCACTGAAGCGCATGAAATTTGCAGGAATTGAATATGGGAGAATTCATTCCAAAGTTGAAACTTAAGCTGAACAGCATTAAGCAACTGAATAATAAAAGACCCTTGGCCAATGGAGAAGCTGAACAGAATATGGTTTATTTAGTATGAAGAGAACAAAGCCTTCGTACAACAAGCACACAGGAGATGGATGAGTTACTACAGGTCTTACTATAGTTTTCGTGATAAGATTACATTGCATGATCTTGTCATATTTGAGCAAGATTCTTGGCCCTTACGTACTTCTATAAGCATTTGTTGTGGTACATAACATTTCTTCTAGTCTTCAGTGCTGCATAAGGTAAAAAAAAGTATAATCAAAATAAGATTAAAGTTTTTATTTTTTTTAAAATAAGCAGGGGAGGGGCTAATAATACTCTGTGCATCGGATTGGTGGTGGAGATGCTGTTACCTCCAGAGCCATTCAGCTTTGTGTCCAAAATGGTGCCTCCCTTTGCTATTTGTATGGGCTGACCTGTCAACTGGCCTGCTGGTCTATATAAACACACTATCAGCTGAGAGAATCTGCAACCAGGAAATAGTCAAGTTGGGTGATTTTGGAACAAGTTTCTGCATGTACAATTGATTTGTGGTCATGTACCATTGCTGATGTTTTGGGGCTGTGGAAGGAACAGAAAATATCACTAGGTGCCTCGGGCATGCAGAGCTGGTTTTACTTGAACTGCCTGCTGTATAAATGTGATAATCACAAAATCAGAACCTGAAAACATTCTGCTGATGTTTTTTATTGTACATTATATTGGATTTCCCCCCCAAATTTCCCATGTGGAAGATCCCGCTTCCATTTTAAATTTCTTCCAACTTTCCAGGGGGATTTTTCAAAATGCAATGGGGGGGGGGGGGGGTGAGAAGGAAGGAGAATTAGTAATGCAATGCTTCGTTATCATAGGGTGAGTCAGATTGCGTTCTGTTTATCATTCAGACAATTTGGAACACACCTATTTCCATGGAATGTGCCGAGCAAGCGTTTGATATTGAACTTTGACAATTTGGATCTTGTAAATGCTTCACTAATTGGGTATTGTACAGTGTCCTGGTGGTTGGTATATGGGAATATGCACCTTTGTGCTAATTATTTCTTGCACTCTTCTTGATCTTGAACACAAAAAGCAGAGTTGACGTTTTTACCCACAGGAAGCCATGGAATCATAGAAATGTACAGCACAGAAGAAGGCCATTTGGTCTCACGTATCAGTGCCAAGAGAACTGGGAGCAACATAATATGAGGAACCACTTTGTTTTTGGCTCGTCTGGTGTCTGACACGTGCAGGAACCCACCACCATGCATGAGTATCCGAACCACACTGAGTTTGATGCACCCCACCTGCACATGGCGATTTCCACGGTTGGAATGGAATGTGCATTTTCTCCCTGGAGGGATAATATAATAATAATAATAATCCTTGCATTTGATATAGCGCTTTTCACGTCGGGAGGACGTCCCAAAGCGCTTCACAGAACACACTGTAAAGTGAATTGACTGTATATTTGTGGGCGAACGCGGCAGCCAATTGCGCACAGCAATGTCCCACAAACAGTCGTAGATTGAAAATGACCAATTTATTATTGTTTATTATTATTTAGGATGAATCCTCCTTGCCTAATTTTCAGAGAGTATGGGGCACAAGTTAGCAAGAGTCATTGCTTGGGGACCCTAGAGTGTTGCGATGGGTACTGCTGGTTTAACTGCAAAGCTTGCCATTGAAAGCACTGTTTGGCAAGCTACCCTCTTCTTGTCCAGATAGGACCATTAGGATTTTGGCTTGCAGGATTAACAGGAAGTTGCCCCTTTGATACCATGTGCCAGTTTTCATAATCCTGAAGTGTTGAATAATAGAAGTTCAGCTTTGGTGGGAAGTTTTACTACAGCTAATGGCATAGGACTTTTAAACTTAAAGGTATTAAGGAGGTGGTGGTGTAGCCGTCTGTTAGTCCTGATAACTTAAGAACTCCGAGAAGCTGCCCCATGCGAAGGGCGTTATATAAATTTTATAACTGCAAATTGTTGTTGTTGAGGGTAATTCAATGGACTGTTTGGAACTTAAGCTTTATCAGGAAGCAGTTCTGAAGTATAACTGCTAAGTCATTTTTTTGTAATGCAAAGTGAAATAAGCACCTTGCCTGAGAAGATTTATAACAATAGAGGCCATCTGCCTTTTTATCTGTGAGAAAACTCATGGAGGGATACAGTATTGTGTGACTGGCCTGGATGGCACTGAATGGGAAGTAATCCGATCCTTTCTATTGATGAGCTGGCCACAGTTTGCTTCAGGCTTAAACTGGGTAACAGATTGCTAATGAGGCAGGTACTGACTGTGCATTCAGTTGGAAATCTCCTATTGGTCAGTAGGCAGTGAAGTCAACAGGTATTTCAGGTGTGCGAGGAGTGCACCTGCTGCATATGTTCATCTGTTTATACAAAAGGATACATCAGTATTGTAGAATTAGCTCATGAGTTTGATCTGATTTTCAGCTATGAATTGTGACGGTGGGGGGAGCAGCAATTAAATGGGGAGTTACCAATACAGTGGGTGAATGACTTAATTTTTTGGCTCGGAAGAGAAACCAGATTTGTTTCTGCAGGTGTTTCCAGGCAAGTGTGCCAGTGACACAGGTTTGAAAGAAAGCTTCTCTTTAGGTAAAGAAATTAGGTTGTCTGCACACTCGTAGTTTGTCAGTAAACTAGATTTCTAATGCCGTCTTATTAACATTTGCTGTGAGAGAGTGGTCCCCATCCATTTTGACACCCTGTATCAAAGGTTTCTAAAGGACAGCATTTTAATAGTCTGTAATGTGTTGAACGGTTTATTTTGTACCAGGACTTCAGAAACTTTGTTCTATATCAGCACTTTATATCCAGTTTAGCTCAGTTGATGGGTAGCACTTTGACTTGAGGGGTCAGGACATGAGCTCATAGCATACACTGAGTCTCCAGGCACAGTACTCAGCTGTGTTGTCCCAAATATTTTTGTAATGACATGAAACCAAGATTGCACTTGCCTTTTTTACCTTTTCTTGCCTTTTGTAATAATCATGGAGTCCTGTAGCTCAGTGGTTAGAGCACTCCCCTCACAAGTGAGATACCTAGGTTCGATTCCTGGCAGGGTGAAACGTTGGGCAAGTTTCCTTACTCCACATGCCTCTGTTTAACTAGCAATAAGTAGGAACTTGGTTGTTAGTCGATTGGCGGATTGCTTTTCCAGGGGTAATCATTCTTAAAAAAAAAACTGGGGGTCACTCAATCTATGACTGTTTGTGGGATGTAGCTGTGCACAAGTGGCTGGCATGTTTCGCCCACAAAATATACAGTCAATTCACTTTACAGTATATTCTGTGAAACACTTTGAGACGACTTGAAGACGTGATAAGGCGCTATATCAAATTATTATCCTTGCATTTGATATAGCTGCTAATGATAGATATAAACTCTCCAGTTTTATCTATTATCCTCACTTCTAACCAGTAGATTGTAGGGTATTTAAGAGAAAGGTGTGCAGTATTGATCGCTGAAAAATGTATTACTGCAAACAGTGGCTTATTTCAGTTCCCCTTGATGTTACAGCATTTCTCAAACAGCTCCTGTCTATGGCTGCAGTATAATATAAAGTATCTGATGCTGTTTCCTTCAGAGGAAGCCAAGATACCCAGCTCGCGATTTTCAAAGTTCCACAGAAACATTGCTATTTTTTCAAAATATCCCAATGCAAACTGTTTTTGTCTCATTTGCCTCTACAAATTGTAACAATCCTTGCGTTTGATATAGCAGCTATAATGTTGAAATATCTCAAAGCACTTCACATTATAATTAGTGGTGGCAAACCCATGGCCTGCAGGCCAGAACTGGCATGCTGAACATCCGCACGCACTAGTCTAGGTGAGTCTGTTTTAAATCAATATTTTGTTCCCAGTGTTTTTCTTGGTTGATTTATGCCATAAATTAGGAAATAGCCAATCAAGAAATGTTATTTTGTTGGCCGACCCAAAAGGTTGGCCACCACTGGTGCAAAGTGTGGATTTATTAGGTGAATGCTGCTGCATTTTTGCAGAGCAATGTTACCCAAACAGCCTTATATTGACCAGAAGACGAGTAGAAACTTTCTTTTCCGATCGTGTAAGGGGGTCTTTGACATCTGTCCGAGCAGGTGGACACCACCTCAACTCATCCGAAGAATTATTATTATTAGTATTATAAGTACGATGCCCCCCCCATTGTTGCACTGGAGTGTCAACCGAGACTGTGAGATCAAAGTCCTGATGTGGCACTTGAACCCACACTATCTGGCCAAGAGGAGAGTGTACAATCAACTAAGCCAAACCGGCAACATGAAGAGCACTATACAAAGCACGTGTTATTGTTTGAGAAATCATATTAAGATTAAAACTCACTTGTATTTATATTTATTGTGTATCTCAATACTGGTTTAAAAAAACACACAAAATGCTTGATTGAATTATTAAAATCCAGGTTGTTGGCAGTGGAGGAGAGCACAATGTTTGCCAGCCTTGAGGGTGGATGTTGTCACGCTAGCGTTTACAGTACCTTGGACTTTGGTGTTATTTATTGTATCAGCACTGTTATCTGAGAACAAATGCATTACATCATTGTTGTTTTAAATGACTAGACTTTCTCTTTGAATAGATGACATCCTTTAAATAAATTGGGTATGTATAGGCTTGAGATTTATGTTGTCCACTTGGAATTGGGGGGGGGGGGGGTGGAAAAGTGGGTAGGAGGTAAGGGAGAAGAGCTAAAACTTGGGACTGTATTAATTGCCACTAAATAATGGATACGGTAGGTGTGTGCAGTGAAATCATATACCTGTGATTTGAATCTTCACTTTGCATGTGGGCTTTTTTTCTCTCCGAACTAAATATTTATGTACCACAAGGTGGCAGTAGCATAATGCATGGAGCCCTCTTTATTTGTGGTTCAAGTGCTGAAGATTTATGGGAGCATTTTAAAAATACAGTATTACTTTGAAGTTACAGTACTCAATGTTTTATATTTCAAGATGTATACATCAGTGAAATTTTGATATACTGTGTCTCAAATCAGAAGCAGAACGTTTATTGTGATTTGCATTTTACAGTGTGGAATCTTAAGTCTTATTTATTTGTCCAGTTTCATTTTTTGACTCTTTACATTTGCTTTGTAACCTAAAATTATACTGAATAAACTCCCCTCACCAGCTTTATTGCATCTGCTCAATTACAGTGCTTCAGTGTGGAGAATAAAGTCCAAATTAGCATTAGGTACGAAAGGAGTATACAGTGAGGGATGTTGAAATGTTACCCCATTTGATAGGCTCTCTATAACTGCAAGTTTTGGCACGTATTTGTAGTGTAACTTATATATTGTACATAAAGATGCATATGTTTAGCCGCAATCCGAGACAGTAAGTTTGGTTCTGATGCTTGTAATAATAATCCTTGCATTTGACATGGAGCAAGGAGACCACTTTTACACTGTTTGCTCCTGGGGGCAACCGGTAATGCACAACATCAACAACAACTTGCACTTATATAGCACCCTCCATTGCAGGGTAGTGTCTCAGAGCGCTTAACAGTACAACCAACCAGTTTCACCCCTTATGAATTTGACAAGACCCAGCTTGGAGTCGGATCAGCTGCTTGCGCCGAACCGAGTACTGAAAGAAAAAGATGGCACTCTGGAGGCGAGCAGCTGATCAGTGGATTCATGTCCGACTGAGTAAGGCATTGGAAAAATGACTTCCCACAGAAGGTGAAGTCCCGGACCACCGAAATGAAGCACTGCATCTTTAAGGCCACACTTCCGGACTCCAGATTGGTGATACAAGAAGTGGCATTGGTGATCGGCACTAAAATGTGAGGCCCATTTAGTTCATGTCTGGCTAATGTAATGTTCAGCTGAAGCGCTCGATGAGCTGCGCTTAAGTACTTGCCTGAGCTGGTGCTCACAATGGGCTGTAAGGATTGGGGTCATCAGTTGCAAATCTTACTCTGTCTTTTGGGAGAATTGTTTAAGAGAAGGAAGGTGGAAGAAGAAGGGATGGATCACTCAAGGCCAGAGTACACCAGCTGGCTGAGTTTAAGCTGCATTAGGGTGGTTCAAAAATGGATTGGTTCCTTGAATTGAGTATAAGACAAAAGCCCACTCTTGGGGTTTAGGCAACTGTTATAAACTAATTCTCCAGTTTATTCAGTCCTCTGAAATTCTTTGATGGCATTTCGCAGTTAATCACTAGAAAATATTATAGTTACCCAATTGTTTAAAAATAAATGTACAATATGGTTGGCACTGAGCCATACAGGTCAGAAAGCTGTTGGGTGGTGACCTTGCTTAGGCTTTGGCATGAGGAATGGGCACTTAGCCCAGGTACAGGAAGGAGCCCCTAATGCTTATGGCATTGCACTCCAGAATGAGTCACCACTGCAACTGAGAATGGATAAGGGTAGGGAGATAGAATGAGGAACAGAACTAAATGTGCAATGATTCCATCTAAGCTCCTAATTCTTGGCTTCAGATGGTGTGTATCACTAACAACTTGTACTTGCATAGCGCTCCTCATGTAGGAAAACGGCTTCTCAGAGTGGGGCTAGTGTAGATAGTCCGCCAGGACATCTGTAACTGGCTTGCTCACTGTTGATAGCAATGTTATTTCCGCTGTTAGGAGGCTATTTCTGCAGACCTCCCTGTGACCTGTGGGGATAAAGTCTGTTACTTTTTGTATGAGTAATAGTGGTTTATAAACACTAGTTGTGAGTTCAATTCACAAATGCAAGTAATATGTACTGTGGGCATCTTTATGCAGGCACTCAACACATTTAGTGCAATATTTGCTTACTTTTTTTTAAAAAATATTTGTCCTATTCCCTTCAAAGCTGCAATGGATTCTGCTGATCCACTTTTTTGGTAGGGCATTTCCATGTCCTAATAGCCCTCTGTGCAACATAAAAAATCGCCTGATCTACCTATTTTTTTGGAGACTCGGTTTATTCAAGCAGCCTTCTGGTGTTCTGTACAAATGTGCGTTTTTCATATATGAACTGAGACAGTAAGTGTTGGGTTATATTGAGCAATATTTAGTCAAAACTGATCTTGTCCACACAGGAGTTTGTAAAGAAGAAAGTGGCTTTTTGTCGTCTTCATTGCCTCAGGATTACTGAGGGCATTTGTTGTATATAACTACGGTCAGACTAATAATTATTGCTGTCAAATTGAATAGTGCAATTAACATAATTTCACTGTACATGCAAATGGCTCTATCAGCAGTATTTCTTCTTCGTGAATGCACGACTTAACCAAATGTTGGAGCAGATAAGATTGTTTACCTGGCATTTTTCTACTTCTGTTGCCACGTAGTATTAGAATGCTTCGTCACTTTTGTAACCCTTTGTGTGGAGATGTTCTGTAAGTTTTTCGATGGACGATAGGAGGACACTTTTAGTGTAGCGCACCCTTTTTAATGATTAATCATTTAACTTCTAAATGTAGGAAAATTGCTGAGACATTAATATTCTTTAGGTAGAATTAAGATGGAATAGCAACAGAATTGCCTGTCGGTAACATCTGTACTTCAGACCTTTAAACTCAGCACTCCCAAACTATTACTCATCGATCAATATTGCTGGTGGCAGAGCCAATATGTGTGTGAGATTAAAAATGTGGGTGAACTAGAAGATTTGGTGCTTGTGCAGAGATGCTGTTTTTGTTGATCAATTTATCTTTATCTTGATGAATGCATGTTTGCTATGCGTACTAAAACTGGTTTAGCAAGTTATCTTATAATACTGATTGCATTTGATATAGTGCCTTATCAAGTCTTCGAGATGTCTCAAAGTGCTTCAAAGAATATACTGTAAAGTGAATTGACGGTATGTTTTGTGGGCAAAATGCGACAGACAATTGCGCACAGCAGTGTCCCACCAACAGTTGTGGACTATTAATTTTTTTTAAGGAATTATTATCCCAGGAAAAGCGATCTAACGATCGACTAATAACTGGGTTCCTACTTACTGCTAGTTAAGCAGAGGCTTGTAAAGTATGGAAACTTGCCCAACGTTTCCCTCTGCTGGAATCAAACTGTCGCTTGTGAGGCGAGTGCTCTAACCACTGAGCTATCGGACTACACAATCGTCTCAAAGCGCCTTTCAGATTAATTAGAATACCATGTAGGCAAATGTAGCAGTCATTTTTGCGATGGTAAATGTATGGCCACATAGGGAATATGACTTATTTTGTTTACACACATCTCGTCTGTGGGTGCTCAGAAGCATGTGAGCCAAATACTGCCGAGGCTCGGATCCGGAGAGAGACCTGAGAACGTTCTACTTTTTACGTTGGCCAGGACACCAGGAGAAACTCAATTTTTTAAAAAGAAAAGTGTCACAGGATCTTTAATATGCATCTGAACAGGCAGATGAGACCTTAGTCTTAATGCCACTTGAACGATAACACTTCCAGCAATGCATCATTCCCTAATTCCTGATACAGGCTTCACTTATTCTTTACTGGAGTCGTTGTCACAAGCTCAGCATGGGACTAGTGGGAACCAGGGCAGGAAGGAAAAGGATCCATACCCTCACAAATGAGTTTAAGCAATTCAATACATTTCATATAAAAGATAATATTCTGCCGGATTGATTTCAATAAGTTGCGTTCTTTAAAGCTTTTGATTTTAAAGAATTTATTGAGAATCTGGTTTCACATTAAATAGGAAAAGTTCAGTGATGAACCTGCTTCCGTAGAAACTTTAACTCCAAGAGAATAAAATATGGTGAATGCTTTTCACAACCTGTGCACGCACGTCTGTACTTGGCCTTAAGTTTTCAATATGTTGAAACTTTTGTCTCAATCTCCTCTTCATCTATCTCCAATTTGCATTTAGTAATTTGATAAATTTGCTGCTGAAGCATCATTGCTTCCCTACCTTCTTAATCCATTTAAAAGCAAAGTAATTTGTAGGTGTCGCTTGTACTTTCAATCGAATCCTTTGTTCTAAGCCAACAGAAATGGTGGGAGATTGATCAGGTTTATGTAGGAACTGAAGCGTTGACATGTTGAAGTTTGCAAAGATGTTATCCAGATCGAGTTATTCAACACTAAAATATGTTTGGTAATGTTTCACACTCTAGTCGTGCAGGTTACTTAACCCTTACCCGTCTGTACAGTTCATTCTGTTAACTTTCAAATATATAAATGCAAGGAGTTAAGAGTAACCAGGTTGCTGACGTAATAACTTTCTACAGCACATTTCAAACTTTGAAAGTCTCACTTGTTAAAAATTCAATACAAATAGTTTGTTTTAGAGCATTATCAAGCTTTGAGATGTCTTGAAAACGTAATAAGGCGCTGTATCAAATGCAAGGATTATTATTATTATATCAAAGCTCACACATGAAACACAGATGCTTGGAAAAAAAAATTGGGGGCAGCCGGGTGTCTGATACGGGCGGAAACCCATCACCTTGCTTGAGGGTATCCAAACCAAGATGGGATTTCCATGGATCCTCCCTACACATGGAAATGCCAGAGATAGATTGTTGGAATGGAATGTGCACTCTCTCCCTGGAGGGATGGGTCCTGCTTACCTAATTCCGAAAAGTATTAGACGCAGGTTGGCAAGACCCAAGCTTTGGGGACCCCAGAGTATGCGTTTGGATAACTTCTGGAGTCTAACCAGCTAAAACCGCATAGCTTGCCATTAATATTGCTGTCTGGAAAGCTTTCCTGCTGCTTGTTCAGCTAGGAACACTGTTAGGGCTTTGGCTTGCAGGGTTAACAGGAGATGAGCGGGAAGCTTTGATGAGATGCAAGATCAATCCCTTCAGAATTGTGCACCGCTATATGGGATTTGAGAGGAGAAAATTAAAAGGGAAAGAAAAAGAGTAATACAGCAGGAAGTAGGGCTTTATGTAAGAAAAAACATCATAATGTGTCTCACCTGCTGTTTACAGCTGGCTGATATTTGTCATTGTGGTCACTTTGTCAGTGAGAACTTGACCAAAAAATAATCTGTCACACACCGAGGTTTGCTTGTGCAGTAGGAATTGTCTATTCTAATAATTATGCATATTTGTTTTCTATTTTTGTGTCCAGATACAAGGCTGATCAGATAAAGAGACCATGGAGAATTCACCATTTAGACGAGGGCAGTGGGTGTCTCAGTCCCTGCGAATTACTGCTAAAGAGCTGTCTATAGTCAACACGAGGGGATCGGTAGCACTCAGGGAACGTTTCTCCAAGTAAGTGTATTCACTGACTTTTTAACTGCACAAATTTGTTTCATGAGTACCAATGAGGTGCCTCCGAATATATGCTGAGATGTTTCCAGCTTGGATGATACTTTGTCCTTTTGTTGAGTTATTAACATGAGCAAACTTTTCCCTCTCTCAAATTGAAAAAATGCCCTCCCAGTTTTGAACAGCCTTTTGCTCCTACGTCTCAGGAAGTGCCTGGTACCTAAAGTTTTATAATGCGACTTTGTCACCGGGCTTAAAGGGCTTGTGGTGTAAGGGAACAGAGTTGAATTTCTGATGATTTGGGGGATGGGAGTGTGTAAGTCTTTAACATTGAGAAGAAAATCCTGTTTTGTTCTCCTCCCCCCCCCCCCAACAACTTAGACCTCAGACTTTTTCAAGCATACAGATCTATTTTTCAGCTATTCAGTGACTGCTGCGATTGGAATTTCGTGAGATGACTGGATTTGGGTGAAGCTAGCAGACTTAATTTTCTCACCAATTTTGTCTCCCCTGCATTCCTGAAATCATTTGCTTCTTTTTTCTCTTCTGTTGAGAGATGGTTAATTGGCACTGGTTAAGCTACCCTGGATATCTATTTTCTAACACGGCCATAATCTAATAGAATGGTGGAATAGGCTTGAGAGGTTAAATGGCTACTGCTGTTCCTATGGCCCAAGTAGCCAGCGAAAGAAGGGGAAAGTCATGTCCAGAGCAGCTAAAATGGAGTTCTTTTTTTCCCTCATGTGTGTTTGCAGTTTGTCCCTTAAATGCTTTGCTATCTGAAGGATGATTTGTACTGAAAGTTCAGCATACATTCTTTTAACAGAAAGTATTAAACAGTTTGCGCTACAAAGCAGATCCTCTATGAATGCACTTCTCTTTCAGAGTTGGAGCTGTGCCAAAATCTTGACAAAAATTGGTACAAGCCATTAAGTATTCCCATAGTGCTGTCAGCCACAAAGTGGGTTCAGTTGTTAAATTGCTAGCACTTCTGCACTGAAGTAGATACTGTCTCTTAAACGTTCCATGCAGCTGCTGCCTGTAGTATCTGTCTGTCTTAGGTGTGAATTGGTGTGAAAATAATTTTAATTATGAGATGGTATTATTGCCTATTTAAGATGGCAGCTTCTTCACCCTATCCTTGTAAAGATGTATTGTGATTATCCTACGTTTCCCTAAAAACCCATTTGGTTGAAACATCTTTCGCCTTGCTTTCTTTCTCTTCCCCCAAGCCACTATGGTGCAACTCTGCTTACAATAGACTTGTAGGCTATTGCTTTGCTGAGAGTTTGAGGCCAGATGTAGAGAGAATGTGAGTGAAAGAGGGCTATGTGACGTGTCGGTGGTGCTGTTGAGAAAAGTGCAGGTGCCAGGCATGTATGGCCAGTGTGTTGAGCTCCCCTTTGTCAATACACTTAACATGGGTTTGCTGCCAAAAACTGAATCTCAATAGACACAATTTGTTATAATTGAACACAAGACACCCAAATTTTGTTTGAATTAAAGGACTTGTCTATTTGGTCTTTCATGTTGTGTTTTCCTATCAGATATCAGAAGGCGGCAGAGGAATCGAGCAGTGAACGGAAGAGGGTAAGTGTACTCTTTAACATTTAGAAGAAAATCCTGTTTCATTCTCTCTCCCCCCGCCACACACACACACAACTTAGACCTCAGACTTTCTCAAGCATACAGAGCTGTTTTTCAGATATTCAGTGAGTGCTGCAATTGGAATTTCATTAGATGACTGGAGTTGGGTGAAGCTAGCAGACTTTTAATTCCCTCACCAATTTCTCATGTTTGCTTGTGTGTGTATGTATATGCGCCTGGATGATCTGCAGTGGGAAAGTATGCATCCTTGCTATTGGAACATTTTGTGAGTAGAGCACAGCTTGGCTCTTCTAACAGTGTGGAACCACTCTGTAATAACCAATGATAATGGCATTCTAATTAAAAGTGCTATATAAGAGCATATGGATTTATCAAGGCATCCTGTTAATTTGGGATGTTGCCTGTAATGTTCACAAGGTCAAGTGGCCTTTAGGATTTAAAGAGTTAATGTTATTGTGAGATGGACCTCAATCCCAGTTTATCCATTAATCCCCTTTAATTCCTACAGGCTTTATCTGGCTATTTTTCTCCATAGCTCACATTAGTCTCTGTATGCACTAAACAGAAGGAGAGTAGGAGCCAGGTATCAGTAATGAATCAAGAACAGGTACAGTTTATTTTGGAAATGGTTGTGTTATCATTCAGGATTTTGTTTGAATATGTATGTCAAGTCCACCAGCAGGAACTGCCCATTCTGAAAGTCTTCTGGTTCCTCAGTGGCTTAGTTGTTCATTCCACTGTCCAAAAGCATTAAGCATGCGAGCCAGAAGGACTTGAGTTTGATTCCCTGGGTGTGCTCAGTTACCAAGTCTTGGCCAATACTGTAATTGGGTTAGGCTCAGAGCGCGGGGATAGGGAATTGCTCCCAAGCGCCCCCAACCCACCTGGTGTAGGTTTAGAACCTCATCAGATTGGGCTGTTATACCCTTCACTGCTGAATAGCCCTTTGACACTCACTGTTCGAAACTCCTACCTGAAGACTGTCCACTTGGCTGAGATACCAGAGAGCTGGTGGCAGCAAAAGATGGTTAGCACCTTCAGAAGAGAAACAGCTAAGGCCATTCTATTAGCATTAATAGACTTAGTCAAGGTGTTTGGGATTTTTATCGTTTTAATAATTTGCTGATTTAATTAGTGACTAAATCAGAGCTACCAAGAAGAACTGAAATAGGCAGGTTACAATGTGCAACTATCAATGAAACAAACTAAGCATTTATTTATGAAATTAATTAAGTTAACTTTGGCAGAAGTTTTGACAGCAGCAGAAAGTATCAGCTGAAGTCAAACTAGTTTAAGAGATCTAGAAGTGTTGCATTCGATGTAGCGCCTTATCATAATTGTCAAGACGTCTCAAAGTGCTTCAGGGGATATACTGTAAAGGGGACTGATTGTGTATTTCGGGGCTTTTAAAATATGTTTTAGTTTCTCTCCCTGAATCATTCCCCTTTGCCTTTGCTAATGTTGCGTGGCTTCTAATCACTGCTAAGTGCTGGGTTGACAATTCTTGATTAGCCTCAACCTTACCTAGAAATTCTTTCACTGCCCTACCTCTGTGATCTTCTGCTCGTCCCTCACTCTGCAAACTCTCGCCTGTTGCACTCCCTGCTGTACAATTGGCAGCCGAGCCATCAGCCAATATGCTCCACCCTCTCTCGTTCAGTTTTCCACCACTCTATCTCACCTTTTCTCTACCTCCACTTGCCTTCCTGCAGGTTCTAGGAACTTGAGGAATCATGGAAGCAAAAATTTGCCTCTCAGTTCCCAACATGTTGAAGCTTCAGTGAATTGTCTTTCCTAGAACTCATTCTTTCAGAGAAATGTTTCCCTATTCAAATAATTTGGTGTTGCATTATGTGTATAGCACCCTTCCCCCCCCAACTCCGCACACAAACGCCCCAGCCTGGCAATGATGTCATTGACATATTGTGACCTTGACCTTAAATATTTTGCCTGACTTAACTCGTCAATACGCACAGGGCCCCACTGACTGAAGCTTTTTTGCATTAACACTGTGCTTAGTATGCCACTTCGGAAAAATGGGTATAACAGGGTACAAGTGACAAAGCTATTGCTGTACTTGTGTTTTACATCTAGGTAAATTGTTCTCCACATCGCTGACTAATATACCAATTTTTGACTTTACCGTGTAGCCTTCGAGCTTAGTGATTAGAGCACTCGTCTCCCAAGTGAGAAGACCAGGGTTCGATTCTTGAGCAGCACAAAACATTGGTCAAGTTTTCTTACTCCACAAGCCTCTGTTTACCTAGCAGTAAGTAGGAACTCGTTTGTTAGTCGATTGGCAGATTGCTTTTCCAGAGTAATAATCCAATAAAAAAAATAATAATTTGGTCACTCAATCTACAATTGCCACGTTTTGCCCACAAAATATATGGTCAATTCACTTTCAGTATATTCTGTGAAGCGCTTTGAAACATCATGAACACATGATAAGGCACTATATCAAATGCAAGGATTACTATTATTATCTATGCAATTACTTTTTTTTAATGTTTCGCTACCCTTAACTCATTCAAGGTGGCTTGTATTAGTGGTTTATCATGGACAGAAGAGAAAATCTTCTACAGTGGACATGACCTAAAGGAAAACATTTTGGAAGCCTTCACAATATGCAAGAGCCTCTATTTAAGGGAGCCCTATCTCATGGTTTTAGGGTTGCATATTTCATCTGGTTTCTGAATTCGAGCAGAAATCATAAGCAGCATGCATTATAACCATAGCCTCTTTTAAGGGAGTCCACATATGGTTCTAGTGCTAACATGCTGCATATTTTATATGGTTTCTGTATCTGAGTAGAAGTCATAAGCAGCATGCACTATAACCATAGCCTTTGGTACAGAGAATTTTTGCAATGATGAGTAATATATAATAATAATACTTGTATTTGATATAGCGCTTTTCACGTCTTCTAGACGTCTCAAAGCGCTTCACAGAATAGACTGTAAAGTGAATTGACCGTATATATTGCAAGTATACAGTGTGAAAGCTGTTAGAAAAGAGCTTCCAAATCCTGATCTACAGTGCAATAATAATAATAGTAATAATAACCCTTGCATTTGATATAGCACTTTTCACGTCGGGAGGACGTCCCAAAGCGCTTCACAGAACACACTGTAAAGTGAATTGACTGTGTATATATGTGGGCGAACGCGGCAGCCGATTGCGCACAGCAATGTCCCACAAACAGTCGTAGATTGAAAATGACCAATTTATTATTGTTTTTGGATTTGGAGGGATTATTATTAGGCTCTGTGTGGAGTAAGGAAACTTGCCCAGGGTTTCGCCCTGACCTGCCGGGGATTGAACTCAGGTCTCTCGCTTGCAAAGCGAGTGCTCTAACCACTGAGCTACAGGACTCCACAAGTATTTGCAAGGACTTATATTCTAGCACATAGTGAGTAAATCACAAATACTATTAAACTTGAACCAAAAGATTTTCTTTGTTGCACACAATCAGTAGATAGTTTTATCCTAAATGTTCCGTCTGTGTTACTTTGAATTGGACATTTCATTACTAGAACATTGTGGCCAGCAGCTGTGCGCAAACCAGGTGCTGAAATTTCGATTGATATCTGGGAAGTTGGTAACCTTTATGTTGCTGGCTCTCTTAGACGCGTTTTTTTTTGTCCACATTTGTTAGCTGTGTAAGCTTCAAAGCGTCTCTGTAACTACAGAAACTAGCAGTTGAAAGCTTCATTCCCACGTAAATAAAAGCAAATTTATTCTATATAAAATTATCTGAGTGACCTGTGAGGGATAACCAGTTCAAATGTGGGTGAGAGAGGCTTCCAGGCTGTGGAGTGCGGTTGGGAGAACGAGAGAGATAGGCTTGTCTTTTTCATTTTCCTGGAGTATATTTAGAAGTACTTGGCTGCTATTTTTTGTACATCCTACAATGAACTCCAATAGAAGTTTTGTTTGGCATTCGTTACAAAATATACAGTCACGACAATTTACAGTAAATCCTGTGAAGTACTTTGAGGCGTCATCCCGATGTGAAAAGCGATGTATGAAATGCAAGGATTATTTTTTTCAGCCATTTGATGAAGAATACTAGCTTTTGGAAGATGTTATATTGGAAATCTGTAAATGTTGAGAAATTAAAGCTGGTGTCCCAGTTTGAGGGCTTTGTGCCATTAGCTCACCCTGGAATGTGATTTCTTTAAATTTCACTGAGGAACTTTTGGTTATAACTGCCTTCTTAATAAGTAAAACTCCTTAACAATTCCCTTCATTGTTCTTCCTTTTTCCTTATAAGGAAATCCTGCTGTTTTATCATTTCCTGCTTTAGTTTCCTGGACTTTCTGGTTATACCCTAAGGGGTGAAATGCCAGTACAAGTTGTAACACTAAATGGTTGCAGCTGCCTGTGTAACTTGAACACTGGTGACACGTATATGTGTGTGTGTGTGTGTCTGCGCAGTGTGTTCTTATTCAGAGGTGAACGTTGGTGCTAATCAATGTTGCAGATTCCTGTTCTTAAACTGATTTCAAACTCTGGTCATTGCAGAACACTGAAAAGTTCCCCCTGAATGTAAAGAAGGGGGCACTGAGCATTTTAAAAAAGAAGTGGGAGAGCCAAGAAAAATCCACAGAGCAGTCAGAACCTCCGAAGATTTCTGTTCGAAGTAATCTCTCAGATCCTCGGCACCATATCAGTCCTAAGGCAAACAGCAGCACAGTGGCCCGAACGGAGTCGGATTGGAATTCAGAAACCACTACTGTCCAATCTAGAGTCAAGTCTCCCAAGAGTCCTGGGGTCCTGAGCAGATTTAATTACCTCGGTGGCGAGAGTGAAAGCCAGGCAGAGTTAAAAACCCAATCTGAGAAGATGGAGAAAGTGGGGCATGAAATGGAGAATGGCATCGTAGAGGATTTGACCATCTCCCCCAAAATCGAGAAGTTCAATGTGCCGCTGAGCAGTTTGAAGATGATGTTTGAGAAGGGGGAAGCAAACGTTCATTCCAAGAACCAACAGAATGGAACTGCAGTCAAGGTAAATCCTACCTACATTTAACCTGTTCGATTTGAAGACTGAGAGTTTCCCGCTCAGTTTTTTAAAAACGTGCTTTTCTGTGTTCTATGCTCTTCAACCAGTTCTTATTACTCTCAGCCTAAAATAATTGCATGCAGATTGGTTGCAGTTTTGTACATGTGGTTGGTGCACAGATTAAATGACCTGTAATATTAAATGCACAACATTTTTTTGAGCATTTTTAGGTTGAAGTTTGAGCTCTTGTTTCTGAGGTACTTCTTTTCCCCAACTCCCTTCCCCCACCCACCCACTGACAATTTTTTTTCTGACAATTTTGCCCGGTTACTGAAGGCGCCTGAACTCTCTTTTTCTTCTTCTGTGGTCGATTCCACAGGCGGTCTGGCACTGTCTGGCACGGTACCTCGCTTAAATGGCAATTGTTAATATGTAAGCCTTGACATTGTCGACTACCTATTCAACTGTGGGTGGGTATGTGGGGGGAGGGGGGGAAATGTCACAGCTGAGCCTGACCTTGCCTTTATCCTCTTTTTATACATGCGCACCGCCAGCAGAGTTGCTAGATAGCAATTGGGAACTTACAGCCTGGTTAATATATTTTTCCTCTTCCTGACCCAGGAACTCTCAGGCCAGTTGTAGTGATCCTTTTGTTGTCATGACCAAGATCAGCTAAGTCCGAAATGAACCCTTTGTGACTCCGCTACTAACTGGATAAATTTGGATGGACGTGTGTTACCTGGGGGCTATTATATCAATTTATACTCTCTTTTGAGGGACAGGGAGAACTTATTGTTACTGGTCTAAGTGCATAGTTGCTCACTGAATCCATAATGTAGTTTCCTCTCCCCAAATCCCTGGAAGCCTGTTGGTAACAATCACTGGATTAAGATGAGGAGCTCTTGAGGAAAAACACAAGAAATTGCAGGATAAATTGGATCGCTGAAGGATGGGCTGATAGGTGGTAGATGTAGTTTAGTGTGTAAAGTGGTACATGGGAGTTGAAGTAAAGGAATTAGTCCCCAAATAATGAAGAATTAATGTGTTTAATGGTGCAGATGCACAGATCTTTAAAGTAGGAGTGCAGGTATAAAAGGATTTCAAATTTAGTATAGGGGAAGCAAGGAAATGATACTATACAAAGCAGTTGAACTTGGCTAGTTGGAGTACCATTGCAGTTCTCATTAAGGAAATGTAATCCCAACTATCCTCCTGGTAAACGGGGTCTCATTGGAGCTGAACTGATTCCAAGGTGACATGCCTGGCAATGGAATATCAGAATTGAGCCAGCCTCTGTGGCGGTCTCAGTAGTCCGGTTTCTCAGACAGGCGAGTCCACAGAATTCCAGGGCACTGTTGATGACATAGGCAGGACCTGGAAGGGCAGACCACTCACTGGGGGCAGGGAGTCATCCCTCTCAGCTCCTGTTAACCCTGCAAGCTACAGCTAAATGGTAATGTGGTCTAGGCTGGACAATCAAATATGCAGAAGTATTAAAACAGACAGAGTAATTTATACTGCACAAACAAACCTGGGTGCATAACAGAATATTTTTTGATCACGTTCTTACTGACAAAATGACCACAATAAGCACTATCAGCCAGCTAGCAGGTCAGACACAGATCACACTATGATTTTTTTTCTCCTACATAAAGCCCTTCTTCCTGCTGTATTACTCTTTTTCTTTCCCTTTTAATTTTCTACTCTCAAATCCCATAAAGTTGTGCACAATTCTAAAGGGAATGATCTTGCATCTCATCCAAGCATCTCACTCAGCTCCTGTTAACCCTGCAAGCCAATGCCCTAGCGGTGGTCCTAGCTGACCAAGCAGCGGGAAAGCCTTGCCATACAGCAATAGCAATGGCAAGCTGGTTAAACTCACACATTGGGGTCCCCAAGCTTTGACTCCAGCCAACTTGTGCCTAATACTTTACGGAATTAGATAAGCAGAATGTATCCCTCCAGGGAGAGAGTGAGCATTCCAGTCCAACAATCTATCTCTGGAATTCCCATGTGCAGATGGGATGCATGGAATATCAGATTGGTTTGGAGATTCTTAAGCAAGGTGATGGGTTTCCATCATACACTTGGTATCCTTGACCTTAAATGCTGGTGCATGTGTCAGACACCCGGCTGACGCCTCAAAAAAGATTACAGAAAATACATTCTGTTATTGTTCCTCAACTCTCCTCTTTGCTATCAACCTTCCACAATCTGTTAATATACCAATTCAGTACATGTTAATCAGATATCATAGCCTGGATGACTTTCCTTTGTTTCATCAACTCTGTGGACAGACAACTTCCATGTTGGCAAGATAGTAGTGACACCCATACCTTACTGTTTAATGGTGTGCCACTTTAGAGCACCAGCGTTTCTTTATCCCGGTTCCAGAGTTTGTTCTAAAACAGTTTGATACTTTTAGGAACAACTCTTTCTTTTAAGCTCAGATTGGAATGTACTGTGGTTATCTGGAAGCTGGTCCTTTTAGTGATGAACGTAATTTAATTAAACTTATTCTTGTAAAGATCTGGTAGATGACGTCTTGTTGCACGCAGTCTTTTACATTGAGATCTGCTGCGTTTCATCCGGCATTAAATCAAATGTAGGGATAATTGGAGTTGTTTATACAAGCAGGGATTTTTCGCTCTGTCCTGCCTGATAGTATGTTTTATTCTGAATGTTGGCACGTATGCACACTACATGCTGCTACATGCTGCTTCACTTTCTCATGGGGTGTTGTCAGTGGGTGGGAGGAAGTGAGCAACCCTTCGACAGAATGGGTTGATGAATCTACAGAGGCTTTTTAATTAGGCTGATCCGTTGCTATTATATGAGATGTGCATCTGCATCTGAGTCATTGCTAGACTGAGATCAGCACCAGGTGGATTATAGCCTCAGAGCTGATTCAGAAACTCTTCAGAAAGTTGGGAACATTCCTGACCTCCATTTGCTGCTAAATACAATGCTTAGAGGCATCAATTTTTAACAGGATTCCTTAATAAGGAAGCGAAGTATAGAACTCCCAATCGCAGGAGTCTCAATGTTTTTTCAGCCGCCCATATCACTGGCTTTAGATCCAATATTACAATATTCCCAACTCTTCCCTTCACAAACTGCAGATCATCCAAAACTCTGCAGCTCGTGTACTCTCGCACACCAGGCTCCGTGACCCCATCACTCCCACCCTCGCCCGACTCCATTGGCTCCCCATCCCCCAGAGGATCGAGTTCAAGATCCTCGTCCTCACCTTCAAGGCCATCCATGGCCTTGACCCCTCCTACCTCTCTGATCTGCTGACTCCCTACCAACCTGCCCACTCCCTCCGTTCATCGGGCTCTGGCCCTGCTCCATATGCTTGTGGAGTCCTGTAGCTCAGTGGTTAGAGCACTCGCTATGCAAGTGAGAGACCCGAGTTCAATTCCAGGCAGAGGGCCAAACCTTGGGCAAGTTTCCTTACTCCACACAGAGCCTAATAATAATCCTCCCTCGCCTCCTTTAGCCGGTCTCAAGAGCCTTCTCTTCGACCGTGCTTTTGGTCTCCCTCCCACCTCTCTGCCTTCCCTCTCCCCTACACCACCCCTCCCCCCATGCTCGGGCCCCGACACCTGACTGTTCAGCGCTTTGGCACGTCCTCCCGACGCGAAAGGCGCTCTACAGATGTAATTTTGTTGTTGTTGTTCATTACAACATAAGCTTGAAAGAGCACAATCTTGTTTAGCAAAACGAATTGTTTCAACAATGCTGGTTTCTTCAGTGAACATTGTCCATCTCCAGATCCGTTTGTAGCAAAATTGGTGACATCAGAACTGTAGAGACTTTGTTTCTGAAAAAGTAAGTGCGTTGGACTTTAGGTAGGGGCCTCTTGAGATCACTTTGTGTGAAACACTTGTGAGCGATGTGACATAAGTGTCGGGATGCTGATGGATGCCTTGTTATAGATGAATTCCATATACTTTGGTTTGAATTCCAACTTTTTTGCTGATATTTAATGCTAGCACCAGTCTGTGGGTGAGGTGCACTGGTTTTTGTATTGCAAAATTCAGCAGTTCACTGTGGTGGAAATGGCTCTAACATTTGGGCAGAGTTTGCAGAAAAGAAGGGAAAAAATCATCGTAAAGCATCTATTTCTCCCTGCTGGGTGGTCCTCCTTCTTCGCAACACAAAACTAATAAAATACTGTAATAATGTTTGCATTTGATCGAGCACCTTCAACATCAAACTTCAAAGGGTTTAGCAGTAAAGTGTTTTTTCTATAAAGTGCCTCTCGTTTCAGACGAAATGAACTAAAACAGACAGTCTTTGAAAGAGTCCACAGCTGTTTACATTGGGAAAAACACATGGAAACAGCACAAAGATGGAATGCAAATGGAAAATAATGATATTGATAGAAGCCGAATGATTTCACATGTCACATGTAGAGCACAACGCTGAATTTTTTCCTCCAGCACATGATCTGATTTTCCAGTTGTTCACTGATCTTTCATAACTGTACTCGTCAAGAGTTTAATCGTTTTCAACAAAAAACACTCATCTTCTTAAGTTTCACAACCAGGCTGTAAAAGTGCTCAGTGTGGCTCCTTGTTAAAAGGCTTGGCATTCAGTGCAAAAAACAATTCCCCCTAAGTGATGTCCAGCTGACAAAGAACACAGCCACTGAGATCAGCGATTTGCCTGAGGTAATGTGGTGCCCTAATTTAGTGCTTCTTAATATCCTGTCAAAGAGAGGTCTTTTCTCTTATGCTGCCTTCTACATCTAGAAGTAATTACTATAACATTTTTGGTGATGGAAGAATATCTATGTAATTTTTTTTATATTTAATTCATGTACACACACACACACACACACACAGAAAGCTATAAGTTGAGATGCCCACTTTCAAAACCTATTTCAGGGCCATAGTTTCATCTTTGTTGCCTACTGTTTGCATTGCCATGTTACCTTAAGCACTTTGCAAGCCATTATCGGTGCTTTTGTTTGATTTGTGTGGGGTCGGTTTATCTTAGGGTGATGGAAGAGGTGCTAAAATTGTTCTCCATTTGCTCCAGGCAGGGACCAAATGGTCTATGCTGCTGCAGATCAACTTATCTCGCTAAGCAAGGTTGCTGTATTGCTGTAGGTTTGTAAAGCAGTTAGTATTTCAGCATGCTGTTATTATCTCTCACATTGCTGTAAACTGAGGAAAGCCAACAGTCACTGAGAAATGTGGCACCGTGACCCAAACCTCCTGTTCCTCCCTGTACTGCGGTGAACATATTGCATAACGACACTGAAGTTTCCTGATAACTCCACAACTATTGCTTGCACTTATTTACAGAGTTGGTGCGGGTCACTATACCATTAAGTTAAGATAAAGCCACTGCTGGTCTGCTGGGTTGGGAAAGCAGAGGGGTGAGGGACATCTGTTAGCAGACACAGTTTGACGTTTCTGTCTTTCTTTGCTGGTGCACGGTAAATGCATTTTACCAGCAGGAGGGCAGAACCACATGCAAAAACGTCTCTGCTCTAAATCAGGTATGACGTTACAATTGATATTATTCAGCTACAACCAGCTGCATTCCACAGATGACGCTGCCCCTGTCCCAGCAGGACAGAATCCATTATGTTCCACAGAGTAGCAAGCTCATCGTCTGTGTCTTTGCTGAGCGTATGATGCGTGTTCAGTCTGTTCCCGGGCAGTGCCAGCCGAGTGTTTCTGTAATTAAATACTCCTTCAGCTTAGTAAACTCATTGCGTATCTGAATTGTAGCAGATGGGGCTAGTTTTTCAGCATTGCATCAATACTTTACTGTAAAAGATGGCGAGTGCATGGTTAAGGGGTACACAGGGAAGGCACAGATTGTTGCTATTAAGAAATTTGGGTGATGTGTGTCAATTGCCCGGCTAACAAGCTAATCCTAGGGTGGCCTTAGCATGAACTCACTAACCCAGACAGCAGAGTGTAGATGACATGGAACTGATATATTCATATTTCACCTTCTTCCGTGATTCATATCATCATCTCTATAACGTGCTACAAGGCTTTGTCCTCCTAATATGTGCAAGTCAATGGCAGAAACTGTTTCAATCTGAGGTGTTTTTATTGACGATGTTTTGTGAGCTGCTGCATTTTGCCCACATAATGTACAATCAATTCACTTTACAGTATATTCTGTGAAGCACTTTGAGACGTCTCGAAGACGTGATAAGGCACTGTATCAAATGCAAGGATTATTATCTTTGACAAGCCTTATTTGTGAGTTTTGGTCAAGGCCTGAATAGATGGAGCTTGACTCTGTATTCAGGGTAGTTTGAGAGTTGGGCACCTCTTAGATCTAGGAGCAGTGGGCCATGATTCACTATAATGTCTGTGATCTTCTACGTTCCAAATCTGAGCAAGCCCCGAGTGGAAATCTGTGTACAGTATTGTCCAACTGCAGCTTCAGATCACAAGACATTTATTCAGAGGAACATTCTGGTCTAATAAATGACAAATTACTCATATGTTATGCTTCTCAGACCCTCCTCTGTTAGTTGCCTGCTATGCTGTTTGCTTCTTGCTTAGAGCCACAGTACTGAGGAATACACAGAGGATGAGGGTGCTCCTACTATCCAGTGTATGATTCACATGGGAAATGAATAAGGTAACTGGTTATGTGAAAAAAATGTTGCATGATTTCTTTTAGGTCTGTGCGACATCGACTAAATTAACAGCAAAATCTTATTTATCACAGTATTCACCTATTTTTAAAACCCTCCATGCTAGTAATCCTTTAAAGCTTTAGAAATGTTCTAACTTTAGAAAGGGACACAGTACTTGTGAACTGCCTCGGTGTCTCAGCATGTGCTAAGTAAATGCTGTGTGGTGCAGACCAGGAAAGTTCCCAGGTTTATTATAATAATAATAATAATAATCCTTGCATTTGATATAGCGCTTTTCACGTCGGGAGGACGTCCCAAAGCGCTTCACAGAACACACTGTAAAGTGAATTGACTGTATATTTGTGGGCGAACGCGGCAGCCAATTGCGCACAGCAATGTCCCACAAACAGTCGTAGATTGAAAATGACCAATTTATTATTGTTTTTGGTTTTGGAGGGACTATTATTAGGCTCTGTGTGGAGTAAGGAAACTTGCCCAAGGTTTCGCCCTCTGCCTGGAATTGAACTCAGGTCTCTCGCTTGCAAAGCGAGTGCTCTAACCACTGAGCTACAGGACTCCACAAAGTCATTAATGTCAGAAAATGAGAACTTTTAACACAGAAGAAGAGCAGGGATGTGTACAAGCGTAACTGATTTTGAACTTTGTATTTGTCTGGAAGCAGGTAACATGCACTAAGTGGGAATGAAATCAGAGTGGCTCATAATCCTGATTGCACTCCCAGCAACCCTTTCTCAAAAATGTACATGTTTGTGAGGGTAGCCTTGGACTTGTTACTTCAGTGGGGCGAGACGGAGTGTTTGTGGTTGATTTGAGTGCAGCAGACGAGCTCCTACACGTTTCCATTCTGGGTTAAAACCATAATGGCTAAGATAACAACACTAAAATGATTATTTTAATACGAGAACCAGCGTACAAGGACATGGATATATTGGAAACCAATGAACTGTAAACTGTACAGTTCAACTGTAAACCAATGAATGTTAACGTATCCAATCCTAGACCTATTAATCCTGGGAATTGTCATGACCAGCACTTGGTCTGGTGGTCTTCTCTGCTAATTTAGTACAGTATTTGTGTGCAGAGGTTCTGATGTACCAACATGTTACAAAGTGATAATTGTGAACAGTATTAAGATGTGAAATAATATTTTGATTGTAATTGAGGTACGTTACCTATACGTACTGTGGCATTGCAATTTTTGATTGTAATTAAAAATGCAGAGAAATCTGTAACATTCACCACGTGACTGAAGGATATGTCAACAAGCGCAAGGTTTGACTCATGACAGGATCCATTTCCTGGGAGCGAGGGAGGCACTGTCTGAGGTTAATGAATGCTTACCTCACCACCTTGCAGCTGGTTCAAAGAGCAGCATTGGCAGCCAGCTTGGAAGCAATAATGCCTGTATTCCAGCAAATGGTATATAGTGTGGTGAGGGCTGGGGGGATGAACTGGCAAAAATAATGAATTAACAAATTGAATACTATCTTAATGAGTTCTTCATTGAGCATTAAGTTCTGAGGCTGAAATGCTTGCTACGCCTGAATTTGAGTTCTCCTGGATGTGCTAGGAAATATTTGGGAGTGCCATCTCCAACTCCAATTTAAATCAAGTGCTGTTTTAGCTAAGTTGCCAGATCACCACTATCCATTTGGAGATCATTTTCATCAGATAGTATTAAGTGGCTGCATGTGAAGTTTAGAACGATGTGCTTTCCTCTGCAAGAGATGAAAGCAGAGAGAGATTGTGGGCTTTTTAATTTTTCATGACTCGATGGACATTTTTAGCACCACCTTGGGGTGTCTTTTTACTTCTGCAGTTATCTGTGTTGGAACCTAAAATCTGGTAGTACCAGATTTTGGAGCAGTAACTTCAATGTGATGGGCTATAGATTTAACCCTAACTTGAAGTTCTTAGTCACTTTGGGTTGGGGTAGCAAACAAGGAAGGAAATGACTCGCCTTTCTTCAGTGCTAAGACTTGAACAGCAGCATGACTCAAGGCAGTTAATGCATTCATTATCTGATCAATGCAGCATTTTCCCCCCAGCGATGGGATGCCCAACCCAGATAAAACTCGAGTCCTGATGTGGGGCGCGCATCTACAGTAATTTGGTTTGTTACCAATGGAGCCAGTCTATAAATCTACCATACAATTTAGTAATACCCGTTCTATATAATCAAAACTTCTTTACATCATCTGAACACTGTGTGCAAATAGTGTATATTGAAATAACAGATATACTTAATAATGGAACGCATTACCCAGGAAGAGTAAATAGAATATCCTCGGTACTGACAAATGTTTGAATGGTTGTACTGCATATAATATTGAGTCTCCTTTATGTTTTGACTCACACTGTAATCTGTTTTCTAAAGATGCTCTATGCAAGCACATAATGTAATGATTTGTTCCATTTCACTGTAATTTCAGACTTTAAATGGTTATAATTCTTTACAGAATGGAAAAGCACGACGTTTTGCCCATTGGCATATTGCAACTCTTCTCTGTGCCTGAATCACTGGAGCATCCATTCAGTTATAGATTGATGCCTTTTCTTTTCCTTTTATTAATGTTTCATAACCCAACATGGAGCATCATTCCATCTGCCAATTTAATTACTTCAGGCATATTTTTGAGTGTATGAGGCTTTGTGAATTGAAATGTTCCAATTGTAAAATATGGAAGTTTCTTAATAATAATAATCCTTGTATTTGATAAAGAGCCTTATGTCGTTGAGACGTCTCAAAGCTCTTCACAGAATATACCGTAAAGTGAATTAACTGTACACTATGTGAGAGAAACGCAGCAGCCAATTGCACTCAGCAGTGTCCCACAAACTGCTGTGGATTGAGTGACCAATTTATTATTTGTTAACGTTTTTTTGACAGCATTACTACCCCCAGAAAGCAATCCACCAATCGACTAACAACTGGTTTGCTACTTACTGCTAGGTAAACAGAGGTGTGTGGCGTAAGGAAACTTGCCGAAGTTTTCGCCCTGCCTAGGAATCAAACCCAGGTCCTGCTGCATACAAGGCGAGCGAGCTAACCAATATGCTACGGGACTCCATATGGGGCATTTTATTATACAAATGTATTGTATTCAGTGAGGATAGAAAGATTTCAATTTGGAAAGGGTTCCTGCCAAAGAAATTTCTAGGTAAATTGCTTATGAATAGCTCCTCGGATTCAAAGTGATAGCTGAGTTCAAAGTTTTCTAAATCTGCTTCCATTTGGTACGACAGTGAGTTTTACTTGTTGCCTCCAGAGATAAACTAGTAACATAAATATGCATATGAAACTCCAGCAGTTTTAAGCATTCATTTGCAGTTTTTAAAATCTAAAAATCTCCTTCCATAGTTGCACAAGAGGCATTTCATTTCATCAGTTAAAAATGATTGACAATTCACACATTACCGCATAAGTAGATCAATTTTTCTTTAAAAAAATGTATTCCAACCTTGTTAATGCCTGCCCTTGTGTGCACATCCTGATATTTGTGGAGAGGATTGCACAAGTATTGAAATATCTTAAAACAAAGCACAAAATACACCAGTTCTGACGAAGGATCGTGGACCCGAAACTTTGACTCGCTTTCCTTTCTCCATGGATGCTGCCTGACCTGCTGAGTGTTCCCATTGACTTCTGTTTTTGTTTAATGAAATATCTTGTTCAGGGTTGTGCCTGATCTGATTTTTTTTAAAAAACTGAATGGGAAAGAGTGGGTTTTTGATGCAGTGTGGGGCAGCAGTAATAATAATAATAATCCTTGCATTTGATATATCTTATCACATCTTCGAGACGTCTTCGAGACGTCTCAGCACTTCACAGAATACACTGTAAAATGAATTGACATTGGTGTAACATTAAAACTTAAGTCTTGTGCTAGCTCCCTGAGCAATCGATACTACACCTTAAACGCCTGCAAAATGGCATCTGGCAGCAGCATGAGGGCTCATCAATCACAGGAATAGTGCACTATACTGCACAAGCATGCTTGTCTGAGCATTTGTCTGTTATTTGTCTGAGTTCATATATCTTGATATCATAGAAACATAGGAACAGGAGGGGGCCATTCAGCCCCTCGAGCCTGTACGCCATTTTATAAGATCATGGCTGATTTGTATCTCAACTTCAATTACCTGCCCTTGCTCCATATTCCTTGATACTCTGACCTAACAAATATATCCATTCAGTAATTTCATTAACCATATTTGTTCAAAGGAATAGCCAACTTCATGTGATTTCTAAAATTTTAATTAAGTGAGTTGGCTTTTGACATAAAATACCCCAGTTCTGTGACCCCTGAGGGGTCTTGAACTATCCTTTCCTCCACTACTGCCTACAAATGTGATTTTTTTTACAGAGTAAAGTAGTCAGAAAGGGAAAACCTAGGTTTACTGAGACCACTAATGATCGTCCTACTGCCACCTTGATTATGACTGAGCAGCTAACCCAGTGCGGATATCAAATGTGGATGTATTTTTAAACACGAATATCCTTCATAATGTGAAATATTATTAATTAATAATAATAATCATCTTGAATGAGTAAATAGTATCTAAACACTAAATAACAATTTAACTGTGTAAATAATAATAGTAATCCTTGCATTTGATATAGTGCCTTATGTCTTCAAGACATCTCAAAGCGCTTCACTGTAAAGTGAATTGACTGTATATTTTGTGGGCTAAATGCAACAGCCAAAGGACGACATGTCACTAACTAAAGTTCCTACTTACTGCTAGGTAAACGGAGGCGTTTGAAGAAAGGAAACTTGCCCAACGTTTCGCCCTGCCAGTGAATCAAACCCAGGACCTCTCGCTTGCGAGGCAGTGCCCTAACCACTGAGTTACAGGACTCCATTCTGAAATAATCATCCAAAAATATTTTTTTAAAAAAAGAAAAAAGGCCCTGGAGTTTAATGCGTCTGTACACGCAGCTGGTTATTTTTCTATTAACTTCATTTGCTGTTAGTTTTAAATTAAATGAAACAAATTGAACTAATTTTTAAAGGATCAATTATGACTGATGCAGGGAACTATTCATCAGAGATACTGTAGAAGTTTGGGCTGAGTAGTGGCAGAAAATCTCACATGATCTGTATGTTGTTTTATTAGTCCCTGTAAATAAGATATCATAAGAGGTTTGAAGCAAATTGATAATGATTTACTTTAAATGGTGCAGATCTACACAATATAGTACAAGTGATAATGTGTGCCACCTCTTTGAAGAGAGTTTTTTTAAATATCTAGCATTGTTCTGTTCTGCTCCTCTTATCTCTAGGTTAAAGCAAATGGTACCAGACCTCGTCTGTGAAAACAGCTGCGTCTTGTGTTCAGGGTGAACTGTAAGCAAAATGCTTCATCCATGCAGGCAGACACACCTGCAGTATAGTTTTAAATCTAAGCAAACACCTCAACTGCCTTTCCTTGAAGCAGAAAATAAAACAATCTCTGCTGCCAAATTGGTACAGTACAGATCCAGGTATCTTTTGTTGAAAGACATATTTAAGCAAAATCACCATGTTTTTTTATAAAAAAACTGTTAGACTTCAGGCAACATCTAGATAATTGAATTACTCAAACCATATTGAATTGCAAATGTACATAGGTAGCAGTCACTTCTCAGCCATCTGGAAACGGGATTAAAGGGGCCCTGTGCTCACCCCAGATGGGATCAGTCTTGTCCAGAAATGCCACAAGGGCTTTGAACCCATTTGCTTATATGGACCTCTGTGCACAAGACTGTTAATCCAGATGGCAATAGAGTGCTCTCATTAGCAGGCTTATGATGTGATCATATGGGCCTGAACCTAGGACAGACAGGGCTGGAACATCCACTTCATTGTCTCTACATCCCCCCCTCCTCACCATATAGGGATTTAGGAATTAATTAAGTCTGGTGTGTGTCTGAGCCCAAGCACTATACAAATCACATCCATTTTAAATGGACAAAGACGATTTGATTAAATAGGTGTGATCTTCCTTCAACAAAAGGCAACGTAATGAGGAAGTTGATTGCTTTGAGCTGTAATTGACAGCCTAGTAACGCACTATCCTTTTTGCATTAATGATTTGAACACGGAACGAGCCACATCCTGAAGAATTACTTGCTTCCAGATTGAATGTTCAGGCTGAACTTGTGCTGTGCGTTATTTCTGCTTGTAGGCTACCAGGGATCACCACCTCAAGTCTGACGTTTCTAAGAAGTGGCTAGATAGGACGGCGGAAGACAGCTGTCTGGCTGAAGGCACTGAGAACAAAGCAGGAGAGGGAAGCCTTGGTACTTTGAAACTGGATGATTCTGGTAAGAATCTACTGCTTACTATATGAACTGTGAGGAGTTTGGAAACATACAGCTTAATAATAATAATCCTTGCATTTGATATAGCGCCTTATGTCTTTGAGACGTCTCAAAGCGCTTCACAGAATATACTGTAAAGTGATTTGACTATATTTTGTGAACAAAACGTCAGTTTGGATTCTGACTACATGTTGCCTAGTGTTTGTCACTGAGTATTTCTTCCCTTTGCATGATTAAACCAGGGCTACGTGTTTAGCTTAGATGGAAATTAGATGAAATTTAATCAGCTGCTTCCAGTGATCCTTTAATAAGTAACTTTGTATAGTAGTTCCTAAGAACTGAGGTAGGCAAATGAGCAATGGTCTGTTAAACTGTGCTCCTGCTATAGCTGAAAACTTCACGGATAGAACTTTGAGACTCTTCGGGCTTTAAGAGTACAATTTGTTTAAACATTTTGGATTTAATTACTCGTTAATGCTATTCTATGTTGATTTACTGTGTAACACTACTATGACTGCACCTCCTTACCCCCTCCTCCTCCTCTCTTCTCTCTCCCCCCACCACCCTGACTACCACCTATGAAGGTGTTTCTTTTTCTCTTGATCTCCAAAGGTAATGAGGTAATGCTTCACACTGCTTCAAGAGTTGCTGTCGGCATTGTTTCACTAGCCACGTGTAGGCTTGGTGTGCAGGCTGCCCGCATAAAACAACCATGTGCTTTGCACTTCACCAATCCTTGTGGATTTTCTCTAGAAGATAGACAGGGACTCGAAAGCAGCTCTGTCTGTAGAGGTTCATACTTGCACTATTTGATTATTACGAAATTTCTAAATGCAATTGGTAGGTTAGCCTCCAAACCTGTCTGTTGCAGCTGGTACCTTGTGCGATACCACCTCATCTGTGAACTTCTGCTTAGCACAAAATAATGCAAGACAATTTACAATTATATTGCACGTTTCACGTGTACGTTTCACATCTTGGGAGGAGGTTTGAAAGCTCTCGAAGGGTTCAATCAACTGATTTAGAAAAGGAAAGCACAAGATTTCAGATTCCGCCACTGTGAAGGGTAATTCTAGGATGGCCTTCCTTTTATGTGGTTTGTGTGTAAGTATCAGTATTGTAAGAACTAGAAATATTTAATCTTTCATAGTTTCAGGACAGAGAGAGAAATATACTGTGCTCAGTAGCTGATGGATGTATACTTAAGTGTTCATGTACATGCCAAAATTCATGACCTTGCAACTGCAGTGTTTTGAGGGATTGGTTCCAAAAAAAGGCAGGGCTGCAGTACACAGTGAGGGGGATGTAATCCAGTGAGTTAGACATTTCTATCACACAGGCAGGCGTAATCCTGCCTTCTGACTGGGTTTTGTCCTAGGACCAGCAGCCTGCCTTCTGCCTCCTTGATCACAATGAAACTTGACGGTGGTCAATGACCCAAACTACTCAGTTGTCATTCAATTTGCTCTTTTGGAAGGGGGCCTCGGAGCCCCGGGATTGTTCTCCCTGCATTCGAAAGACTGAGTCATAACAGCATGATGTCAGCTTTAATAAGACTGAGTCCAACTCTGACCGCAAGTGGCTATTGAAGCCAAGTCAATGACATCATTTAAGAAAATTGGGTAAACACTCAAAGAATAAAGATATCAACAGGTATGGGAAGAGCAAGGATAATGAGATCAGAATAAATAGATAGCTCCAGTAGGGAGCTTGCACGCCACAGACACAATGAGTGTTCTTGGCTGAAAGTGCTATTTTGTAAGCTGCTTCCAATGGTGATGTGGGTAAAGGCACTGCAGTGTAGTGCTGAATATGTTGTGGGTTTGGTTCCAATCTGCACTGTTAATTGATTGCAGTTGGGGGAGAGGTAAGGAAAATTGCAATCGAACCCGGAGCTCCTGGATTCAGAGGGGTAGTGGGGTAGAGTTATGGGGATTGACAATCTGATCTCTGCCAAGAGCGCAGATATCAAACAGATAAAGGCTTCTCCAAAGGGAGAAGGGTGAGCAGTGGGCATCTAAAGCCACTACAGCTCACTGTACGTGTAACTGGAATAGGGAGGAGATTGCTGCCCTCTATTGGAGAATAATGTGTCCACAGAGAAGGACAGAAAACCATAATCCTTGCATTTGATGTAGAGCCTTATCACATCTTTGATAGGTCTTAAAAAGCTTCACAGAATATTCTGTAAAGTGAATTGGCTATATATTTAGTGGGCGAAAGTCTTGTGAAAAGAATCGAGTTTCTATGATATCAAAGAATACTGCAAATTAATG
The DNA here is from genome assembly GCF_018977255.1 of Callorhinchus milii. Taxonomy (NCBI): domain Eukaryota; kingdom Metazoa; phylum Chordata; class Chondrichthyes; order Chimaeriformes; family Callorhinchidae; genus Callorhinchus; species Callorhinchus milii. The sequence continues at coordinate 1,133,055 of NW_024704768.1, forward strand.
GATTCTTCATGCAAATGAATTGTGCTGTTTCTCTGTGTCGCTGCCAAACTCTGTTCACTTTCATTTATTCAGAAATTTCTTACTGTTCTTAAAACACATTCACTGTTTGCAGTGTCTGACCTCGGTGCTGGTGCAAATGATCTGAAATGATTTTGCTGTGTAGATCAGTAATTTATCTTGAGCATTGTTTCAACTCGCCCGTGCATCTTTTTTAAAATGAATAATTTGAGCTCCAGTTAGTGAGATGCCATCCTTTGGCTGCCGTGTTTCACCCACAAAATATACAGTCAATTCACTTTAAAGTATATTTCACTTTAAAGATGTGAGGGCTCACTTTCAAAGTTCTCCATGGCCTTGCTCCCCCCTACCTCTGCGATCTCCTAACCTCCTACCAACCTGCCCACTCCTTCCGCTCAGCAGGCTCCGACCTTCTTCACATCGCCAGCCTCGTCTGACCCACCATTGGCGGGCGGGCCTTCAGCCAATCTGCCCCCACCCTCTGGAACTCCATCCCGCAGTCCCTCCGCCTCGCCCCCTCCCTTGCCTCCTTCAGGTCCCATCTCAAGACTACTTTTCGACCGTGCCTTTAGGCACCCTCCTTCTCCCCCCTCCCCCCCCCCCCATCCTACACCCTCCGCATTCCCAACCCTCAGCTCGGGTCCGAAACCCTGATTGTCCAGCACCTTGGGACATCCTCCCGACATGAAAGGCACTATGCAAATTTAGTTTTGTTGTTGTTTGGATGAGACATTGAACTGAGGTCCCATGTTCAGGTGGTTGTTACAGATCTAATGGCATTCATTGAAAGAAGAAGCGAGTTTTTCTAGGTGTCCTGGCCAACAATCGTAGCCAAGTATAATCCCTTCCCCTCACTGAGGAAACAGCAGACAACTGTAATATCTATGTCTCTGTCCTGGCTGTGATTAATTAACTCAGAAGAACTGGGATTTTCTAGCTTTTGACGTGTGACTAAGTTACAGCTCATCAACCAAGCACCAGGATGTTAGAGTAGATTTACAATCAGCGGCCAAAGCTGAGTATTGCCAGCAGTTGAGTTTGCGCTCATGCCAGGAACTTCAGCAGCTGAAGTATGATTGTTCTCGTTGAGGGGGAAGGAGATGGACAAGAGTTTTGTCTTGTTTTGATTTGAAACTTGTACTTCAATTTTCTTTGCCAATCAAAGGCAAGTATGAATGGAAATGAAAAATGAATTTGACCAGCTGTACTAACAGATTATCCTGGTTACTTTGCCGTCTGACTAATATGATGTAGACTGTAATTATTGCCAGGTGTGGGCTCATTTCTCCCTGGCTGATTTGGACACAGATGTAGTTTTTGACACGGGTGGGAAATATACAGTGAATTAAAGGATAAAGTGTGTTAACATTTTTAAAGAGTGTATGTCTGCTTTTGATGTGGAGATGCATTCATTAAGATTGGACCTAACATTTTTCACACCTCCCTCCCACAGACTCTGCCTTGCCTGCCTCGAGCCCTGATAAAGTTGAACGAAAGCTTGAATCTGAGCTGGCAGACCTGCAGGAGACAAATTCGCTGAAAGACAGAATGGCACTGTATCAGGCTGCTGTGTCACGGAAGGAGACCATCGCACAAGCCCACGAGGTGAGGACCTTCAGAAAAAAATTGTTTGCATTTTTAAAAAAAAACTCTGATGATAGCCTGGAGGTTAAATGCACCGCCCGCCCAACAACACGTTATATTGTCTTGACAACCAAACTTGTGATGTGGGATTCAGTTGTTCAGAGCAAGAAGGAATCCGATTTGATTAACCTCTCTGGTTTAGTCATGCAATTTGGAGGGTTTTGACACAGCCTGAACACTACGAACCAAACCTCTCTGTGCTGTAATTACCTTTGTAATATTCATTTCTACAGCAACAACAATTTGCACTTGTATCGCACCCTCCACGCAGGGTAGCGTCTCAGAGCACTTAACAGTGGCGGAGCCTGACTCCGAGCCGGGGTGGGGGGGAGGTGGTCGAAGAGGAAGGTTTTCAGGCAGGACTTGAAAAAGGAGAGTGAGGGGAAGCAAGGCGTGTTGATGGAGAGTGTTCCAGAGTATTGTGGCGTAGCGGCCTCTGATGGGGGGGTGGAGGGTGAGCAGGAGGCTGGTGACGGTCGAGCGGAGACGTCGGGTAGTGGATTGGGGAGTGAGGAGGTCGGAGATGTAGGGAAGTGCAAGAGAGTGAATGGATTTGAAGATGAGTGTGAGGATGTTGACATTTCTAAATGTAAAGTATGGGAATAGTGCCTGTGGCTGACAAGCTGTATGTGTCGCTTAGAGTGTGGAGGGGGAGATGCTACCTGGAGGCATAACAAGCACCAAAGAACAGTGGGAAACCAGGGAAACCAGATCCGAGAAGGTAAGTAAAAATGGAATCCATGGTCCAGTTTCAATTTGTCAGGACAGTTATATTTCCCCAACTGCTATCCCAGCTGAGAGAGAGACTGCAGATTTCAATTCAATTCTGAGTTTAAAAAGCAGTCAGTAATTAAAACTGAACGCAGCCTCATTCGCATTTGAAAACAATGCAAAGGTCTTAATTTGGTCTCACGTTTAAGATCTTGGATGATGAGCTGTAGCACGACCTTGAAACCCAGGAGCGAGTGAGGGTGAAATGATCTGTTACCAGTTACGTGGATCTGCAGCTCCTCTCGCTCAGAGTTGTGGAATGTACATGAGCAGAGGTGGGTTGTGGGGGGAGCCAATGTTCACTCCGTGCGACTGTAAGAGTACACTTGCACTTGCCGGCATTGCGTGGCATCAAACATTAATCTGGTTCTCTTTGTGCTGGTCGGTGTAGCCTGACCTGGGGTGTAATGTTTCTGCTTCCAAAACTGGCTGAACTTTCATTTACCTTGGGGTAGAAACCGCAAAGGGCCCCCTCGTCATCTGTGCTAGTGCTTGAGGCAATTGTGTGGGTGGGATACAGTAAATCTCTGAGCCGATTCCCACAGCAAGACATCTTTGTTCCCAGTTTGGTTTCATTCTAACTTTGTTTCTTCTCTTTCCCGCAAAAATAATTGCTACAAAGTCACCAGGAAGAATTCACTTTCTTTTGTCCATTTCAAATAAGTGTGGCTCATTATTTCACTTTTGGTTTAGTTTGTTGCCCCCCACCCACCCACCCTGCCCGGTCACGTGTCGACTGCGGTTAAGGCAGAATCTGGTTAAGCAGCTTTCACCTCCGAACTCAGTGCTTGGCATATGAGTAAGCTTTAGAGGAATCTTGTGTTCCCCTCCAGTAGTTTAATCCAGAGATTTTCAGTACATGTGGGGTCCTGTAGCTCAGTGATGAGAGCACTCGCCTAACAAGCCAGAAGACCTGGGACCCGGCAGGGCAAAATATTGGACAAGTTTCCTTACTCCACATGCCTCTGTTTATCTAGCAGTAAATAGAAACCTGCTTGTTAGTCAATTGGCGGATTGCATTTCCGGTGGTAATAGTACCTTAAAAAATAATAATTTGGTCACTTAATCCACAACTGTTTGTGGGACACTGCTGTGCGCAATTGGCTGCCGCAATTTGCACACAATACATACAGTCACTACACTTTACATTCTGTGAAGACCTTTGAGATGGCTAGAAGACGTGATAAGGCGCTATATCAATTGCAAGGATTATTATTATTAATTTAATTTCAAGTTTGTTCCATTCATTTGTTCTTTAGGCCTATGTGGTCGAGGGCATTCCAAGCTCACAGAAAAGTTTCATCTCTGAGAAACCAGCTGATGACAAAGGTGAGCCTGTTCGTTTGATCTTGTAAATTTTTATTTAGTTAATGTTTTTCACCAGGCAACCTGCTCCTAGGCCATTGACATTCAGTGTTGGAAAGAAACCTGAGCTTAAACGTTAAAATGCAAGGATTGTTATTTTTTTTAAAAATCATTCGGTAACTCAATCCATGACTGTTTGTGGGACGCTGCTGAGCGCAATTGGCTGCCTCATTTCGCCCACAAAATATACAGTCAATTCACTTTACAGTATATTCCGTGAAGTGCGTTCAGACCATAACTTGCATTTATATAGCGTCCTTCATGCGGGGTAGAGTCCCAGAGCGCTTCAAACGTCTCGAAGATGTGATGAGTCTCTATCAAATCCAAGGAAGATTATTATTATTAAAAAGGAAAACTCTGGCGGGTTGCTGCTTTAACGTCCGTCAGGCGAGTTGCTATTGTGATTTTCTTTTTGATACGAACAGTGAAAGCAGACAATGAAGAGGAGACTCAGAGGCTTTCAGGCCAAGGTCAGAGGTCACCCACTGAAACCCAAAGCGTTACACCCAAAAATATCAAGGTACGCTCGACAGCCAGTGGCTGGTTTGATGTGTGTGAAGCTCAACATTGTTGTTTGTGAGGACTTTACTGGTGCAGATTAGCTGCTGTGTTTGGCTCAGCAGCATCTGCCTGTTCAGGTGGACGCTAATGTTCCCATGAGACTGTTGGAATAGAAAAGGGAATTTCCCCTGGTGTCCTGCCTAACAATCCTCCAACTAAATTGGTCATTCACTTCACGTCTGTTTCTGGGACCTTGTGGGCAGAAATAGAGACCACATTTGTCTATGAATAGTCAGTACACTTGACAGAGTTTATCCGTGAAACCCTTTGAGACATTTTGTTGTCCAGGTTCTAGATCAAATACATGTATTAGTATATACTAAATACATTTTAGTGTGACTGAGTGCTTTGAGACTTTTAGATCTAATAAGATTTTATTAATTGCAAATATAACTACACCATAAAGCTGATTGTTTGATACAAAGAGGTTATTCTTGTGTAGTCTTCTGAATTGTTCTCCAATTTACTTTTCACTCCAAGGTTGGCTCAAAGTCTTAAGCTGTCCCTCAGGCAACTTGGGAACTTCGAATTTCCAGCCTTATTAAAGAGCCAGTGAAATAACCGTAACAGAGTCAAACACATAATATTGGAAGGGCACAGAGCAGGAATTTTTTTTCCAGCCTTAATTGACATAACACAGTGGAGCCAGTGATTTAAGGCCAGTTTTCTTGTCTATTCTGCTTCACTGTAAAACCTCAGTATAAAACGCAATGCGTAGTCTTTGTAACGTCCTGTTGCTGTTTAGTATACTGCTGCTTACTTCTGTTTCTTTGCCTATTTTTCAGCTTGTACTTCCTGTTCCTGAAGTATTCCTTTCCTCCCTCTGCATTCTTCTCTCTCTCTGATGTGAGGTTCTCTTTGCTCTATATTTTATTCAAAGTCAGTTGTGTTCAGGTTAACGAAAAACAATTAGCAGCGAAAACGTGCTTCAAGATGAATCTATTTACATTTGAACAAGCACGTATTTAGGCATGTTTAGTATATTTTTGCCCATAAAATATACAGTCAATTCACTTTTCAGTATATTCTGTGAAACGCTTTGAGACGTCTCAATGACGTGATAAGGTGCTATGTCAAGTGCAAGGGTTATTAATTTTATAAAATGTATAAATGGTTTCAAAAGAGCATTTGAAATATAAATCTTAGACTCACTTACGGCACCGTCCCCCCATTGAATCACCATGTGCTGACAACAGTGCTGTCAATTGAGACTTTACCAGTGCAGTTGCTAATCTCAAGGCGAGCGTTGTGTTAGGCTATTAGTAAAAACCCGGTTGTTGGTCGATTGGCAGATTGTTTTTCCAGGGATGGTAATCCCTTTTTTTTAAAAAAAATTGTTAAACAATAATTATAATAATAATGGCCACTGAATCCACGACTGTTTGTGGGACACCACTGTGCGCAATTGGCTGCTGCGTTTGGTTCACAAAATATACAGTCAATTCACGTTCCTGTGAAGCGCTTTGAGACGTCTCAAAGACGTGACAAAGGCGCTGTATCAAATGCCAGGATTATTATAATAATTTTGCAGACCATTTTGCTGTCACTAGAGGCCCTCAGTTGCGTAGAACCCTCAGTTATGTAGTGGGTTCTTCTAACAGCAGAAAATGCTGTTCCCACCTTTACAGTTGTCAAGTGTTTAATTTTTTTCACTTTTTTTGCCCCTCTCTCCCCATATTAAAAAATTAATAATTTCTTCCAGAAATCGACGCATTGTTCCCAAGTATGACCGGTGGGTGGGGTGAGGGTTGAAGGAACATTGGTGACATTCCTTAACTAGCCACGGGATGGTGCCCAGGAGCAGGCTTCCCCTGATTGTGCTCTCTGTACCACTGAGATCAGAAATGTCACAGGGAATAGAAGTCCTGTCACACCTCAACGCTGAATATTACACTGGACAAAGGAAAACCCAGGTGCTGGGCCACGTAAAGCTAGTGTGGTTTGATGCACTTAATGTAAAATCAAATCCTAAAATCATATTTTGCTGTTATAACGTTGATATCATTGAACTGGAGAGTCGAGCCATTAATTATGAATATGATGTAATCTGTCTGGGAAGAGGCTGACTGACTGGAGGTCGGTATTGCACCTGGTGTTGTGGTTATTTCAGTCAGCTTCAAAGAGTCTCGCAACTGATGCCCTTGTTTTAAATATATGTATATAAGTATCTAGTAAGAAAGATTCCTGATTGTTGCATTTTTTGTGTTTGATTTATTTGGAATATCACATGGCTTGCTCATGTGGAGGAGGGAGAGAGGGAGAGAGAGATATTGAGCACAAGTGATATGAAGTAGCTGAATTAAATGGCGAGACAACTGAAACATCTGGAGATAGTGACACTTCACTTCCCTCGCACTATGCTTGCAATAAAACACTTTACAAATTGTTGAATTTGATCATTTCCCAGTTTTTGCAGTATTTACTGGGCTGAGCTAACAAAGGCATGTTTAGTTTTTGTATGTTTGTCACATTTCAAGAATAAACTTCATCGTTGTTTCTTTAACAAATAAACCTATTGATTTTTTTTTCCCCTCAGAAATTTAAACCTCCCGCTCGAGAGCTATGTGATACCTGCCAAAAGACTGTGTATCCAATGGAGCGTCTGGTCGCAAACAAACAGATATTTCATAAGAGCTGTTTCCGTTGCCACCACTGTAACAACAAACTCAGGTGAGGAAGCTACTGTAATCTCTCTCTCTCTCTCTGAAATCTGGTGAAACCCTGGTCCATGCCTTTGTCATCTCTCGGCTGGACTATTCTAACGCCCTTCTCGCCGGCCTCCCCTCCACTACCATCCATAAAATCCAGATTATTCAAAACTCTGCCGCCCACATTCTCACGCGCACCAAACTCCGCTCCCCGATCCCCCCCCAGTCCTGGCCAGACTGCGCTGGCTGCCTATCCCAGAGAGGATCAACTTCAAGATCCTCACCCTTGTCTTCAAATCCCTCCACTCCTCTGCACCCCCCGACCTCTCTGACCTCTCTCCTCAAAACAGTACCCGTTGCCTTTGTTCCTCCGGGTCTGGCCTCCTCCTTGTCCCCCGAGTCCTCCACTCCACCCTCGGCGGCTGTGCCTTCAGCCACTACTCCCCAAGGCTCTGGAACTGCCTTCCTCACTCCCTTCGTCTCGCTCCCTCTCTTCCTATGTTCAGGTCTCTGCTGAAGATTGTTCTTTTCGACCGCGCCTTTTGGTACCTTGCTCCCCCTTCCCCTGGCTCGGTCCGGGGATTCGTTACTGTGAAGCACTCTTGAGACGCAGGCTGGAAGGGAGGGCGCTTTATAAACCCAAATTGTTGTTGTTGTTAAGGTGGAGTGGCTGTATTTTGTGGGCGAAATGCAGGCAGTGAATTGTCACAGTAGTGTCCCACAAACAGTCATGTTTCATGGGCGCATCAACTTAGACTATGTGAATCCAAATCCCGACGTGGGGCTTGAACCCACAACCTTCGACTCAAAGGCGAGAGCCCTACCACTGCGCCGGGCTGACACACAAGTGAACTGGGCTTTTTTGTCGTAATGTTGAGGCCTGAAATTCCATGTAGTCTTACCATACAAGGACTGCAGAAAATTGACGTCCAAATAATGCCTGAATTTGGTAGTTTCCCACAATGCTGTGTGACCTTATTGCTTTAGGATGCGGCTGGGTGGAATTTTGGGCCTTTAGTTTTGATGTATCTAGTTTGCCTCATATTACAGAGAGAAGGGACTGACTTATTTGTTGAGTAAGAGATAACAAAGTAACTTCCTGCATCATCACATCTTAAGAATCCACAAATCTAATGTTTGACTTTCTTTTTTGCTTAGCATTGGAAATTATGCATCTCTACATGGCAATGTGTACTGCAAGCCACATTTCAGCCAACTCTTCAAATCCAAAGGTAATTACGATGAGGGATTTGGCCACAAGCCGCATAAGGAGCTGTGGGTGCCCAAAAACGAAAATGACGGAGCGGAGAGCAAGAGTGAAGATATGATGGATAATTCTATGACCAAAGCTGAGAATTCTACTGACAAAGAGCTCAACTCTTCTGTGGATGAGCTCTCTATACTCAAGGTAGGTGTCTTGGCAGCCAGCATGGAGGCCTTGGGTTCCATTTCTTCACCAGAAAAGCCAGAAAAACCTGTGGAAACTAGGAGGTTAAAAATCGCTTGGCCACCTCCATCGGATGCAGGCAGCAAAGGAGGACTTTCTGCTGAAGAGAGTGTCAAAGTCAGCAAACCAAAGTGGCCTCCAGAGGATGACACCCAACAGCAAGCCTGCAAGAGGAGCCCGGAATTCAGTGGTACATCAAGGCTCAGAAGAAGTGCTTCCCTCAAGGAGCGGTGTAGACCATTCACTGTTGCAGAGCAGATGAAACCCATTGCCACAAAGGACCAGGGTAAGAATCAGCCACCTGCCCACACCGCAGTGAATGACGTCGTCACTGCTAAAGAGCAGGTGAAGGACGAGGAGCCCAAGGGGCAGGAGGAGCCCAAGGGGCAGGAGGAGCCCAAGGGGCAGGAGGAGCCCAAGGGGCAGGAGGAGCCCAAGGGGCAGGAGGAGCCCAAGAGGCAGGAGGAACCCAAGAAGCAGGAGGAAATGAGTGAAAGAAAATCCAGTGTAGGCAATGGTGCTGAGCAATCGGTGACAACTGAGCCCGAGGATGAAAAGGAAGACTCTGTTGTGGAAGAGGTGGTCGACGTGGGAAGTGTCAATGGACAACTCCTTTCAGACAACGAGACAGAGGAGGTGGCATTCAGCGAGGATGAAGAGGCCACAAAACCCAGCTCTGAGGAGCCTGAGGAGCAGGACTATGAACAAAAGCTGTCCAAGTTGCAAAGTTCGGATGAAATCCTTACCTCGGATGAGCTAATAACCCACTGTGACAAGAAATCCGAAGATGTTGGGTTTTGGGATGGAGAAGAAACCGAGGAACTATCAGTTGAAGACCAGATCAAGAGGAATAGGTATTACGAAGAGGAAGATTAGGTGGAGCCGATGATTAACCACCACATTTTGACTTACCTTTTTGTTCATATTGATAGATCTTTTGCGGCTCACAACTTTCTGATTTAAATGATGGTTTATTCTATATGCCTCTATTGATTTAAAAAAAAGATTTATTGGAAGATTGGGGATAGGCTTGTGACTGTAATCAGTTTTATCAATTAGGGTACAGACTTTTACTGTTGTAGACCAATTGAAGTGCAGAAAGCTTTGTTCACCAGAGTTGTAAGCTTCAAATCCTTGTCAGGCCCAGTGTCTTTCGTTTGATTCACGGTGTTGCCAAGCTGTGGATGTGGAATCCTTTTGTGAATGAACATGTTGCTGAACATGGCGGCTTCCTGTGCACACAGACAACATACCCTTTTCAGAGTGGAAGGATGTGTTTTTTCTTTTTGAGTTTGTGGTGTTTTGTGTGGGAAGTTTCCTGTTTGTGCTTCGGCCAACTGGTGGAAAGTAAAGGCCACCTTGACCAGCACTTGAAGACCAGCACGGAACACGTCACCCCCCACCGCCCTTCTTTTGAAGCCCCCTGCCCTGACTATTTATTCACCAACCACACGAGCAGAGAACGGTGTGGTGCTTGTGGGGAAAATCATTCGAAAAATCATAGAACGATTACAAAATTGTGTACAAGTTTTAAAAGAATATTGAAATGAGTGTTTTAATTTTCAAGTTTCACAGCCCTGTTGCACATCGCATTTTAGTGCACTTTGTTTTAAATAGCGTCCCCGCACAGACATCCTGACGTTGATCATAACAATAATGTATTGAACCGGGGCCAAGAAAATGACTTGAGTAATTGGTGCGTCAGTGAATGATCGAGGATAATCAAAATTGGATCTTTTATAAAAGAACAAAAAAGGTGTAATGTTTGGAGGCAGATGAAGTCCCCGTGTTTCCCTGAAATAAGAGAATAATGTAATTAATATGCTCTGTTCAGTGAGGGCAGTGTGGACAGACACATACAGGACCCAATCTGGCTTCAGTCACAGTGTATCTCCCTCTACCTGTTGATGAAGCCGGCAGTCACACCCGGATGCACAAGTTAGGGCAGCCTTTGAAGTGTTCAGTAACAGAAGAAACTTCTTCCGCCGTGAAATTTCCTGTCTTGTGGTCAAAAACCGTTGGGCCAATTGGAGAGGAGTCGATGTGTTTTATCATGCATTGTCAAGCTTCTGTAAGTTGTCACATTAAGACCGCACGCCCCATTTCTTTCTGTGATTGTGGTCTGAATTGTGCAGATAAAAATGAGGCTTTGGAATTAAAAAAAACATTTTAACAGCTGTTTTATGGGCATAACCATGACTCTAGTCTTTAAACATCGTAAATTCTTAAGCTTAATTCTAAAGTTTAATTCTGAGTTGCCCTGTTTTTAGAATCTCTTGTACCTATCCAGTATGATTTGGTATATAAATGTTTTTACATACTGACAGCACAAAGGTGGGGACAAGAATGCTGCTGAAAATCTCAATATAATCTTTATAAATCAAGGCATCTCAAATATTTCTTTACAAGAACACTATTAAACACTGTTAAAACTGCTTTCTGATAATATGTACCATTAAAATCTAGGTTAGGTGAAGGTGTTTGCTAACTACCCCATCAGTTAAGAGACAGTTCTCAACTATGTTGCATGAACATATCATGGTTCATTGTATCTTCATTTATCTTCTTGGTTGTGTTTGCTGGGCCCCCCTCAGTAGCTGTAATACACCCACCATTACATTGCCATTTAAACTGCGTCTCCGATATCTGGGTTCCTGATTGAGAGGACGGTTGCTCTGCTTTTTAGCACTTTTAAACTTCATTCACCCCACTTCCTGCCTCCGCTGTTTATCCAATGTGTCGTGTTTCTTTTATGTTCAGCATGTAACAATTAATAAACTGTTCAGAATCATTTACTTCAAACATGTCTTTCTCGTGCACTTTTGCTTGCGGAAAAAGAGTTTCCGTTTCGCACCCATTGATGCCATAGAATAAGGCTGAGGTTCAGTTAGCTGCAGTGCCGTGCAGTGCTGGGTAATCTACTCTCAAATACACCCCACTGAGCAGATCTTGCATGTGGCAATTTTTTCACCGTTGAGTCTGACGAGGAGGAACTTTAGATGTCACTCTTCTTAATCATAATAATCCTTGCATTTGATATAGTGCCTTATCATGTTGAGACGTTTCAAAAAGCGCTTCACAGAATATACTACAAAGTGAATTGACTGTTTATTTTGTGGGCAAAATATACAGTCAATTCCCCAAACTGGTTTAGTGTCCTGGCTTCAGGGCAATTGAAGAAAATCTGCATTTGCTTATATTGACAATGAGCTGTTCATTGTCAATATAACCCCAGGGCTCGCAGCAGGGACCACCATGATCCTGTTGGGTTGGCTGCCCCAGCCTGTGGGCTAATGTCGTCCACCTGACCGCTCGCTCCTGGTCCTCGCATGCACATTATGGCTGCCGCTCTGACCCGAGCCTCCTCCCCCCTCTGCATCTCTCCGTCCCCCTCGCCTTCTATCCCCACTTGACCCCCCACAACCTCCCTGTTCCAGCCTGGGAATCCTCCGCCGGGCTCACCGTGGCACTCGGCGTTGGCTGTCCAGCAGCAGCCACACCGACTGCCCCATTCCCCACCACACTCGCCAGCCACCCCGGACACAGACCCAGGGAGCCAACCTCTCATCCCCATCCCCCCCACTCCTGCCTCACAATCTGGACCCCCCTCCCTCCCCACACACCCTTCTGTCAACCGCTCCCTCCACATCGGACTACAAAACGTCCGCTCCCTCTGTAACAAGGTCCCGGTCATCAACGATCTCATCCTTGATGAGAGCGTTGACATCATGGCCTTAACGGAAACCTTCCCCCTCACGGAGGCCACACCACCCGGCTACACCTCCCACCACATCCCTCGCCCCAACCGCCGTGGCGGTGGTGTAGCCCTTATCTCAAGGACACCACTTGCCCTATCCCCCTACTCCTCTGGCTCTTTCCCCTCTTTTGAACACCTCACCCTCTCCCACCCCTCCCATCTCTCACTCAAAATCCTCCTCCTCTACCGGCCCCCTAAAACCTCTCCCACCTTCATCTCCGATATTTCTACCCTACTAACATCTCTCTGCCTCTGCTCTGATCGCCTCATCATCCTGGACGACTTCAACCTGCACTTCACCCCCTCCTGCTCCACCTCCTCGGACTTCTCCCTCCTCTCCTCGCTCAACCTCTCACTCCACATCAACTCCGCCACTCACATTCACGGCCACCCACTCGATTTGGTGATCACCCGGGGCTTCAGTGTCTCGGATGTCACCATTACCGACAAGGCCGTCTCCGATCACCACTTCATCTCCTCCACCTCATCCCCACCTCCACCAGACCCACCACCATCTTCTACCGCCCCTGGAAGAAGTTATCCCCACAATCCCTAACCACTGCCTTGGAGTCCTCTGAACTCCTCTCCCTCTGGCCTTCATCCCTCACTGACCCCTCTTCTGCACTCACCCTCCTCCACAACACCCTCTCCTCCACACTCGACACTCTTGCCCCCATCACCTCCCGTACTGTCTCTTACTCTCGCTCCTCCCCCTGGTTCACCACCCAACGCTCACTGAAGAACTAGATGGGGGCCGCTGAACGCACCGGTCTCAAATCTGGCCTAACGGTCCACCGGCAAATCTGGCTGGACCTCCTCAAAATCTACCGCTCGACTCTAGCCTCGGCCAAGTCGTCCTTCTACTCCAGGATAATCCTGGAGGCGTAGAACAACCCCAGGCTTCTGTTCTCTACCACATCCCGACTCCTCCGTCCCCCCGCCACCCCGCGCAGGTCATCTCCTCCAACCTTCACTGCGAGGAGATGCTGGATTTCCTTGAATCCAAAATCAAGGGAATCCGCTCCGCGGTCACTTCCCCTCCAACTTCCACCCACCCCCACCCCTTCCCTCCCACACTCCGACTCCTACCCATCCTCCCCTACACACCTTCGTACCCGTTTCCCCACCCTCTGTCACCAAACTCATCCTGTCCCTGAAACCCACCACCTGCTCCCTTGACCCCATCCCCACTCCACTCCTTATCTCCCAGCTCCACCTCCTTGCCCCACCTCACAGACATCATTAACCTGTCCCTCTCCTCTGGCTCTGTTCCCATTCCCCTAAAAACTGCCACCATCACTCCCACACTGAAAAAACCCTCCCTTGATGCGTCGCAGCTATCAAGCTACCGGCCCATCTCCAACCTCCCCTTCCTGTCCAAGGTCCTCGAAAGAGTTGTCGCCTCCCAGCTGCGCTCTTTCCTCTCCACCCATTCACTATTCGAACCCCTTCAGTCGGGTTTCCGTGCTGCCCATAGCACAGAAACTGCCCTGGTCAAGGTCACCAATGACATCCTGACCATCTGTGACCAGGGCTCCCTCTGCCTCCTCGTCCTCCTCGACCTATCGGCAGCATTCGATACGGTCGACCACTCTATCCTCCTCCACCGCTTGTCCTCCCACCTCAACCTTCAAGGCCCTGTCCTTGAGTGGTTTAGGTCGTACCTCTCCCACCGTCTTCATTTTGTTTCCACAACGGCTTTTCCTCCACCCCCCGCACTGTCTCGTGCGGTGTCCCTCAGGGCTCTGTCCTCGGTCCCCTCCTCTTCACCCTCTATATGCTCCCCCTGTGGTGACATCATCCGCAGACATGGGGTTAACTTCCACATGTATGCGGATGACACCCAACTCTACCTTTCCTCCTCTACCCTCAACTCCACGACCACCGATGTCCTGACAGCTGCCTGTCCGACATCGAGTCCTGGACGAGAGACAACTTTCTTCAGCTCAACGTGCGCAAAACTGAGGCCCTCCTGATTGGCTCACGTCAGCGCCTCCGCACCTCAGGCGCTGACAGCATCAGCATCCAAGGCTGCACTCTCCACCTCTCAAAGCCAGTCAGGAACCTCGGGGTTCTGTTCGACCCTGAGCTGTCCTTTCTCCCCCATATCCGCGCCACAACTGGCACCGCCTTCCATCACCTCCGGAACATCGCCAGACTACGGCACTACCTCACCCCTCACGCTGCTGAAACTCTGGTCCACGCCTTTATCACCTCAAGGCTGGACTATGGGAACTCTCTCCTCGTCGGCCTTCCAGGCGCTCCCTCCACACTGCAGGTCATTCAGAACTCTGCAGCTCGTGTACTGTCCCGCACCACATCGCCCTCACCCTCGCCCTCGCCCTTGCTCGCCTCCAGTGCTCCCCATCCCCCAGAGGATCGAATGCAATATCCTCATCCTCACCTACAAGGCCATTCACGGCCTCGCTCCCTCCTACCTCTCCGACCTACTATCCCCCTACCTACCTGCCCGTACCCTCCGTTCCTCCGGCTCCGGTCTGCTCCACATCCCCCGCCCCAACCGCCCTACCATCGGTGGCCTTCAGCCTCTCAGCCCCGAGGCTCTGGAACTCCATCCCCCAGTGCCTTCGCCGCTTCCTCCCTCTCCTCCTTCAAGGCCGGTCTCAAGACCTTTCTCTTTGACCTTCAGCCTTCAGCTCCACTCTCGACTCTCTACCCCCTCTTCGCTCCCTCCCTTCCCTCCCCTCACCCTGACCATTTCCCTCCAATGCTCGGGTTCCGACCCAACTGTCCAGCGCTTTGGGATATCCTCCCGACGTGAAATGCGCTCTATAAATGCAATCCTCTTGTTGTTGTTGTTCAGCGTTTACCGTTCCATGGTTGGACTGACTTCGGCTTCTCTGCTCCAAATTTCCAATTCCTCCACCGCATACTTCTGAGCATCCAAGAATGTACAAACTGTATCTCACTAAATGACCTTTTATATATATATATATATATATATACAGTATAAAGAAATCAACAAAGCAAGTAGTTTGAACTGAAACAGAATTGTTTTTTTTTACTCTCCTTCGCAGAAAGCACTGATTTATTGCAAGGTAACACACCTGACACACACATATAACATCTCACACAAATACCTGCACACACCACACACACACACACACACACACAGCTTCAGGATTGGATAAACCTCAGATTGCTTGTAATGTGGTGCACTTAAGCGCTCCGAAATGCTGTGTAAATGCAAGTTGTTGTCGTCAAAGTCTACAGTCAAAGTTTGATGTTTGATCCACAAACTTTTTTAAAAAAAAGACTAGACAACTCTGAATATTGTTATAAGAGCTTTTTTTTATAATAGTGCAACAGCCTACGTTCCTGGCACATGTTACTGTGTCTAATAATTAAAACGTTATGGAACATGCTGGATCCTTTTACAAGTCTCTGCATTCGTGTCACAGTTGTTAAATGAAATGACAGGGTACAGTACATCAAGCATCTGAAAGGTGCGAGCACTAGCAGCTTTACATACATGGAAACCCGTATGCCAATAAATCCATACAATCGTCATTCACGTTTAGTATCAAGTATATTCCGTGTAGGAAGCAGCAATACAAGGCACGTTCTGCAGTCACGTTCACCTCCTGGCTTATGAACTAGACTTGGTTTCCCTTCTGTGCGTTTACGATTTCCAAATCGTGTACCATTATTATTTATTCATTGTGGAGATTTTTTTTTGCTACTCCAGAAAACGCTGGCTAATTAATCTCCCTATGATGATAACACACTGTAAAATATTCCTCTTCACCTGATCCTTTTTACATCTCAGGTCAGTTGCAAATGTACAGACAGCAACTGGCCTACTGGGCTCACCAGCAAAACCTTCACGTAAGACTTTAAAATGAACTCCCACACGAGCTATACTCCTGGTTCTAGTACAGCATCTTTGGTGCACACCCTGGAGAACACCAACAATTTGCTTTCCAGACTTAACAGGCACGAATACTTTTTCTTTACGTGTTTTAAGTGTATTTAACTCCTCGCTCCTCTGAACCTGGTCCAGTGATCACCTCTTGCTCGGAATCTAATGCCCCGTTTATTACAAATGACAAGTATCAGCGAAGCAATATTGGGTCCAGCAGCGGAGAGGATGTGGGATGTGATTTGTAGCTTGTCACATTGGTTTGGGAGTAAGCGTGTTTTCCTTTGTAAAAGTCCTGAATTGTGGACTCTTTTGCCCTTTAATGTTATGACACACTCTAGACATGATGCATAGCTCTGGAACTGTTTTCAAAACAAAAGGTTCCTTCAAATATTCTTGTGATAGTGAGAACTTGGGAGAGGAATGTGGAAAAACTTGAACTCACTGCCTTTATATAAGTGGGAACCTGGTTGATTTTTTGTCTAACCACTGCTATATCACGCATCCAACAGCCACCCAGGAATTGAACCTGGAGCTGTCCTGGTCTGCGTGACTCATGTATTTGACGGACCTTAGGAGCGTCTATCAAATGAGCTGTGGTAAAGGGAGAGAATTTGTACCAATAACATTCTGCACATCTTGATTCTAAATTCCTTTTTGGCATCTAAAAAAATAAAGTTTATCCCAGTGATTTCTGCCTCTGACAGAGGAACCAACTGCACTGAGAAATTCCTGAACATTTACCCTGTTGTCCTCTGTGCCGTTGTCTCTGGAGGCAGGAATGTACATCCATCCCAGGATAGTGAGATAGCACCTCTGAGCATCGCTGTGGCGACAGCTACATTATCGGTAGGGGCATAAGTCCAGTTTGTAACTGTTGATTCCAGTGATCACTGAAGCATCTTGTAACATAACCTTGGAATCTGGATTGTTAATGCAGATCCTACCAAATCCAGTGTAATGGGAGCAAATCTCCGCAAATGCAATCTTTGCACAAAATGTTCTTACCCTCGAGTTGTGCTGCGGAGCAGACTTGAGCAGGAGTGAAACCTAGAACCCTTCCTCTGAGAGAAACACTTAAAATGAACAACACCGATGGTGAGAGGAAACGGTGGACCGGACTGTGGTGTGTAAGCCTGAAATTCCTTGGGACAAGGTTCCACCTGGTCCCAGGAAGGACTAAGGTATTGCTGATTACAGAGGAAGACAGTCTGCAGGAATCCTTATCTCAGAGACTGAAACTGCTTTCATCGCGCCTCGATTGAATTCAGCGCCGAGACGCTTCCCTGCATGAAAGGTTCTATATAAATGCAAGTTGCTGTTTCCTTGTTGAAAAGGCAACTCGAGAGAACGTTCCATCTATCAGATGACAAATTTTTCCCCAAAGTAAGTACAGTACCATTACCAAGTGCATTATAAGTATGTGCCCAGATATTCCATTTCAGTCATGGAATACAGCCTCTAACTCATTGCCCAGGGAAAATCCTGACTGGGAGAGTACGGTTTCTGATCGGACAGAAGATAAAAAGCATCAAACATCTAGACCACTAAGTGGGCTTTAAAAATGCTACCTTCCTTGAATAGAAGAGTTCCCAAATGGGTTGTTTTCGAGCAACCAGAACCTTGATGCCTTCCTTCCTCCCCCACCCAAACCGTCTGATTTTCAGAATAAATGGCATCTACATGTTGTACATCTTGACTTAACAGTTGGTAGGAACCATTCGTAGGAATAGGAGTGGACCATTTCAGCCCATTGTATCTGCTCTGAAAGTTAAGTGTATGTCTACTCTTTAATTCCATTTTAAAGCCGTTTCCTACATATTCCTTAATATTATTATTAATTATTAATATTCTTGCTTACCAAGTATCTATCAATCCCTGTAGAATGCCTAAATTGACTTTGTCTTTGGCTTTCCGAGGCACTCTATATGCCACATTATCATGGCTCTTTGTTTAAAGGAATTCCACTCTGTCCACACATATCACATCACAGCACCACTTCCCTGGTTGAGTTACTAAAATATCCCCATGAGTGGGCACACAAAGGAATGTTCACCCTCAATGCTTTCCTTTCCCTTACAAATGCCGAAACAGGGACCACTGAGGAATGGAACTCAAACCGCTGAGGAATGGGTTTCAAAACTGGTGTTTTCAAGTCAACGTTCCCCTGATCTGGCTCCTGAAGGCTACACGGTACTGCTTTTAATTTAATCTCATGTAATTGTTCAGGCTATCTACTGAATGACATCTGGGGCAAATGGCCTTAAATCTAGACAGTTCCTGAGAAGAACCAGGACTAATTGGGCAAAGCAAGAAAACAAAAGTCCCCAAAATTTCATGATCTCAGCCTTTAGGTCCATTGTCTTAAAATTGAAGACGGCGCCCAATTTTGGACAATTCTTAAGTTTTGTTTCCATCTTAATTCGGAAAAGAAACCGGCTGCTAAACTTTCCTCAATTCCGCACAATCTGAAAGCAACAGACCTGAGGCTTAAATCAACGAAATATTTCAGACCTCTGATGGATAGCCCGGAGAAAAGAAGGCGTACAAGTGCCTTTTCTGTCCCAACAAATTTTCTGGTAGAGATTGAATTATCCCACCCTCAGGTAAGGATTGCCTGACGAAAAACCCCGACTCCCTCCATTAGCATTGCGGGTGCCGACCTGTTCATTGTCAGTCTACCTACGTACCGGAGATGTGCTATATATGAACAGTATTGCTCCCAGCTCTTGACACTCCTCTGACACTGGCTAAATGGTTCCCCATCTAAACTGGTGAGTGAAGCCTCGTAATTTGCATAGAGATGGTTAAGCAATACTATAATTCTAACTACAGATCAGCATGACACTAAATAGACTTATTTGTGCACTGGACGTCTGCTCAATTTAAGTATAACATTCCCGGTAAGTGCTTAAACATCCAGTAGGATAATATATAAAATATATGATCGAGATTGGAATGAAATGTGACAATAGCACTGTAAACTCCACTGAAGTTACACTAGCCTATAAATATTTCTGTTTTGTGGACTCTTTTTCATTCCTTACCTTCAACGGTGAACCTGAGGGAGGGGATACAAACTTTTGAGGGGAGCCTGAGGGAGAGAGAGAGGTCTCACACTTTGAATTTAACTACTTGAAAACTCTTAAGTTCCATTCAAGGAAAAAAATGAGCCCGCCCAAGAGATTCAAAGACATCTAAGTTGGTTCCAGTGCCGGGTAAATGAGTTTCTTTCTACAATACTGAGCTGGTCCTGTCTCCTTGAATGCATAAGTCAATTTAAAGCATTGATAATTAAACCGTAAAGTGCTCTGGTTCGGGTAGGGTAAGGATCTGGTAGGACGACACGTCCTTTGGTGCTGTACTGCGAAGGGGTAACGTCATCTGATGCTGAGCTGTGCAAATCCAATCAGTTTGGTTTCATCTGGAGTGAGCCCTTCACAGCCCGAGACCTGTGAGGAGGATGGAGGGGAGCGTGAGCTTTCTGAGTCTCTCTCGACAGGAAATAATAACTCATAGGAATAATAATCTTTTTTATGTACGTAAGCTTCATATCGTGTATCTTCAGCATGCTGAGCAGGGTTTATAGATTGGTTTGCCCCCACCCTCTGGAACTCCATCCCACAGTCCCTCTGCCTCGCCCCCACCCTTGCCTCCTTCAAGAGTTTCAAAAACTTTCTCTTCGACTGTGCCTTCGGTCAATTGTCTACCCCAACCCCCTAGTCCCCACCCCGCCCTCCACCCCTCCTGATCCCAACCACCAGCCCGGGTGCCGTTCCCTGACTGTCCAGCGCCTTTGGACGTCCTCCTGACGGTAAAGGTGCCATTCGAATGTAATTTGTTTTTGTTGATAGTTTGAGTGCAATTCCTAGGTGTTCAGTTGGCCTTCGTATAACGGGCGTTTGAATCTCTTTTAATAAATAATCCCTTTAAATGTGCTAATTGAAAAAAACTAACCTTCCTCTTATCCTTTAGTGACTATTAATGCGCTCCTATAACTAAATCAGTCAGTTCTCTTACAACTGAAGTGCTCAGAGACGCTGCCCCACGTGAAGGGCGCTATATAAATGCAAGTTGTTGTTGACTCACCGATCAGTACAAATGGTCCTTCTCTATTTACCCTATCAAAACTTTTCCAAAGTTTAAAAACCTCTATTAAGTTCCTTCCACCTCACCTAACCATCTTTGCTCCAGGCACAAAAGACCCATCTTCTGAAAACTCAGTTAATCTCTCGTCCCTGTCAATGGTGAGCGGGGATATTCAAAATAATAATAATAATAATAATCCTTGCATTTGATGTATCGCCTTATCACATCATCAAACGTTTCAAAGCGCTTCACAGAATATACTGTAAAGTGAATTGACTGTATATGTTTGTGGGCAAAACACAGCAGCCGATTGTGCACAAACAGTCATGGATTGACTGATCAGATTATTATTTATTATTATTACTACTTACTGCGAGGTAAACAAATGTTTGGATTAAGGAAACTTGCCTAAGGTTCATCCTACCCGGGATTCGAACTCGGGTCCTCTCGCTTGTGAGGAGAGCGGTCTAATCACTACGCTAGAGGACTCCACAAGTATTACAGGTTTCTGTCCAATCTCCTTACCAGTCTGAACGTTAGGCTCCTGTTGGAATGGGGGTCATCAATAAGCCTCTGCAGATTGTTAGCTACTAAAAATACAACACGGGGGGAAAAAAACAGTTAGGTTAACAGAGATTTGCTCAGACAACAATTCTGTCAAGTTAGTGAATCTCGAGGGGCGTAGAAGGAGTGGAGTCCTTCATTAAGGGATAATCTTCCACTTGATAGAGCTGTATCACACCAAAATAGCTCGAGAAACTACTGAGTTGCTTTGAAATGTTATCCATGGCAACTAATCTGCACTAACAATGTCCCACGAACAGCAGTGAGGTGAAGCAAAGGAAAATGAATGGCCAATTAATTGGGAGAGGGTCGATTTGACACACGTGAAATCCAATCACTAAGCCAAGAGAAATAGAAAATTGGTCAGGAAAATCCAACCAAATATATTTGCAAACAGAATGCAACTATGCAATGGAGTGCTTAGAGCGTTCGCCCGGTAAGCGAGAGGACCTGGGTTTGATTGCCGGCAGGGCAAAACTTTGGGCAAGTTTCCTGTGAAGCTGTGAAGCTCTTTGAGACGTCTTGAAGACGTGATAAGGCGCTCTATCAAATTCAAGGATTATTAACTACCTTTGCATTCAGTCACCAATAATTGGCCTTTCTTTAGAATCAATCTCTCTCTCTCGCTCTCAAGATTCTCTGTAAAGTGTTGTACGTCTATTAAGCCCATCCATCAAAGCATTACAGACAGATTCAATAAAACTTACCAACAATCATGTCAAACTCATCCACCAAACCCACAGAGACGAGCTCCTGTGAAACGCCAACAGCAGAGTCTGTGAGGGACCAAGGACTCTAATCAGTTACATCAGAGAACCTCCATTAAATAAGGACAAAATAGGTTCACCCCCCCCATCCCCCCCGAACTCTACACAAAATCTCATCCACTTACCATTTCCTGGAGTGAACTCAAATCGGATATCATTCAACTCCCTTCTTAAATTCCTGAGCAGAGAGCAAAATAGTAAATATCTCAAATGGCAATACAGGGACCGGATTAACCTCACAAACTCAAATAAAGGACAATGAGAGAGAGAGAGGGAGGGGGAGAGAGCGAGAGGGAGGGAGGGAGAGAGAGAGAGGGAGAGAGAGAGAGGGAGGGGGAGAGAGAGGGAGCACACAAGCTAAATCAACCTCCATTGATAAAGGATCGATTTTAATTGCAAAACCTGTATCTTGTAAATTTTGCACACAGCCGATTGCTAGAATACGGAAATGTTTTCCTATTTCAAACACGGGGTCGATAGTGATGGAATTTCGGGAACCTTACAGACCGAGCAGGAAGTCAGAGAGAGAGAGAGTCAAGAAAAGTTGTGACACAGAAATCGCAGAGTCTCGAACAGTGCAGAGTAGGGGAGGCTAGAGAAGAAGGGGTTAGAGTGGGGGAGGCCAGAGAAGAGGGGGTTAGAGTAGGAGGGGGTTAGAGTAGGGGAGGCCAGAGAAGAGGGGGTTAGAGTAGGAGGGGGTTAGAGTAGGGGAGGCTAGAGAAGAGGGGGTTAGAGTAGGGGAGGCCAGAGAAAAGGGGGTTAGAGTAGGAGGGGGTTAGAGTAGGGGAGGCCAGAGAAGATTAGAGTAGGGGAGGCCAGAGAAGAGGGGGTTAGAGTAGGAGGGGTTAGAGTAGGGGAGGCCAGAGAAGAGGGGGTTAGAGTAGGAGGGGGTTAGAGTAGGGGAGGCCAGAGAAGAGGGGGTTAGAGTAGGAGGGGGTTAGAGTAGGGGAGGCCAGAGAAGAAGGGGTTAGAGTAGGAGGGGGTTAGAGTAGGGGAGGCTAGAGGAGGGGGATTTTACAGTATTCGCTGCTTATCCCCCAGCCTTGCCACATCGTTCCCCATCTTCAGGTCGCGCCTGAAGACCTTCCTCTTCGACCAGTGCCTGTGGTCGCCTTCCTCCTTCTCTCCGGCTCAGCCTCGTGCTCCGCGACTGTCAGACGCTCTAGGACTTTACTCTGCGTGGCGGGGGGGGGGGGGGGGGGGCGCCGTGTACACGAAAATTGTTGTTGTTGTTATTGTTGCTTACCTCAACCGAAGCACAAGATGAACTGAATTGTCGCAGTTACTGAGATGTGACGGACTTCCTAATTGTTCCTATAAAATACAGAAAATATCAGAATAAAGTCTCCGGGACACACCCTGTGCTCTCCAGAGGAGAAGGTGCAGAGGAGACATAGTTATGGTCAAAGGTTTTACTGGACACAAAACTTGCTTTCACAGTGTAAAACGAGGGTGGCGAATTATCAGGTCCAGGAGTGACGTAAGGCAGGGTGGTCCAACTGGTGGCCCGTGGGCCACATCCGGCCCAGCCCGGTCCACAAACCCTTTCCAACTTCATTGAACGATGAGCGAATACAGGTGACACACATGCAAGCCCCGAGCCAATCAGGAGCTGGTCACCGGTGGGGCTCAGTCCCTGCCCGGCAGAGGGACTGGTCCATCAGGATAACATATTGGTGAGGTGAAGGTTTCTCAAATTTGCCATCTGCCCTCTCAGCAGCCAAAAGCTTGGACCACACCCGCCCCCCAACCACCCGCCCACACACACACACACACCCACCACCCACAACCCATCCCTGGTCTAAAGAACAAAGCACTCACTGCTTTCTGCGAGGCAGGAGGTTTGCGTTCATTGTAAGCGTCACCCGATTCCTCGTCGCTCCATTCCCAGCCTCCATCCTCCGTCTTGTAGAGATGACCACTAGAGCCCTGGACCCTCCGCACCTGTGTGTGAAAGGTCAGCTAGAAATCTCTCTCTCTCCCTCCCTCCTTCTCTCTCTCTCTCTCTCTCCCTCTCTCTTTCTCTCTCTCTCCCTCTCTCGAGTTATCTCTAGATTATTCCAACAATCTCTCTCTGGGGTTCCCAGGTGTAGGGCGGAGGCCGGGAATCCTCAGTTTGGTTTGGAGACTCTTAAGCAACAGTGATGGGTTTCCGCATGTGTCAGACACACGGCTGACCAACAAAAAATCTCTCTCTCTCGAGTCGTATCAAATGTTTTTATTCTCCACAATTGTCTTTCTCCTCCCGCGCCACCCACATGTAACCAACACGGCTTGGAGCATGTGTCATGGGAACAATGGGGCACGCTACACGTGAACGACTGTGACGTGTGGGAACAATAAGCAAATACAGAACTGAAATAGAACTGAAAAAAGAAATAAGAGGGGCAAAGAGATTGTCTGAGAAAAGGTTAGCGGGTAACATAAAAGGGAGCCTTAAGGTATTTTATACGCGTATGAAGAATAAAAGGTTAGTCAAAGGTCGGGTGGATCCAATTAGGGACCAAAGAGGAAATCTTCTTGTGGAGGCAGAGGGCACGGCTGACGTACTGAATGAGGACTTTGCATCTGTTTTCACAAAAGAAGAGAATACAGCCAATGCCACAGTATCGGAGGAGAGGGGAGAGAAATTGGATGGGATAAGAATAAACTGAGAGAAGGTACTAGAAAGGTTTTGGTGCTTAAGGTAGATAAATCACCCGGTCCGGATGGGATGCATCCCAGGTTACTGAGGGAAGTCAGGGTGCAAATAACGGAGGCTCTGGCCACAATCTTTCAATCCTACTTGGACACTGGGGTGGTGCCAGAGGACTAGAGGGTTGCAAATGTTATTCCCGTGTACAAGAAGGGTCAGAAGCATAAACCTGGGAACTACAGACCATTTTGGAAGGAAGATTGAGGAGAGGCAATATAAGCTGATGGTACAATCTTAAAGGGTGTGAAGGAACAGAGAGACCTGAGGATTCATATAAGTAAATCTTTGAAGGAGGCCGGACAGGTAGATAAAGCTGTTAAAAAAGCATATGAGTTACTAGGCTTTATAAATAGGGGCATAGAATACACAAGTCAGGAAGTTATGATAAACTTTTATAAAACAGTGGTTAGGCCTCAGCGAGAGACTGTGTTCAGTTCTGGGCCCCACACGTTAGGAAGGATGTCAAGGCCTTGGAGAGGCTGCAAAGGAGATTGACCAGAATGGTACCAGGAATGAGGGACTTATAATCCTTGCATTTGAAATAGCGCTTTTCACGTCTTCTCGACGTCTCAAAGCGCTTCACAGAATATGCTGTAAAGTGAATTGACTGTATATTTGTGGGCGAACGCGGCAGCCAATTGCGCACAGCAATGTCCCACAAACAGTCGTGGATTGAAAAGGACCAATTTATTATTGTTTTTGGTTTTGGAGGGATTATTATCAGGAGTGTGGAGTATGGAAACTTGCCCAAGGTTTCGCCCTCTGCCTGGAATTGAACTCAGGTCTCTCACTTGCAGCTCTGACCACTGATCTACAGGACTCCAGTTATCAGGAGAGGCTAGAGAAGCGAGGATTATTTTCCTTGGAGCAGAGAAGACTTAATAGAAGTTTTCAAAATTATGAGCGGATTCAATAGGATGAACAAAGAGAAACTATTCCCACTGGTGGGCGGTTCGGAAACCCGAGAACACCAATTTAATATAGTTGTTAAAAGAAACAGAGGGGAGGTGAGGAGAAATGTTTATCCAGCGAGTTGTTGGGATCTGGAACGCGTTGCCTGAAAGGCTAACGGAAGCCGATTCGATAACGACTTTTAAGAGAGAAGTAGATAATTGTTTGTGGGGGATAAGTTTGCAGAGCTATGGGGAGAGAGCGGGGGAGTGGGGTTGATCAGGGCTATGGGGAGAGAGCGGGGGAGTGGGGTTGATCAGGGCTATGGGGAGAGAGCGGGGGAGTGGGGTTGATCAGGGCTATGGGGAGAGAGCGGGGGAGTGGGGTTGATCAGGGCTATGGGGAGAGAGCGGGGGAGTGGGGTTGACTTGGAAGCTCTTTTCAAAGAGCCGACACAGACACGATGGGCCGAATGGCCTCCTTCTGTGCTGTGTAATTCTATGATTCTATGACTAAGGACAATCATAACAATAATGACAATAACAATCCAGCCTCTGTGGTAATTGAGCACAGGCCTCGTGCCCTCAGTGCCACCAAAGATGGCCGCGCTTTCAGCCACTGCGCCCCGAAACTCTGGAACACTCTCCCTCAATCCCTCCACCTTGCCCCTTCCCTCCCCATCTTCATCTCCGACCGTACCTATGGTCAACTCACCCCTCCCTCCCCCCGGGCTCATGCTCCACCATTGCCACGCGCTCTGGGACGCTGCGCAAATGCAAGTTGTTGTTGTTGATTGCTCTCTTGTCAGGGTCACACACTCAGGGTGAGCGGTGGCTCAGATAATGAGTAGCTGAGTGTGTCTGCAGTTAAGGAGCAGCGAAGGAAGGAGGCGTAAATGTCATTGTGTTGCTACGGAACAGGGTGGGTGTTTTCTGCTTCTGTTTCTAATTTGAAAGAGCTGTTCACAAAACAGTTGAAATTTCACCGCGGGGTCAGGTTCAATGGGAATGAACGTCACTCTGTCTTGTGACCCACACGTAACCAGCCCTCCCTCCCCGCCCCACAACTAAGCTAATCGCTGTCAAAGGTTCCCCCGCTCTGCAAAGGTTCTCCAAAGCGTTTAGCAAGCACTAACCTTTTTGTTTGACTCATTGTCAGCCTTTGGCACCGTCCCACTCGCCTGCACTGTGTTCTCGGACTGTAGAGAGATGGAGAGCTGAGTTAGTGACAGAGTGTACACATTACAGATAGGTCACGTGGTGTTTGTGTGTGGTGTGTGTGTGTGTGTGTGTTGGGTGCGTGTGTGGGTGTGTGGCATGGGTGCGTGTGGGTGTCCAACTGTATAGGAAACTGTATAGGAACTGTATAGGAAAGAGGAACACGTTCAACGTTAAAAAGGAAGTAAAATTAGTTTTGAGAAAGACCCCCTCACCCCCTCCCCACCAACGCACACACATGCAACAATCTGGATCCAATGTCCAAAGCTGTGTTTCCTCACCAATACACAGTCACTCCACTTTACAGTACTTTACAGCTGTGAAGCGCTTTGAGACGACTGAACGACTGACCCAATCTATCTCCACGGTAACATTTAAACTGTGTCTTTTGTTCCATTTCCGATAGTTATCCAATTCCCTCTCAAATATTGTTGTGGTCTTAGCTTCAAATAAGTACGTGTATGTGTGGGCAAAGCGTTCCACATTCTAGTACACTGCCGCTATTTGCAATTAGGTCACGTTCTTCCAAAGAGAGGACAAATTTCTGCTGATCAGAGACTGAGCACCGCACCCAATAGCATAACTAATCTCAGACCACTCTGATTACCTTAGCGTTCCTTTGTCCTCCACTTAATAACTGGCCAAACACTTTCTCCATCAGGTACTCCTTGTTCTGAAACGAGACAAGTACAAGGTCAAATCGGATACGAATCTGGGTCTTGATCTAATCAGCGACCTGTGAGCAGAGTATGTACGTCTCGTTCCCTTTGACAGCTCACACGTACAGAATCACAGTAATAATAATAATCCTTGCATTCGATGTAGCTCCTTATCACGTCTTCGAGACGTCTCAAAGCACTTTCACGGAATATACTGTAATGTGAATTGACTATATGGGGGTGGGTGAAACTTAGCAGCCAATTGCGCACAGCAGCGTCTCACACACAGTCGTGGAATGAGTGACCAATTTTTTTTTGAAGGATTCCACGAGAGACAACAACAACAACAACAACAACAAGATTCCATTTATTGAGCGCCTTTCACGTCGGGAGGACGTCCCAAGGCGCTGTACAGTTGGGTCAGGACCCGAGCATTGGGGGGAAATGGTCAGGGTGAGGGGAGGGAAGGGAGGGAGCGAGGAGGGGGGAAATGGTCAGGGTGAGGGGAGGGAAGGGAGGGAGCGAGGAGGGGGAAATGGTCAGGGTGAGGGGAGGGAAGGGAGGGAGCAAGGAGGGGGTAGAGAGTCGAGAGGGGAGCTGAAGGCTGAAGGTCAAAGAGAAAGGTCTTGAGACCGGCCTTGAAGGAGGAAAGGGAGGAAGCGGCGAAGGCACTGGGGGATAGAGTTCCAGAGTCTCGGGGCTGAGAGGCTGAAGGCCACCGATGGTAGGGCGGTTGGGGCGGGGGATGTGGAGCAGACCGGAGCCAGAGGAACGGAGGGTACGGGCAGGTAGGTAGGTAGAGGAGACACCAGGATTACAAAGGTCTCTTTAGGTCATTTGGCCTCATCTTGGAAGACTACCAATGGCGTGGAGGCCTGGAGCTCAGCGGTTAGAGCCCTCGTCTCACAAGCGAGAGGACCCGGGTTCGATTCCCGGAACAGGGCGAAACCTCAGGCAAGTTTCCACACTCCACACACATATCCTGTTTGTAAGTCAATTGGTGGATCGCTTTGCGGGGGTAATAATCCCTTATGAAAAACAAATTGGTCACTCTTGACTGTTTGTGGGACACAACAAATTGGTCACTCTGACCGTTTGTGGTCACTCTGACTGTTTGTGGGACGCTGCTGTGCCCAATTGGCTGCCGCGTTGCGCCCACAAAATACACAGTCACTACACTTGGCAATATATTCTGTGAAGCACAGTCAACAAAATGATAAGACGCTATATCAAAAGCAAAGATTATTATTATTATTGCACATTAACCTAATGTCTTCCCACTACAGGAACCAGCTGGTCTCAGTGACCCTTCCTGGTAACCTACTCCTGCTGTCGACTCCCACTCTGTAAAGGAGTGTAACTTACTGTCGGAAACAGTCCGTGAGTCAAAGCTGCTCTGAACAGAAATACCTGAAAATTGTGTGACCAGTGTTAGGATAGACTCTCGCCCTTTAATCTGTGTCCCCGGGCGTCTGGTGTGCGCTGAGTGCTTTCTCCCTTACCTTTGATTTCTGGAAGAATTTATGTTTCAGAAGCTCTGCTGCTGACGGCCTGGCAATTAAACAAAAAGCGATGAGACAGGTCAGTCCCCGGCCTATGGCCCTAAACATGGATTAGCATCATAGATTGTTTCAGCACAGAAGGAGGCCATTCACCCCATCGTGCCCACCCCACAGCAGCATCCCACAAACAGTCATGCAGTGAGTGACCAATTTGTTTTCCAGCGCCTTGGGACGTCCTCCCGACGTGAAAGGCGCTCTATAAATGGAATCTTGTTGTTGTTGTTGCTTGTGCTGTCTCTCTGTCAGAGAACAAACCCCTTCGATAATTTTTCCATTCAGACACCTGTCTAATTCCCTTTTAAACATTACAAACAGAGCTGGGTTTCCACGGATGATGTGCAATGGGTCTGACCTGCAGACGGGACTCAGAACCTTGGGACATCCTCCCGACCCGAAAGGCGCTACACACATGTAATTTTGTTGTTGTTGTTCTGTTTGAGTTACTCATCTGAAATATTGAGCTGCAATTGGTCATCAAATCCCTTCACACTCTGGCACCTCCCTCCCTCTCTCCCTCTCCGACCTGTTTACTCCCCAACCCACTACCCCCTGCGTGAGGGGCGTTGTGTAAATGTAAGTAGTTTTTGGTTCAACGGTAACTGACAAAACAGCAACTGCTCTTTCCTGGGAATGTGTGATCGTCAAAACCTGAAACAATGTCATTTTATTGGATACTTTTTCGCCCCCAAACCACCCCAACCCACCCCAACCACCCCAAACCACCCCACCCACCCCAACCCACCCCAAACCAGCCCACCCCCACCCCAACCACCCCACCCCCACCCCACCCCAAACCACCCCAAACCACCCCACCCCCACCCCAAACCACCCCAAACCACCCCACCCCACCCCAAACCACCCCACCCCCACCCCAAACCACCCCATCCACCCACCCCACCCCACCCCCCACCCCACCCAAACCACCCCACCCCACCCCACCCACCCCACCCCAACCCCAAACCACCCCACCCCACCCCAACCCCACCCCAACCACCCCACCCCCACCCCACCCCAAACCACCCCCACCCCAAACCACCCCACCCCAAACCACCCCACCCCACCCCCACCCCAAACCAGCCCACCCCCACCCCAAACCACCCCACCCCCACCCCAAACCACCCACCCCCACCCCAAACCACCACAACCCCAAACCACTCCACCCCCACCCCAAACCACCCCACCCCCACCCCAAACCACCCCAACCCACCCCACCCCCAACCCAAACCACCCAACCCCAAACCACTCCAGCCCCACCCCAAACCACTCCACCCCCACCCCATGCCTGGTTGCCTGTGGCCTCCTCACTCACCTCTTCGCAGGATCTTTCTGCAAGCACTGGGCTATGAGTTTGCGAAAGGACTTTCCGTATTTCTTCACCATTTCCTTGTCCTCGATCCCAGTCTCGAGGGTCGGAGGGTCATTCTGCAATGTCACCATCAGAACCTGGTGGAAAAATAAGGGAAGGAAAGCGCTCACTGACATGTGCACATCAGCAACACAGTGATTTCCCAATATGCGAATGTGTAACCCCAAACATCAGTCAAATCCACCTCCAACAATTCCATTCCACTTGGTGTCTCTGACTCACTCAATAACCTTCTTGTTTCTGAGTGGGAAGGTCGTGGGTTTAAGCTCCACGTCACTTCTAGAGCTCCCGGTCTAGGCTTAAACAGCACAAAAGTCTGTTTGTGGGACTCTGCTGTGCGCAATTGGCTGACGCTTTTCGCCCACAAAATATAGTCAATCCACTTTGCAATATATTCCGTGAGGCATTTTGAAACATCTCATTGACGTGCTAAGGCGTTCTATCAAATGCAAGGATTATTATTATTATTATTATTATTATTATTATTATTATAATAGAGTCAGAGGTGCTGTTCTTCAGCTAAGATGGAGTCCTGTAGCTCAGTGGTTAGAGCACTCGCTTTGCAAGTGAGAGACCTGAGTTCAATCCCAGGCAGAGGGCCAAACCTTGGGCAAGTTTCCTTACTCCACACAGAGCCTAATAATAATCCCTCCAAAACCAAAAACAATAATAAATTGGTCATTTTCAATCTACGACTGTTTGTGGGACATTGCTGTGCGCAATTGGCTGCCGCGTTCACCCACAAATATACAGTCAATTCACTTTACAGTGTGTTCTGTGAAGCGCTTTGGGACGTCCTCCCGACGTGAAAAGCGCTATATCAAATGCAAGGATTATTATTATTATATAAGATGTTAAACTGAGGTGGCTTTTCGGGTAAACACAATTGATAAAGGGAAAGGGGATTTCTCCTGGTGTCCCGGCCAACAATCCAGCAGATAAATTGTTCGCTCATTTCATGGCTGTTTGTGAGATCCTGTGTCCACGTTTGCCCAGAAATCTGCAGTCGCTACACACCTCACAGTAAAATCCCGTGAAGCGCCTTTGAGACATCCTCAAGGTGAGTGGAAGGCGGTGTATTGAATGCAAGGATTATTATTATATTATCATTATTATTATTATCATAATAAGAATATAACCGTTTCAGACAAAACATTTCAGAAGTTTCCCTGACCTTCATCGGGGGGTACTTGTGGTACGGAGCGGTTCCAGTGGCCAACTCTATCGCGGTTATCCCGAAACTCCAGATATCTGCTTTGAAGTCGTAACCTCTAACCTGCAATTAAACAAAGGATCATAGGAAGAGGAGGAGGTCATTCAGCCCCTCGAGCCTGTTCCACCATTCTATAAGATCACGGCTGATCAGTACCTCAACTCCAATTCTCCGGCTTTGCCCCGTATCCCCTAATCTGACAAACATCCACCCACCTCAGTCTTGGAAGATTTCAATGGATCCACAGCCTTTTGGGGAGAGAGAGAGAGAGAGAGAGAGATTCCCTCTCCCCTTTGCGTAAACAGGGAATCCAGGGTGAATTTGTCACTGATGTGCGAGGAGCTGACAGCACACGTTGATGTGCTTTCCCCCCCCCCCCGCCAGTGACATCTAGTGGTAACAGGCAGGTTTAGCTTTAATGCATGGAAATCTCACCAAGATCAACCGCCCACTAAAATAATCAACGTTCCGAGGCCCCAAAATTCCCACTAGTCCTAGCCCGTAATCAAACCTCAGTTCCGATGCTGGATCCGACTGAAAAATGCTGGTTAGACTCCAGCAGTTACCTCAACGCGCACTCCGGGCTCTCCCCCAAGCCTTAGCTCTCGCCAAACTGTGCATAATACCCTCAGGAATTAGGTGAGCAGGAGGTGTCCCTCCAGGAGAGAGAGAGAGAGAGCGCATTCCATCCTGACAATCTATCTCTGGGGTTTCCATGTGAAGGTGGGAGGCCGGGAATTCTCAGTCGGGTTTGGAGACTCTTAAGCAACGGTGATGGGTTTCCGTGTGTGACAGACGCCCGGCCGGTCACGGCGACGGGTTTCCGTGTGTGTCAGACGCCCGGCCGGTCACGGCGACGGGTTTCCGTGTGTGTCAGACGCCCGGCTGGGCTTGGTCCATAGGATACAGCTCTAACCACAGCTTGTGATCCACTACCAACTTCTGTGATGAATTCATTCTGCATTTTGTGAAGGATCAACTCCAGGTCTTGTGAACGATTAACTTCACTCCACACTTTGGCAGTGGTTAAAAATATACCTTACTTTTTCTAATACACACAGTATGTGAAAAATCCCCAGTGATAGGTTTGGAGCAACAGAAGAAATCTTACAGCTTGAAAAGGGGAAGGAATTCCGTGGGGATTTGCACCTTTTGGGGACAGACGTAGTTAGTGGTTTTAGCTCTTAAGCAACGGGTGATGGGTTTCCACGTGTGTCAAACACCTGGTTAGTCCCCAAAATAAAACCTAGTGTAAAATACAGCAGAAAAATCTCACTCAGACCTACTTTACAAACCACTGATTAAAATGAAACACAACCCACCTCTAAAGCGCTCTGGGTCTCTACCCCGTGTGAAGGGCGCGACATAAACGCAAGTTGTTGCTGTTGTTGACGCTCAGTTACCTGTTCCATCACCTCTGGGGCCATCCAACACGGAGTCCCAACAAAGGTTTTCCTCACTTTGGTTCTTGTTATATCTCCGCTGGTCGCGAAAAAGGCACTGACTCCGAAATCTAACCAAGGAAAGAGTCAGATGGTTACTGTCCTGTCTGAACTGATCCTGAACTCACTCCCCCACCTGTATCCTCACCCACACTAAACTCTGTACCCCCATCACCCCAGCCCTCGCCAGGTCCCGCTGGCTCCCTATCACACACACTAAACTCTGTACCCCCATCACCCCAGCCCTCGCCAGCCTCCACTGGCTCCCTATTACAAAACAGATCAATTTCAAGATCTTCACACTTCAAATCCCTTCGCGCCCTGACACCTTCCTCCCTACCTCTGTGACCTGCTTACCCCACACTACCCGCTGCCCCCACTCAGTTGGCTCCGGCCTCCTGTTTGTCCCTCGTCCCCTCCGCTCCACCATGGCCGGCTGCACCTTCAGCCACTACGCACCGAAGCGTAGAAGGTTTTGGAGGGATTATTATTAGGCTCTGTGTGGAGTAAGGAAACTTGCCCAAGGTTTCGCCCTCTGCCTGGAATTGAACCCAGGTCTCTCTCTTGCAAAGCGAGTGCTCTAACCACTGAGCTACAGGACTCCACGAGTCTCGTGGACTCCACGCCTTACATCTAAAACCACCGTCTAACCCAAAGGGAGAGTTAGGAGGCATTGTGTTTTTTTTTTGCAAAGAAGATTATGAGATCACAGAATGTCCTCGCAAAACAGATGCTTGAAACGTAATCCACAGCAGCTTTTAAAAGGGAATCGGACAAATATTTAGCAATGTATTTAAAAGGTAATAGAGAAGGGCAGAGAAGTGGAATTAAATGGATTTTTTTTCAGCAGCACCTTGGGACGTCCTCCCGACGTGAAAGGCACTATACAGATATAATTTGTCGATGGCTGATCTGTACCTCAACTCCAATGTCCCATCATTTCTCCTTATCCCCTGATCCCCTGACCTGACAAACATCTCTCCACCTCAGTCTGGACAACATGACTGGATCCAGCCATAATCCACAGCCTTTTGGGGCAGGGAGAGAGTTCCAGATTCCCACCCCACTTTGGGTGAAAAACTGCCCCTGATTTCGCTCCTAAATGGCCTGACTCTAGTTTTAAGATGATGGCCCTTGTTCTGGATTCTCCCCCCGCCACCCCCACCAGAGAAAATAGTTTCTACCACTCTGTGTCACTGACTGCGATGGGAAACGTATTACATTTTTCATAAGGTTTTTAATGAGATTGGCAGCTGTCTGATAGGGGGTTGGGGGGGGGGGGGGGATGTGGGGGAGGTGGGGGGTGCAGCCGGTAAGGAGGGAGGAATTTCTGCCTTGCAAGATGAAAATTCTTCACGACTGCGCCTTATCATTTTAACTTTAACTCTAACCAGCATTTCACAGCAGGAGACGCTTTAAACAGCCAAAAACCACGGTTCAGACACAATCGAGTTTTATTAATAATCCCGATTACTGCTCCGCTCTGCTGAGCCGTGTTAGACGGTTCACAGGAGAAGGACAATAAGGCGATTGTTTCCTGACTCTAAGGTAACATTTATAACTGACCGATAAAAAGAAACACAGCAAATACCTGCAATTTGTATCGATCCATCGTCCCCAAATAAAATATTGCCGGCTTTAACATCCCTGCAACGGCAAACAAGGAACACACAGTCACCAGAGAACACAGAGAACACAGAGGAGCAGCAGTAAGATCTGTCCGACCTCTTAAGTTTATCTGAATGTCTGGACGCTCAGTCTGTACCTGTTGGCATCTGGCACTACACTGGCACAGACAGGGGCTGTTATTCCCCTGAGTTTACAAGGAGTGAAATTAGGGGCAATTTTTTCCCCAAAGGGCAGTGGGAATCTCTCTCTCTCTCTCTCTCCCCCAAAAGGCTGTGGGTTATGACTGGATCCAGTCACACTGTCCAGACTGAGGTGGAGATGTTTGTGGGGTCAGGGGATCAGGGGATACGGGGAAAAGGGGGGTAATTGGGGTTGAGGTACGGATCAGCCGTGATCTAATAGAAGGGCGGAACAGACTCGAGGGGCTGAATGGCCTCCTCCTGTTTTTGTGTTCCTACCTGTGTATCTGTCCGTTCCGGTGCAGGTAATCCAGACCTTCCAACACGTCCCTGAGCACAGTTGCTATGACCGATTCGTCAAGGACGCCAGTCTTGTGTTCCTCATTACTGATGATTCCTCTGATTATATCCAGCATAGAGCCTGGCAGGACAACAACAACAACAACTTGTATTCACACAGCCCCCTACACACGGAGTAGCGTCCCAGGGGGCTTGACAGTGGCGGAGTTTGACCCCGAGCCGAGGGGAGAGAGAGACGGGAGGTGACCGTGAGCACGATCAAATGGGAAGGTCTTTGGCCGGGATTTGAAAGTGGGAAGGACAGGATATACAGGAACGTCTGTTGCACACATATGTTGTGCTCACATACACTCACACTCACACACACACACAATAACAATCCTTTCACTTGGTATAATATCACACGTATAACGTCCTGTGTGACAAAACATGGCAGCTAATTTGAACCAAAACCAGAACCTCCAAACAGCTGCAGTAAGTGAGAGACTTATCTGGAGAATTGTTGGCCAAGGACAACAACCAACAACTTGCATTTATATAGAGCCCTTCACATTCCGGATAGTGTCCCGGAGCGCTTACTCTCCCAAAATAAACTCCCTTCTCTTTCTCCGTAGCGTCACGGGATCTTTAACGTCCACCTGGACAGGCAGACAGGACCAGGGTTTAACATTTCATCCAAAGGACAGAACCTCTGACCGAACAGCGCCCCCCCCCCCCCCCCCCCCACCAGCCCTGCACTGGAGCGTCAGCCTGGACTGTATAGGTCCATGTTCTGACCTGGGGGCTTGAACCCACAAACCTCTATCTCAGAGGCGAGAGTGCAGCCAGGCTGATACACAGACCGATCGTTAACTATTTGTTATTAGTTATAATAATAATAATAATCCTGGCATTTGATACAGTGCCTTATCACATCTTCGAGATGTCTCAAAGCGCTTCACAGGATACACTGTACAGCGTAGTGACTGTGTATTTTGAGGGGTAATTGCAAGCTTTGACACTTGTCAATTAGCATGTCTTGCAAATATGGTAAATTAGACCCAAGTGGCGGAGGGATTGGAGGAGCAGCTGATTGGCAGAGCTGGAGCCGAGCCCTCGGAGACCAGGCAAGTCTGAGGGGGAGCCTGGGCAACAAGTGACAATGTGCAGGCTACGGGGTAAGAGTGGGGGCAGTGGGACTAGTCGGTAGCTCTTTCAAAAGAGACGATGAGACGAATGGCCTCCTTCTGTGTTGTATAATTCTATTGTAGGGGCTGGTGCTGGGGAGGAGCTAATATAGCAACATAGGAAATGCTGGACAAGAAAGGACTAAGGTCTATCCAGTTTCCCTTCTACCATTCTGGTAGTCGCTTGCTACAATAATTGAGTAGTTACTTAACTAATTAATTCTGTATGGTGCAGGGCGAAACGTTAGGCAAGTTTCCTTACTCCACACACACGCCTCTGTTTACCGGCAGTGAGCAGGAACCCGGTTGTTAGTCGATCAGTGGATCGCTTTTCCGGGAGTTAATAATCCCTTCAAAACATTTTTNAAAAAATAATAATAACAACAATAAATTGATGACTCAATCCACGGCTGTTTGTGGGACGCTGCTGTGCGCAATTGGCAGCCGCGTTTCGCCCACAAAATATATAGTATATTCTGTGAAGCGCTTTGAGACGTCTCAACAACGACGACTTGCATTTATATAGCGCCTTTCACACAGGGTAGTGTCCCAGAGCGCTTGAAGACGCGATAAGGCAATATCAACTGCAAGGATTATTATTATTATTAGTCTACAAGAGTGGGAAGCTTTGAGAACCTTAGACCCTAAGCTGCCTGGTTCTTCCCAGCCTCACTACCCTTCTATATGTCATGTATCAAATTACTCCTGTACTGCTCTGTATCCCAAAATATTATTTTCTAAAAGAAATCCATGTATAATTTGTATTTGAATGAACAGAGAGAAGGAGCAATAAACTGAGCAGGAAAACAGAGAGAGACACACACATACACGCACAGCAAACAACAACTGCAACAAATTACGTGTGTTTAGCGCCTTTCATGTCAGGAGGACGTCCCAAGGCACTGGACAATCGGGGATTTGGACCCGAGTCAGGGATTGGGATCAGGATTAGGAGGGGTAGAGGGCAGTGAGGGTGGGGGTAGGAGGGTGACCGAAGGCGCGGTCAAAAAGGAGGGTCTTGAGACAAGGTTTGATGAAGGCAATGGAGGGTGCGAGCAAAGAGACCGTGGGATGGAGTTCCAAAGAGTGGGGACCGAGCCTGAAGGCCTGACTGCCGATGGTAGGACCATACAGATACAGAGACCCACAAGGAGAAAGAGAGTGAGAGAGAGGGAGGGAGTAGAACAGGGAAACCCGCCTGAGGTTCCGACCAGCACGGCTCAAATAACTCATCTCTGCGGCCAGTGATTTAATGCTTTAATGTTATTCGTCTCTGGTCTGTTTCTGAGCAACAAACAGTGTGGAATTTTTCAGTTAAAATCCATAACTAAACCCTGAGGCGTGATGTCCCAAAATAACTAACCCAAGCTATCTGATTGGATCAATATCTTAATCAAACCCGAGCTCCGGAACTCGTTCCCTCGTCTGTTGATATAGAATATGGCCCCTCACCCCCGGCTGGAATCTAGACAGGACCGGGTTGGGCTCAGCTCTAATGTCCCCACAGTCTCAGGAACACAGGGACAGGAGGGGGCCATTCAGCCTCTCGAGTCTGTTCCACCATTCTACTAGATCATGGCTGATCTGTACCTCAACTCCATTTACACGGCTTTGCCCCGTATCCCTTAGATACCCTAAGCTGACAAATATCAAACGGGTTTCGCCCACAAAATACACAGTCACTACACTTCACAGTGTATCCTGTGAAGCGCTTTGAGACGTCTCGAAGACGTGATAAGGCGCTGTGTCAAATGCGAGGATTATTATTATTATTATATGGAAAAGCCTGACTAGTGTGGCCAGTAAGATGACAGAGAGAGAGAGAGAGAGCACATTGGGACTCGGGGAACAATCTTTTTGTATTATTAATAGTATTATTATTATTACTCACCTCCACTGAGCAGGTTCATCACTAACCACAGCTCGTCCTTCACCACGAAGGAGGTGAAATACGTCACCACGTTGGGGTGGCTGCACTGGCTCATGGCTTGAATCTCTTTCTGTTCAACAACAACAACAGTTAGTCGGTGATTAGAGGCCTCACCTCGCGAGCGAGAGGACCCGGGTTGAATTCCCGAGTAAGGCAAAACCTTAGGCAAGTTTCCTTACTCCACGCACACGCACACGCCTGTTTGCCTCGCAGTAAGTGGGAAACCAGTTGTTAGTCGATTGATGGGTCGCTTTTCCGGGGGTAATAATCCCTTCAAAAAAAAATACGGTCATTCACTCCACGACTGTTTGTGGGGACGCTACTGTGCGCAATTGGCTGCCGCGTTTTGCCCACAAAATACACGGTCAATCGCCCACAAAGATCACAGTATGTTCTGTGAAGCGCATTGAGACGTCGCGAAGGCAGGAGTAAAGCGCTTTAGCAAATGCAAAGGTTTTTTTTTTAACCATTATCACAAATATCGCCTTCCACATCGAGAAGATGATTAACTGAAGCCCGAGGCAATGTTCCAAGGGAACGGCAGAGCATTGTTTGAAACACAAATCTCCTCTCAATTTCACCATTTAATATTTTTGTCGACCAAAAGTCAAGTCACGAGGATTTTGTTTAATTGCCGCTGGATCAGAAACGCACCAAAAACAAAGCCAAAAAGACTTGAATCTGACACGGGGCTGAATCTGGCCAAATCGCTTCACAATTGTTGGCAGAGCGAGTGACGTTGAACAAATACAGCAGCGAGAACTGCAACTGCAACAACCCAGAGTCAGCGACAGCCCCTTCCTCTCTCCAGAGGAAATAACAACAACTTGCATTTATACAGCACCCCCTCAGAGCGCCTGACAGTGGCAGAGCACGACGTTGAGCCTGGGGGGGGGGGGGGGAGAGGTGACCGTAGGCACTGGTCGAATAGGAAGGCCTTCAGACGCCAACTGTAGATGGGTAAGGAAGGGGCCGAGGGGGAGGGAGGGATAGAGGGAGAGTGTTCCAGAGTTTTGGGGCATTTAATGGCTGAAAGCGCGGCCGCCGATAGTGGAATGGGGGGCACAAGGGACAAGCAGGGGGCCGGAGCCAGTCGAGCGGAGGCAGTGGGCAGTGGGTTGGGTGTGGGGTTAAGGAGGTCGGAGAGGTAGGAAGGTGCCATACAACCTTTAATGTCTCCATGAATATATATATATATATAAAATCCATAATAATGATAATAATCCTTTCATTTGCTATTATCACTTTGTAAAAGCTCTTCACAGAATATATTGTAATAATAATAATACTCGCATTTGATATAGCGTTTTTAACATCTTCTCAACGTCTCAAAGCGCTTCACAGAATAGGCTGTAAAGTGAATTGACTGTATATTTGTAGGTGAAATGGTGTAATTGGAACCAAGTAAGGAGAGTCACACTCCTTTAGGACAAGGAGAGAAAAAACATAATAATATACAACAACAACAAGAACATAAGAACATAAGAATTAGCAGCAGTCGGCCATTCGGCCCTCGAGCCTGTGCCCCGCCATTCGATAAGATCATGGCTGATCTTCAGACCTAACTCTAATTACTTGCCCTCTCCCCATATCCCCCAATCCCTCTGTTTTTTAAAAATCTATCAGTCTCAGCCTTGATTACATGTACAAGATTACATGTGTACAGCGCCTTTCACGTCGGGAGGACATCCCAAAGTGCTGGACAGTGACAGCATTTCAGACCCGAGCTGGGGTCAGGGGGGGGAGAGAGGGGAGGGGAGGGGAGGGGAAGGGGGTGGCCGATGGAATGGTCGAAGAGGAGGGTCTTGAGGTGGGACTTGGAGGGGGCGAGGCGGAGTGACTGGGGGATGGAATTTCAGAGGTTGGGGGCAGAGTGGCTGAAGGCTCTCCCGCCAATGGTGGGGCGGGTGGGTCGGGGGGTGTAGAGCAGCCAGAGCCGGCTGAGCGGAGGGAGCGGGCAGACTGATAGGGGGTTAGGAGGTCGCAGAGGTAGGGTGGGGCGA
Source organism: Callorhinchus milii (assembly GCF_018977255.1). NCBI lineage: Eukaryota > Metazoa > Chordata > Chondrichthyes > Chimaeriformes > Callorhinchidae > Callorhinchus > Callorhinchus milii. The sequence continues at coordinate 1,172,821 of NW_024704768.1, forward strand.
GGCCATGGAGGGCTTTGTATGTGAGGACCAGGATTTTGAACTGGATCCTCTGTAGGATAGTGAGCCAGTGGAGTCGGGCGAGAGTGGGGAAGATGGGGTCACGGAGTTTGGGGCGGGAGAGGACACGGGCTGCAGAGTTAGTTCTGGATTATCTGCAGCTGTGGAGGGAGGAGTTCAGGGCGTTTTCATAGTCGAGCCTGGAGGTGATGAAGACATGAACAAGACAATAATAACAACAACTTGTGCTTTTATAGCGCCCCTCACGCAGGGTAGTGGCCCAGAAGCTTAAAGTGGATTGTTTTGTGGGCCACAAACAGCCGTGGACTGAGTTACCCCCGGAAAGCGATCCGCCAATTGATTAACAAACACTCTCTCCTTCTTGGGTTTGCAGAAGGCGTCCTGCACCAGCACTGTGGCTCCGCTTCCTGGAGCCAATTAACTTACTGCTGGATAAACAGAGGCTTGTGTGTGTGTGTGTGTGTGTGTGTGTGGAGAAAGGAAATTTGCTGAGGATTTTGCCCGGCCTGGGAATCGAACCCGGGTCCTCTCGCTTGCGAGGCGAGCACTCTAACCACTGTGCAGGGCAGCATCCCAGAGCACTTGACAGAGGTGCTGAGGAGAGGGGGAGGTGGGAGGCACTGTTCAAAGAGGAAGGTCTTCAGGCGTGACCTGAAGATGGGGAAGGAAGGGGCCGAGGGGGAGGGAGGGATAGAGGGAGAGTGTTCCAGAGTTTCAGGGCGTTTAGTGGCTGAAAGCGCGGTCACCGATGGTGGAACGGAGGGCACGAATAGTGGGATCTCAGCAGAAAGTGTGGACTCACCAGAAGCTCGTCCAGGCTGGTGGTACATTTCTCCAGGTTAATCCGTTTGATGGCCACTCTCTCCTTCTTGGGTTTGCAGAAGGCGGCCTGCACCAGCGCTGTGGCCCCGCTTCCTGGAGCCGGATAAGAGAGACAACAACAACATGCACTTACACAGTGCCCTTCACATGGGGTAGCGTCCTGGGGGGCTTGACAGTGGCGGAGTCTGACCCTGAGCCGGGGGGGGGGGTGGGGGGGGAGGTGACCATGAGCGCGATCAAAAAGGAAGGTGGGATTTGAAAGTAGGGAGGGAGGGGGTGAGGGGATGACTGTGTTTCGGGGGGGTAGTGGCTGAAGGTACGGCCACCGATGGTAGAGCGGGAGGGGGCGAAGGATGAACAGGAGGCCGGAGCCAGCCGAGCGGGAGCAGCGGCGGGTGGTGGAGTGGGGGGGTAAGCAGGTCGGAGAGGGAGGGAGGGAGGGAGGGAGGTGCCAGGGCATGAAGGCGATTTGAAACCGAGTGAAAGGGTCACAGACGATCACACAAGGCCCAGCATGTCAAGGTGATGTCTCTGCAGTGTTGGGGTTCAGCCGGGTGTCTGACACATCACCGAGCTTCAGGTGAAGGGACTGTGTGATGTGGATGTGCCACATTCCATATACACTGATAATCATAATAATAATCCTCGCCTTTGACACAGCGCCTTATCACGTCTTCGAGATGTCTCAAAGCGCTTCACAGGATATACCGTAAAGTGTAGTCATTGCGTATTTTGTGGGCGAATCGCGGTGCACAGCAGCGTCCCTCAAACAGTCGTGGATTGAGTGACCAAATTATTATTATTATTATTATTATAACAGATACCAGCCTTGATCTTAGCCAAAAGGCCAAGCAGCTGACGAGGTATTTGAATGCCACACAACGCAGGGCGACGTGGCCTGATTTCCCTCCACGGTTGTGGAACAAGTGGCTGTTTTCTGCTTTTAAAAAACAGTTCAATATTCTGTGACTATGAATAAATCATCGCCTCTGCCTTTGATATGGCGCCTGTAACATTGCAAAGCCTTAACGCAGCTTCAGATATTTGCTCCAGAGTAATAGCTGTCTTGGTGTTTGTTTTGCGTGGGTGAAAGCAGTAGCCAGTTTGCACACAGCAGGATCCAGCACACACACCTCACATACACACACACACACATACCACGCACACACCACACATACACACACACACACACATACCACGCACACACCACACACACACACCACATACACACACACACACACACATACCACTCACACACCACACACACACACCTCACATACACACACCACATACACACACACACACACCTCACATACACACACCACATACACACACACCGACACAACACACACCACATACACACACACACACCACACACACACACCTCACATACACACACCACATACACACACACACCGACACAACACACACCACATACACACACACACCACACACACACCACAGACACACACACCGACACAACACACACCACATACCCACACACCCACACACACACACCACATACACACACACACCGACACAACACACACCACATACCCACACACCCACAGACACACACGCATATACACCTCACACACGCACCCCACACATTGACTAGATGGAGGAGTGCTGACCAGGACATGGGGCGAAACTCCCCACTCAACAACAGTGAGTTACATTGACTCAGCGCCTTTCGCGTCGGGAGGATGTCCCAAAGCGCTGGACCGTCAGGAATTTTCACCCCGATTCGAAAAGTGTTGCGGGATCTTTTAACTCCCACCTGAACGGGCACAGACGGAACCTCGATTTGACATCTCATCCGACAGTGCACCCCCCCCACCCCCCTATTACTGCACTGGAACTCGGACTGTGAGTTCCAAGTCCCGAAATATGAAGCTCTTTAATTTCAGATCCACACCAACAACACAAGTAATGGAATTCACCCCCAACGTGAAAGGTAAGTTGTGAGCACTGAAAGGGTGAAGCAGATACTATTGGTGAGTGTCTGTATAGGTGGGAGGGGAGGAGGGAGATCACATTATAGTTCCTACAAACAGAGTTTATTGCAATGTCACGTTTCGCATTGGAATAGGCCATTTGACAGCTGAAACCCAACGCTGAAACATCACAGTAACAACAGAGCTTTCTGAGAGACAGATATCTCTCTGAATAGCTTAATGTCAGTGCGATTTTTCTAAAATAAAATGAAATATATTTATATTTATATCCAGTATATACGTACACGCACACAAGGAATAAAATCGGTGAATGGGGCTCGATGTTAAAAGGTGGATGTTGCAGCTTTATGCAATTTTTAAGCCGGTCGATTGTCAATAGTGCACTGTCACCTATTGTTTTAATAATAATAATAATCCTTGCATTTGATATGTCCTCAAGACGTCGCAAAGCGCTTCACAGGATACACTGTAAAGTGTAGTGACCGTATATTTTGGGGGGAAACGCGGCAGCCAATTAATTCCCCACAAACAGACCAAATTGTTATTCTTTTCCAGTACTCGAGCAAAAGGGAGAGAGCGATCTCTCTGCGTTTGTGGGGGAGAGCGCGAGGGAGGGAGGGAGGGAGGGAGAGAGAGAGAAATCAGTACAGCACTGTACCACACAACATCACACTTCCATCCCTGACCTCTTTCTTCGCCCCCCCCCCACCCCCACCCCCACCATCCCCTCCCCCCCCACCCCCTTCCCCTCCCCCACAACAAACAAAAAAAAACATTGGGGCAAATTCATTCATAGACCAGTTCACATGCACCTGCTCAACAGACAGCAATTTCATGTTAATTTCACTACAATTTTTAAAAAAAACATAAATCAATCAATCAATCAATCAATCAATCAATAAATCCATCAATTTAAAGACGGTGGTCTTCAATGGATGGATAGTATTAGGGGGTGGGGGGTTAGGTGGTGGGGGGAAGAGAGGGGGAGAGAGAGAGAGAGAGAGATTGCAAATGAATTTGTAGCCTTCATCTGTCCATCCACCGTTACTCTCTGCATTTAAGCAGCAGCTCAGTCCGGACTGCAGTTATACTCTGAATTAAAATGGTTTCACAGAATATTTCCAAGACACAGAGAGAGAGAGAGAGAGAGGGGTTGGGATAGACTGCAATTAGATGAAGGGGAAAAGGTGAGCAGATTGAGAGGAGAGAGGAGAGAGAGGGGGGGATGGATGGGGAAGAGAGAGAGAGAGAGAGAGAGAGAATTGTTGACATGTAGAGCTGGAGGGTGTGGAAGAGGAAGAGAGAGAGAGAGAGAGAGGGGGAGAGGGGGAGAGGTTGGTAACTGACCGAGGATTTCCTGCAGATCGTAAGCATCTCTGGTGTTTGGCCACTGTTGACATCCAGTAAACAGCTCCTCCGCCATGACTGGGACTGTGAGCTCAGGAGAGATGGAGAGAGAGAGAGAGAGAGAGAGAGGGCTGTGGTCTGTGCTGTTCCCTTCCCTGGGACTCAACCAACCTCAAAGCCAATGCCAACCCTACCCTCGCCACCAGCTGCCAGGCAGAGGGCAAGGCTCTGGGGCAGTAGAGACTGGCATTGGGGTGTGTGTGTGTGTGTGTGTGTCAGTGACTGTATCTCTCTCTCTCTCTCTCTCTCTGTGTCTGTATCTGTGTGAATACAACAGTTATAATCTCACACACACCTTTCGTTGGTCTCTCTCTCTCTCTCTCTCTCCCCACCTCTCTCTCTCTCTCTCTCCAATTAAAAAAAAACACCCAAAGAAATATAATTACCTCCTGCAACTGTTTTTTTTAATATATAAATATAGAATGAAATGTAACCCAGGAAATGAGGACATCTGCATCATCAGATCTCATCATCAGAGTTCAGCCCCAGAACCTATCATTATTTCTCTCTCTCTCTCTTTCTCTCTCACTGTAAATTTAAATAGAGAAACGGTTAGAAAAAGGTCTTGAAATAGGGAGACAGGGAGGGAGGAAAGTAACATTTTATTTTGTTTTTATAAATAAATGTGTTTGTAACATAATATTACAATTATTTTTACAATAAATCTATTTAGAATATAATTATTTTAATAGCAATTATGTTTATAGTATAACATTACAATTATTTATAGAATAAATGTATTTATAGTCTAATTATTTTTATAATAAATATGTTTGTAATATAACTTTTTTTTAATTATGGAATTTAAAAAAAAATAACCCATGGACTTGGTTTGATGTCAAACCAGTCCAAATACTGTATTTAATTTCTATCAATAATCTTTTCTCATTCAATGCTATTGCTCCGAAAACTGGGCTGTATTTTTTAATATATATACATATGCAATATATATTTACACTGTAAACTGTCTGTATCCTGCCACATTTATTTATGTATTTATACACGCGCCTAACTCATTGCTCCTGATAACTCGTCGCTGAGTCCTGTTCCCTTGAGGTGATGATGAGTTTACTGTACCTATTTAGTCGATTGACAGATCGACTAAATATTTTGTGGGGGGGAAAAAAATCCCTCCGCAAAAAAATGCGGTCACTCAATTCCCGACTGTTTGTGGGAACGCCGTGCGCAATTGCCTACTGCGTTTCTCCCACAGCATATATTCCATGAAGAGCTTTGAGACGTCTCAAAGTGATAAGGTGCGATATCAAAGGCAACGATTATTATTATTATATTTGTACAAGTTATTTTTTATTTAAAAAGTTTCACTTGTTTGGAGATCTTTGGGTGAGATGAATGCCTACAAGTTCACACAGACGATGGGCAGGTCAGTGATAGCCCCCCCCACACACACACCCACACACACACCCACACACACCCACTCTGGAAACCGGTGAATATCTCGCACTTGAGAGAAGGAGGGCCCTACTGATTGGTGATACCAATTGAAACTCCATACCCCCATCACAATTATCACATTTATATTGTGACTGATTATATTTTGCAAGGATTTGTTGGCCAGGACACCAGGAGAGAGAAAGGGGTTATATCAAATGCAGGATTATTATTCTCTGAAACAATTTGAGACGTCTCAACAAGATGACAAGGCGCTCTCAAATGCAGAGATTGGTATTATTAATAACATGAGGTCACTGAGTGAGTAAGTAGCCTATTGCCTCACCTCGGGAACCTGGGATAGAATCCAGCCCACAGTACTTCTGTCGGGTGGCTACACAGTGCGTGTGCCGTCTTAATTCAGCTCGCTGTAATTCAACATTTAATTGGTGTTGACTCCCCCAAAGAGGTCATAACGAGAGTGGAGTTGAGAGGCTGGAAGATGTCAAATACGGTGGAGTTGGGGTCACTCTTGTGAGGTTCGGGGGGAGTGGGGGCGGGGGGGGTATGGGTTGAAACAAAATATTGATAGAACAAGAGCTTTTGCCTGTTCCGCCATTAGGTTACTTACAAGCGCATCTCGTTACTTTCCATGGGGTACAGAGATTCCCTGTGTTTCTTACATAGAAGCAGGAGGAGGCCATTCAGCCCCTCGAGCCTGTTCCACCATTCTAGAACATCACGGTTGATCTGTACCTCAACCCCAATCACCCCCCTTTTCCCCGTATCCCCTGATCCCCTGACCTGACAAAAATCTCCACCTCAGTCTGACAGTGTGACTGGATCCAGTCATAACCCACAGCCTTTTGGGGGAGAGAGAGAGAGAGATTCCCACTGCCCTTTGGGGGCAAAACTGCCCCTGATTTCACTGTCTAGCTCTAATGTTAAGATTTTTACACTTTCACAAGTATCAGGAAGAGACCTCACCGATCTGGTTGGAAGCCTTTTCACAAATTACATGTTAGAGTGAAGATAATAATCATAATCCTTGCATTTTGATACAGAGCCTTATCACGTCTTCGAGACGTCTCAAAGCACTTCACAGGATATATTGTAAAGTGAATTGACTCTATGTTTTGTGGGCGAAACGTGGCAGCCAGTTGCGCCCAGCAACGTCCCACAAACAGTCATGGATTGAAGTCACCAAATTGTATTTATTAATTTTTGGGGAGCAATTATTATCTCCGGAAAGTGATCCCCCGATCGTCTAACACGCAGGTTCCTACTTACTGTTAGGAAAACAGAGGCGTGTGGAGTAAGGAAACCCGCCTAAGGTTTCACCCTGCCCGGGAATCAAACCTGGGTCCTCTCGCTTGCAGGGGCGAGTGTGCTAACCACTACACTACAGGACTCCAAAAATAGCTTCAGTGAGGAAGTTGGAAAACCTACATCGCCTCAATGGGTTGAATGGCTCCTTCTGTATTGGAACTTCAAGGATACTCACAAGCTTGATCTATCGGGCATGTGACGCACACGGCATCAGCTGATCCAATAGCCTTTGAAAGCTTTTGATCGGGTGCAGAAGGAATACAAATACACAGTGTTGCTTCTTTTTAACATTGATCCCATTCTCTTCAGTAAACTCTCTCTCTCTCTCTCTCTGCTGCTGCTCTCCCTCACAGTGCGACACCCTCCGCTGTCTCTGGAAGGCAGGGGAACGTGTTGATAATACACTCGCCTCGCAAGCGAGAGGACCCGGGTTCGATTCCCAGAAACATTAAGCGAGTTTCCTTACCCCACACACACGCCTCTGTGTACCTGGCAGTAAGTAGGAACCCGGTTGTTAAGTCGATTGGTGGACCTTTTTCCAGGGGTAATAATCCACCCCAAAAAATTGGTCACTCATCCACGACTGTGTGTAAGACACAGCTGTGTGCAATTGGCTGCCGTGTATAGTCAATTCATTTGTAGTACATTCTATAAAGCGCTTTGAGACGTCTCAATGACGTCATAAGGCGTGATATCAAATACAAGGATTATTATGATGATGATTATTATATAATAATCCTTAGTTTGATGCTGCTCTCTTAACGTCAAGATAACTCACACCTTACTCAGGTAACTGCTGACAAGTATATTGACTGTGTATTTTGTGGGCAAACACAGCAGCCAAATGGTGCACAGCAGCGATTCACAATTGCCTTGAAGCGAACGACAATCTGGAGGTTTGTTGGCCAGGCACTGGGGAGAAACTCTCTCCTCTTTTCCAATAGTGCCCCATGGGACCTCCATTCTCCATCTGAACAGGCGGGTGGGACCTCGGTTTGTGTCACCCAAAGGGCAGCACCTCTGACAATGCTCCGCTCCCAACAGTCCTACACTGTACTAGGCTCAGACCGACACCGGAGCTCTCCCAACTGAGATAAACCGCCTTCCAATCCTTCAACATGGTGTGCAGTGTGCACAGCCTAGAATGTGGAACTCACTGCCAACAAGCACCACCGAGGGTTAAAGAGGAAACCCATTGCATACAGGAGGGAGAAGGGAATAGAGTGGGATAGGAGAGGGGAATCAGAGGCTTGTGTGGAGTATAAACACTGACATGGACTAGATGGGCTGAATGGCAGCTTTCTGTCCTGTAAAGTTCTATGTCGGGATGAGTAATGGTACAGAATTGATTACACAGAATAGATTACACATAGATTAATAGAACAGGTTAATAATTTGTGTTGTGTTTATTTGAATTGAGTAACTGAGAGCAGTTCAGCACTGCTGGTTGGCTAATCGCTATTTACAGAAACCGAAGTCAGAAACAACAACAACTTACATTTATATTCACGTAGGATAACATCTCAGGAGCGTTTTACACTGCCAGGGATAGACACAGAGTGAAGGAGAATTGCGGAGGTGACTGCGTGCGTGGTCGATGAGATAGGTGTTTAGGCAGATATAGAGATGGAGGGGTAGAAAGAGCAGAGACGAACTAACATTAAGGGATACAGTACATGGGTAGTTCGGGACATATGTGCATGCGACCGCCAGGAAGGTGGAAGGCGAACTAGATAGACCTTGGTCTTTTTCTCTTCTAGTATTTCTTCTGTTCCTATGAGGGTGAGGAGTAGGTAAGTGAAGGTCAGTGATAGGGAGGTGCGAGGACACAAAGTAGTTCAGAAGTGAGGGGGAGGACCTTGAAATCAACAGCAGACTGACGACAGCTTCATAGTCAGGATAATAGTTCAAAGCTTCCCCTATTTCAGACACTGATTGCCCCGCTCGCTGTATATTTCCATCTTTTTTTCCGCTACTTCAGATCAATGGTCATATTTATTCTGCACTCTTCACGTCCTGGCTTGATTCTCTTCCTGTGGTGAATTAATCTGTAGTCCCCCCAAAAAATGCTCTTCTCATTTTTGATGACACATTTGATTATACAACATATAAAATCAAAAAACACACTTTGTGGCCCATTGCTGTGTGTGCTAGTGCCTGTTTATTTGGAGCTATCCTGCGCTTCACAGGATATGTTGTAAAGGTTTGAGAATGTGTATTTTTGCGGGCGAATACGGAGGCTAGTTTCGCAAACAGCAGCGTGGAGTGAATGACCAATTCTATTCTGGGGGAAAGAAGTAACTCGTTACACCATGCCTGTGCCGTGCTGAACCCTAATCTTAGGCAAGTTTCTATACACCACACACACCCTAACGAGCAGTAAGTAGGGACCTGGGTCTTCGTTGCTTGGTGGATCGCGTTCCGGGGTAATAATCCTTTCATAAAAAAATTGGGTCACCCGATCCACGAATGTTTGTGGGACGATGTTGTGCGCATATTGGCTGCCGCGTTTCAACCACAAAATACAGTCAATTTGCTTTACAGTATATTCTGTGAAGCGCTTTGACACGTCTCGAAGACGTGATAAGACACTGTATATTATATTATTATATCAAATGCAAGGATTATTATTATTATTAACTCCACTTCCTTTACCGACCAGTAGAGGGCACTGATACCCTTCACTTGTGAAGCCACATTTTCGGTTTGTTCAAATGTGGACAATTTCTTTTGGTTAATTATGTGTCCGACACATGAGGGAACCCATCACCGTTGGTTAAGAGTCTCCAAAACAAACTGCCTCCCACCTACACATGGAAATCCCAGAGGGAGATTGTTGGAATGGAATATGCACTCTCTCTCTCTCTCTTCCTGGAGATTCTGACTTCTCTTTTGAGGAAGTGATGTACAAGAGCACATCCTCCAGATTAATTAATTGCTCATTCACTCCACAGCTGACATGGTGTGTGTGGATCTCCATGTGCGCCAACTGGCTAACGCAGTTATCTACAATTCACAGTAGTTACCTTTGAAGTGCTTTGGATGGATTTTAGCACTGAATCAAATGCCAGAGTTGTTATTTGAGGTGTAACATCTGCCTGGTTTGGCTGCCTGTGACCTCACCTGTTGAGGAGAACTCCCACCCCAGCACTCGGTGGCATTGCCAACATGTTGTGTTGCTGACCGCTGCCTGGTTATTTTACGTTGATCATGTCGACGGTGTGACCCGAAACTCTGGAACACTCTGTCTCTATCCCTCTGCTTAGCCCCCTTTCTTCCCCATCTTCAGGTCGCGTCTGAAGACCTTCCTCTTCGTCCATGCCTGAGGTCACCTCCCCCCTTACCCCCGGCTCAGCGTCGGGCTCCAACACTGTCAAGCGCTCTGGGACGCTACCGTGTGTGAGAGGGTACTGTGTAAATGCAAGTTGTTGATGTTGATATGTGGGCTGAGTTTCTTGAAACATATGATCCAGGGACACCCTTACTGGAAGGCAGAAAGTGTGCGAGTGCAGAGCCAGCCTTGGCTGTGATGCTTTTTGATATATAGTGTATCGAAAACTCTCAATGTGCTTCACACAAGGGGCTGCTTGCGATGTAATGAGTGCTATGTAGGCAGACTTGGCAGCTCCTCCTGCCTCGAAAGGCCCTATAATAAATATAAACTACTGATGTTGGGGTAGGGGTGCAGAACTCTTGTACATATGTAAAGTGTTCTGGTTGTCGATTCAAGCCTTTTACGTCAGGACTTGAAGTCACAAAGTCTAAGTTGACGCTCCAGTGCAGCTCTGAGGGGATGTTGCATTGTTGGAGATGCCGTCCTTCGGATGAGGCACTAAACTGAGGTTCCGTCTGCCTGTTCAGGTGGACGTTAAAGAACCCGCAGTTCTATTCTCTCCCAGTGTCCTGGCCGACAATCTCCTAAATGAAAAAAAATTGGTATCTCACTCCATGGCTGTTTGTGGGACATGGCTGTGTGCAAATTAGCAGCCGTATTCGCCCGCAAAATACAGTCACTACATTTCACAGTAAAATCTCTGTGAAGCGCGTTGGGACGTGCTCCCCATGTGAAAGACGCTGGAACCTCCCCCACAAATGCAAGGATAATAATAATAATAATCCTTTCATTCGATATAGTGCCTTATCAAGTCTTTTAAACGTCTCAAAGCGCTTCAGATGATATGAAAAGGAAACATTTGTAAGGATATGGGTGGGGAAAGAGTGGGAGTGGGACTGATTGCGTGCTCTTCCAAAGAGCCAACACAGACACGATGGTCTGAATGGCTTCCTTCAGCGCGCTATAGAAATTTAATTTTGTTGTTGTTGTTGTAATATTATAATAATCTTTGCATTTGATATAGCGTTTCTCATGTCACTGAGACGCCTCAAAGCGCTTCACAGAATATACTGAAAGGTGAACGGACTGTATATTTTGTAGGTGGAACGCGGCAGTCAATTGCGCACAGCAGCGTCCCCACAGCCGGTCGTGGATTGAAGTGACCAATTTATTGTCGGGTTTTTTTCTTGTGAGATCATTATCAGGTGAGTGGAGAAAGGAAACTCGCCCGATGTTTCGAACCCACTTGTGAGGCGAGTGCTCCAACCCCTGAGCTACAGGCGATGTTCTATGATCCTCGGGTTTCGCCCACAAACGTGGGGGTCAATTCACCGCACAGTATACGTTCTGCGAAGCGCCTTTGAGACGGCCCCGAAGCCGTGAACAGGCGCCGTGTCAAATGCAACGATTATTATCATTCTGTACGATCGCCCGGTGTGCTGTAAAGCGTAGTGACTGTGCACTTTGCGGGCGGAACCGCGGCGGCCAAGTGGGTAACGGCGGCGTCCCCACAAACAGCGGTGGGGACTGAGGGACCGCGTTGCCTTAACACTGAGGACCATCGATCAACTCCCACCACCTCTCCCCCGTCTCTTCCGCGTGTGACGGGGGTTTGAATTGCGCGCCAAAAGGGGAGGGGTTCGGACACGTCGTGTGTGCGTGCGTGCGTGCGTGTGTGGGGGGGCGGGGCACGTCGCCGCCGTCGCCGCCGCAGCGCGCAGGAACGCCGAGCCCGGAGGGGCGGGGCCCGGCGTGCGCGTGACGTCAGCGGGGCTTTATAGCGGCGCGCGGCGGCGGCCCTGGCGCCGAGCGGGTGGAAGCGTGAGGCGAGGAGGGAGACAGGGCCCCCCCTCCCACCTTCGCTCGCTCGGGGCTCCAGCCACGGCCATGGCCGCCGGCTTCTCAGCCTGGTTCTGGAACGAGAGGTTCTGGCTGCCGCACAACGTCACCTGGGCCGACCTGAAGAACACGGAGGGGGCCGAGTACCCGCAGGCCAGCGACCTGTACCTGGCCTTCCCGGTGGCGCTCGCCATCTTCCTCGTGCGCCTGCTGTTCGAGAGGTAAACGCCGGAGCTCCGGGAGAGGGCGGGCGGGAGGCGGCGCGGTGCAGCTCAGCGCGAGGACCGCCCCCCCCCCGACTGACTGACTGACTGGACGGGCGGCCACTCGGGGCTCGCGGCGCCCCACCACGTGACCGCCCCCCGGAAGGCGGGCCGGTCCCTGATTGGCCGGCGCCCGCCCACCGACCCCGCCCGCCTGTCCATCATTAAAGGGATCGCTCGGTTTCATTATTGTCGGCAGAGATTGAGTGATCCAGACAAGCCACAGGGGCTAATATATTTTTCCCTCCTCCTCCAGCCCTGGGGCAACCCCCCAACCCACCCCAAGGGTTTCACTTCAGACAATCAAAGGTGGGGGGGGGGTTAGGTGAGCGGTATCTAATAATAATATCTACTTTCAGTCAGTCCTCCTGATAATATTGGTTGCATTTGATTTAGTGTCTTATCGCGTCGTCGAGAGCCGTCTCCACGCACATCACAGAATATACCGTATAGCTCATAAGTCGAGTGACTGTGTGCTTTGTGGGTGGAACACGGCAGCCAGTTGCGCACCAGCGGTGGATTGAGTGACCAAATTAGCCGTCGAGCGAGCGACTGATTCTCATCTGGGGGATTGTTGGCCGGGAAAACCGGGGGGCGAGAGAGAGAGAGAGAGAGAGAGACTCCCGACTCTTTCCACCCGACAGAGCTGCGAATTGGGAACAGATGGGGAGTGAGGATGATGACAGCGCACTGCTCTCTTCCCGCCCCCCCCCCCCCAGCACTGCACTGGAACGTCAGGCTGGACTGGGAGCTCAGTGTCTCTCAACGTAGGTCTTGAAGGCACTACCTCCTTCCTCGGAGGTGAGAGTGGGGCTGACACTGGCATCGAGCCACCAGTTAGCCTGCTGTGTTTGGTCGTCCCACATCTACTGTGTGTAACGATGCTTCCTGATGGCTGGCTTTTCTAGTTGTTCCTTGATGTGCAATAACCACAACGAACAATCCTTGCATTTGATGTAGCGTCTGATCGAGTCTTCTAGACATTTGAAAGCGCCTCACAGATTATATTGTAAAATGAATTAACTGTGTATTTTGTGGTCCACCAACAGTCGTAGATTGAGTGACCAATTTTTTTTTGAAGTAATTATTACCCCCAGAAAAGCGATATGCCAATTGACTAACAAGTGAGTTCCTACTCTCATCCTACTGGGTGAAAGCCAACTTTCTACAGTTGAACGTCAACAGGACCTAGGCTCTCCTGGTCGGCTCGCGCCAGGGCCTCCGCACCTTAGGCACTGGCAGCATCAACATTCACGGATGCACACTCCACCTCACCAAGCCAGTCAAGAGCCTCGATGTCTTGTTTGACTCAACTGTCTTCTCTCCCCCACATCCATGCCATGACCCACTCTGCCTTCCCCCACCGGACAACATTGCCAGACTCTGCCACTATCTCACCCCTTGGACCGCCGAAACCCTCATACATGTGGAGTCCTGTAGCTCAGTGGTTAGAGCACTCGCTTTGCAAGTGAGAGACCTGAGTTCAATTCCAGGCAGAGGGCCAAACCTCGGGCAAGTTTCCTTACTCCACACAGAGCCTAATAATAATCCCTCCAAAAACCAAAACAATAATAAATTGGTCATTTTCAATCTACGACTGTTTGTGGGACATTGCTGTGCGCAATTGGCTGCCGCGTTCGCCCACAAATATACAGTCAATTCACTTTACAGTGTGTTCTGTGAAGCGCTTTGGGACGTCCTCCCGACGTGAAAAGCGCTATATCAAATGCAAGGATTATTATTATTACATGCCTTCATTATAACCAGGGTTGACTATGCTAATGACCTGCTGGTTGGTCTTCCTTCCACAAGCTGCAGACCATCCAGAACGCTGCAGCATGTGTCCTCTGCGGCACCAAGCTCCGTGACCCCATCACGCCCCCTCGTCTGGCTCCACTGGCTCTCCATCCCTCACAGGATCGAGTTCAAAATTCTTGACCTCGCCTTCGAGGCCCTCCCTGGCCTCACCCCCTCCTACCTCTCCGACCCACTAGCCCTTTATCATCCTATCCACTCCCACCGCTTAGCGGGCTCCGACCGCTCCACTATCGGTGGTCGGCCCTTCAGCGTCTCTGCCCCCATCCTCAGGAACTCCATCCCACATTCCCTTCACCTTCACCTTGCTCCCTCCCTTGCCTCCCTCCTCTTCAACCATGCCTTTGGCCACCCTCTCTCACCCCCCCCCCCACCCCCGGTCCTAAACCCCGAGTGTTCAGTGCCTCGGGAAACATGAAAGGCCTTCCAATGTGAAAGGCGCTTTACGAATCTAATTTTGTGTTGTGCCTAAACAGAGGTGTGGAGTAAGGAAACGTCCCCAACGTTCCGCCCTGACCTGGGAATCAAACCCAAGTTTCGCTCGTGAGGCGAGTGCTCTAACCACTGAGCTACAGGACCCCATTTTTTTTGAATCCACGCAATGTTTGAATACACAATGTAACAAGATAACAAAAAGATTAATTTGCTAGAAAATGGTGGCAGGTTTGTCAGCCAGGCACAGCATTTTGGAGATTGGGTTTGAACTGAAATGCTAAGCTCTTACCCCCTCGCTTGTGTCCTTCAAGGCCCGCCTCAAGACCTTCCTCTTCGACTGAGCTTTCGGTGACCCTCTTACCCGCACCCTCTATGCCCTTCCCCCATCCTGATCCCAACCCCTACCTCGGGCGCACTTCCATGACTGTCTAAGCTTTGGGACGCCATCCCGATGTGAAAGGTGCTGCGCCAATGTAATTTATTGTGCTCTTTCAGGTGATGACTAATCTGTGAGTGTTCCAGTTTGCGGCACAGATTGTGCTGTGATGCCAGGTGTAGCACTAGTCACCTCTGAGTCAGAAGATTGTGGATTCAAGCCTCAGTCTAGGCTGCTGCTCCAGTGCAGTGCTGGGGGAAGAACTGCCGAGTTGGAAATGGTGTCTTTCGGACGAGACATTGAACTGAGAGTGTCTGTCTGTTCAGGGAGACACTAAAGATTCTATAATACTATTTGAAAAGAGAAGGGTATTTCTCCTGGTGTCCTGGCCAACAATTCCCCCAGATAAAATTGGTTAATCTCTTCATTAATCTCTACAAGCGCTCTGGGACATTACCTTGTGTGAAGGGTGGTGTATAAATGCTTGTTGTTTATGGCTTTTGTGTGACATTGGTTGCCATGTTTGCCTGCAAAACACACAGACGCTATGCTTAAAGTTGACACCTGTGAAGCTCTTTGATACTTCCTCCTGACTTGAAAAGTGCGATGTCAAATGCAAGGTTTGTTTATTTTACAGTATGGGCAAATTCTCTGTTGCCAGTCTGTTTTCTAATTAATATGCTGCTTATCTGCACTCCCAACTTACCTGTGTTTGTGCAAGATAAGTAAATTTATTACATGCGCAGTACAGGGTTAGAGACTGAGGGAGAATTAAAGAGTGGGTGTCTGAGGAAAAAGTCAAGAGATAAGAGAGGGTCACAAAAGAGTTGGAAACAAAGGTAGTTTAAGTTGATCTATAATTTAGAATTGGTTACTTAATGCTCTAAGATGCTCTCCTGGTGTTCCCTGCGTTCTGCTCTGCCGCTTTCAACTCCCTCTACAGAAATATGTAAAATGTATTCTAACCTGTGTCCTATTTACATTGGATTTACATACTTGCCAATATTTCTCCCAACAACGGCTACACATGACATTTACACAGCGCTCTTCATGTCAGGAGGACGTCTCAAGGCGGTGGACAGTCAGAGATTTGGATTTGAGCTGGGGGTTGGGGGCAGGAAGGGTGGGGGGCAGGGAGGGTAGGGTTAGGAGGGTGATTGAAGGCACATTAAGAGAGCTGTAGAATACTAATTTACATTCATATAACGCCTTTTGTGCTGGAGGATGTTCAAAGTGCTCAACAGTACTGACTTGGCATCTGAGATATGTGTGTGTGTATCTATACATACACAGTAAACTCCTGATAATTTGATCCTGTGTTAACTTGCTATACCACTTGTGTCATCAGGCTATCAATATCCTGGCCACATTTATTTATGTATTTATACCTATGCCTAACTCACCGCTCCTGATAACTTGTCACTGAGCCCTTTTCCCTTGGAGCTAGATACAGTTAAAATTTGCATATGTCTTAACTTTATAAATCATATAATCACCTAACAACAACTTGCATTTACTTGGTTGCACACTACAACTGACCAAGCCAGTCAGGAACCAGTCTTGTTCGATCCCCAACTGTCTTTTCTTCAAGCCATGACTTGCTCTGCCTTCCCTCACCTCTGTAACATTGCCTGACTCTGCCATTACCTCACCCCTCAGGCCACTGAAACTCTTGTTCATGCCGTCATCACCCACCAGGCACGATATGCCCTGCTTGTTGGCCCTCCCTCCACAGTCTGCAGATAATCCAGATCTCTGCAGCCCATGTCCTCTCCCACACCAAACTCCATGACCCCATCTCGCCCATTCTCGCCCATTCCATTGGCTCCCTATCTTTCAAAGAATCCAGTTCACCTCAAGTCCTGCATCGCCTCACCTTACCTCTGCGACCTCCTAGCCCCCTACTCACCCGCCCACTCCCTTTGCTCAGCCGGCTCCAGTTTGTACCACGTCCCCTGACCCACCCGCCCCACTATTGGCAGGAGAGCCTTCAGCCACTCTGCCACCAACCCCTGGAATTCCATCCCCCAATCACTCCGCCTCGCCCCCTCCTTAACCTCCTTCAAGTCTGGAATGGGGCAACATATACCTCCTTCAAGTCCTGCCTCAAAGCCCTCCTTTTCGACCATGCTATTGGTTACCCCCCCACTCCCCTCCCTTCTCCCTCCCTGACCCCAGCTCTGGTCTGAAATGCTGTACACTGTCCAGCGCCTTGGGATGTCCTCCCAACGTGAAAGGCGCTGTGCAAATGTAATCTTGTTATATAGTCCTGTAGCTCAGTGGTTAGAGCACTCGCCTCACAAGCAAGAAACCTGGGTTTGATTCCCAACAGGGTGAAATCTTGGGCAAGTTTCCTTACTCCATACACCTGATAATAATCCCTCAAGAAAAAAACAATAATAGTTAGTCACTGCAATCCACGACCGTTTGCGGGGACGCTGCTGTGTGTCCACAATTGGCTGCTGCGTTCGCGCACAGATATACAGTACATTCACTTTACAGTATATTCTGTGAAGTGCTTTGAGACGTCCAGAAGACGTGAAAAGCCCTATATCAGATGCAAGGATTATTATAATATAGCATTCTTCACGCCAGTTGGCATCTCGGAGCGCTTACAATTGACTATATTTTGTGAGCGAAACGTAGCAGCCAATTGCGCAGCTTCTACCTCGTAACGCCACTCCCCTGTCCTCCATTACTCACTCCCACGTTACCAGCTGCATTATATCGCGGGAAATGATGTACTGATCCTTCGATGTATGTGCACTTATCGTCCGGCTGCTGATTTTCCATTTCCCTTATCTATTTTCAATGTGAGGTTAGGTTCTGATGGCTGCAGTGGTTCCCAAATGTTCTCCTATCATGTGTCACATCCTTAACCTGGTTTGTTATCCAGAACCAGATCAGGCTTCATCTTGTCAGACTGGTTATACAGTAAAATTCGCATTAATCTAATCTGTATAAAATCGTATAATCGCCAAAGTTGTACATCTGCCCAAGTCCCGTTCAAGAATTTATATTCTTTGCAAGTTTGACATAGCTCATACTTTGTATAAGTCATTAACTCGGTTGGTAGTCAATTGGCGGATCGCTTTCCGGGGGTAATAATCCATTTTAAAATTTTTAAAAAAATTTAGGTACTCAGTCCATGACTGTTTGAGGGACACTGCTGTGTGCATTTGGCTGCTGCATTTCCCCCACAACACATGTAGTCACTTCACTTTTACAGTATATTTGGTGAAGCGCTTTGAGATTTCTAAAAGACGTGATAAGGCCCTATATCAGAATGCAAGGATTATTATATAACTGTATGGCCCCAATTGCTACAACTTGTGTGAGGTTTACTGTATCAATTAAGCAAAGTTCTGGATAAATTTCAAATGTTCTTCCCCATTATGACCACAGATATATATAATAATAATCTTTGCATTTGATATAACACTTTATCACATTTTTGAAACGTCTCTAAGCACTTCAGAGAATACTGTAAAGTGGATTGATTGTATTTTGTGGGCGAAATGTGAGATTTAAACCTTAAAGTTCTCTAAATTACCTATGAATCTGATTCTCTGTTTCTATCCTGTTATTTGGTGGTGCATAAATGTAGAAATATGGGAACAGATCCACATTAGTACTGTATTTCTTAATCCAGATACTCAATCTGAAATCACTTTCCTTCCTTCCTTCCTTTCAACAATCATATCCTTAGTTANTTTTTTCTCTCCTTGATCTGTCCTGAAAATTCTGTCGCCAGGGGTATTCAGTTCCCGTTCTGTACGGCAGTGAGACGTGCGAGGGAGTGGGGAGAAGGACTTTGAAAGATAAAGAGCATTGTTTCAGAAAATAGGATCAGTCAAATAGATGGTAATGAACTTTTCCGGTCTTGTGTGTGTCTTTATGTAAAGGTCTTTTCAGAATTAATTAGCCAAACTGATAGATCCTTGTCTCGAGTGCTGCCTGTTCTGAATTTAAGGGATAGCCCCCTTCTCTCTATGTGACTCCAGACCCTCCTTTTTCACTGTGCCTTCGGGCATCCTCCTTCCCCTGCCCTCCCTCCTTCCCTCCTGAACCCAACCCCCAGCTCCGGTGCGGATCCCTGACTGTCCAGTGCCATAGGATGTCCTCCTGTACAAATGTAATTTGTTGTTGTTGTAACTGGATGGATGACCCCACACTCCATTCTGTCAGAACCGTTATGACTACTTCAGTGTTGTCTCTGCATTTTGACAGATTCCAGAAAATATTTGGTAGGAAGTTTCCCTGTACTTTGTTTTGTACTTTTCTCTCACCCATTCTCTCAATCTGGAGGCTACGGATTCGAGCCAGACAACTGTGGTTTGGAACAGTCTTGGCATCCCATTCCTAAGTGCGTGTTCTTGTAGCTTTTTACGTACTATCAAGTCTACCCATGGGCGAGGGAGAGTAGCAGCACAAGCAACATTCCACTTTGGAACAAGTAAAGGCCTGGCTTTGTGTGGAGCCTTTTTGGTTCCTCTTTAGCCTGTTATTTTGGGTTCCTCTTGATGGCCTGTTTCACCGGCAAGTGTGAGAGTGAGATATCTAGCTCAGGGTATTCCCAGTTTCAGTCTATTAGCTCATCTTCTACAATTGGCCAAAGTGTCCTTAGGCAAAGGGAGGAGTATCGATAATAATAACAATCCTTGCATTTGATTTAGCGCCTTATCACTTCTTTGAGACATGTCAAAGCGCTTCACAGAATATATTGTAAAATGAGTTGACTGTATATTTTGTAGGCGAAACGTGGCAGCCAATTGACTACAGCAGTGTCCCACAAACACTTGTTCACCCCATCGAATCCCCTCCTAATTTTGGAAAACTTCTATTGTCTCCTCTTAATCTCTGCTCCAAGCAGAATAATCCTAGCTTCTCTAGCCTCTTCTGAAATTCACTTTACAGTATATTCTGTGAAGCCCTTTGAGACGTCTCGAAGACGTGAATAAGGCGCTATATATCAAAAGAAGGATTATTATTATAATTCATTTCACTTTTTAAAAAGTTTGGGTATTTTGGAAGGATTACAATCTCATTCTCATCTGAAATTCATCTTCCCTCCACACAAAACGAAAAGAAGGGAGATTTGGTGATCCATCTCACATTGACCTGGGGCTGGTATTAATGGCTGCGGGGGTGTTGTGCTCTAGTTTTTCGTGTCTGGAAGCGCTCGCTGTTGAATTAAAAACATAGTTCAGTCTTTGAAAAAGGCTGAATAACACAGGGATTAATTGATCTAAATGATTCATATTGGTATAGTTTGATGCTATTGTTATTGGTATAACAATAATAAATTGGTCACTCAATCCACAATTGTTTGTGGGACGCTGCTGTGCATAATTGGCTGCCGTGTTTCGCCCACAAAATATACAGTCATTACACTTTACAATATATTCAGTGAAGCGATTTGAGACGTCTAGAAGACGTGAAAAGTGCTATATCAAATGCAAGGATTATTATTTATATATAACAGGTGATGGAGTATAGACTGAGCTGTGTCCTGGAGAGTTACCGGGTCAACAAATGACGTGATCTTCCCAATTGCAGTAAAACCAACAGAAGTCTGATCTGTGACAATTGTATAATTGCCTAAATCATACATCTGCCCCATTCCAGAGTTTATATTCTAGGCAAGTTTGACATAACTTATACTTTATATAAGTCATATTAAATGCCTGGTCCCAACTGATATGACTTGTGTATTGCATTAAATCTCACATAATTTGTATCAGTTTTCTGTGAAGTGTTGAGACTATTTGTAGATAACCATGACCAGTGATCTACGAAGTGCCATTTTCAAAAAATATATATGTGGGGGCTTATTGAACAGGAACCCTCTCCCTTTTCCAGTTAGCGCCACGGGATCTTTAGCGTCCACCTGAACAGGTGGAGACGGGAAGACAGTTTAACATCTCATTTGAAGAATGGCACCTCTGGCAATGAAGCCCTCCCTTGCCCCCTCTCCCCTTACTGCGCTTGTCGGTGTCTGTGCTGTTTGGATCATTGTGCAATTAGGATCAGTGAAGAAAGATGTGCCATGTTGAAAAGCTGAAATACATCAAATCACAGGAGTCCAGCACCTGTTTTCACTGCATGAGGAAATCTAGTGTTGTATCCAGCCAGATTCCAGTCATTTTCCTAGGATGACGTAATGGGAAGCAGATGGCCCCATGTCCAGATGTACCCGGCCTCCTTGTGACAATCGATACCCTTCCATGTCGAGATGCCTGGCACCGTGCACCGGCGATATGAGCTGATGGGGGCGAAGAATAATTCTGTACCGCTTTGTAATATCGATGGCGCTTGCTCTTTGTGTGTCTTTGCTGGCTGTAATATCTCCACGGGTGAATCTAATGTGGAGTCCTGTAGCGTAGTGGTTAGAGCACTCGCCTAGGAAGAGAGATGACCTGGGTTCAATTCTCAAGTGGGGCAAAACTTTAGGCAAGTTTTCTTACTACACACACCTCTGTTTACCTAACAGTACGTAGGAACCTGGTTGTTAAGTCGATTGGCAGTTCGCTTTTCTGGGGGTAATAATCCCTTGCAAACAAATTTTTTAAAAATGTGTTCACGCAATCCACGACTGTTTTATGCGCAATTGGCTGCGGGTTTCGTCCACAAAATATACAGTCAATTCACTTTACAGTATGTTGTGCGACTCTCTTTGAGACGCCTCAAAGATGCGATAAAGCGCTATATCAAATGCAAGGATTATTGTTTGTATTATTATTATTATTTTGAGTGGTTGACAGCTCTGCCAACCGAAAGAGGTTAGCGTATCGGGCAAATGGAGCATGTGTAACAGACATACTTGCTGGCATGCTGACAGCCCATTCCCTTCAAGATGGTGCCCCCCCACTCCCCCACACACAATGCAGTGCGATGTGTTGCCTGGCAAGTTCAACAATGTTGTCTGATTTTTCATACAGGGAAAAAAGTCCTTTTTTCCTTTTATAGGTCAATAGTTCCACAGCTGCTGCTCTGCTTCTAGTGCGTTCAAGCGAGCAGTTTTATCAACTGTACCAAGCTTTCACCTAAAGGGTGCAGACTCCTGGGTCGTGTGTTTATGTGTCTGTGATTGACGGCCCTTTTTACTTCTCACACTTTGTGTAGAAGATTCCCACAGGCACTGATATCGCAGTGTGATACAGACTTGGCCTGCTATAGTGCGGGCTTTATACCTGATATGTTTACTCGGGAAGTTAAACTGATTAATGTAAGACTCGGTGCTGTGTTGTGACAACAGTTAGTTTGTATTGTGGCAGGATGAGATTAGATTAACCTCTCTCGTGTTGCATTGAGGATTACCGCCTGCTAAAATAATAATGATGTGGTCCACGACTGTTTGTGGGATGTTGCTGTGCGCAAGTGGCTACTGCGTTTCGCCCACAAAATATACAGCCAAATCCCTTTATCGAATATTCTGTCGAGCACTTTGAGACGTCTCAACGATGTGTTAAGGTGCTATAACAAATGCAAGGATTATTATTATTAAAGCGCAACCCAAACCAAGGGATAAATGTCCTTTCTGACAGCTGGAATGGGCGTAACTTTGGCCATCACAGTGCTAATATGCGTGACTCATAGGTTAAACTATTTATTGGAGGGAGTGGGTGTGTGGGAAGTGCAAGATGTCCTTCTGTCCCGTGGGGGGAAAACATCCAATGTGGAGTAGAGGAACTTTACACTCATCTAACGGTGCTCTGCTCTTGCCTTTGCCATTATTATTATTATTTTTATTATTATTATTATTTACACTGCAGTAGTGCAGTACCTTTGTTGATTCCCTGGGTTTTTGGAAGGAAAAGCAAGGCAACTTGGGCATCTCACTCGTATTTTCATTGCAGTTCTAGTTGACAGCAGGACCTGTAATATCAACCAATCCAGAATCTGAGTGGCTGCAGAGTGCATTTGGCACATGTCAGCTTGTATTTATCAGGACACAAGATAATAATAATAATAATAATAATCCTTGCATTTGATATAGCGCTTTTCACGTCGGGAGGACGTCCCAAAGCGCTTCACAGAACACACTGTAAAGTGAATTGACTGTATATTTGTGGGCGAACGCGGCAGCCAATTGTGCACAGCAATGTCCCACAAACAGTCGTAGATTGAAAATGACCAATTTATTATTGTTTTTGGTTTTGGAGGGATTATTATTAGGCTCTGTGTGGAGTAAGGAAACTTGCCCAAGGTTTCGCCCTCTGCCTGGGATTGAACTCGGGTCTCTCGCTTGCCAAGCGAGTGCTCTAACCATTGAGCTACAGGACTACAGGATATTATGTTTGGTGAGATGGATTGCTGGAGCAACGTTGGAAATAATTACATATTGTATAATAATAATTTGGTCACTCAATCCTCGATTGTATGTGGGGACACTGCTGTGCGCAATTGGCTGCTGCATTTTGCCCACAAAATGCACAGTTACTACACTTTACATATATTCTGTGAAGCACTTTGAGATGTCTTGAAGACGTGATAACGCGCTATATGAAATACATGGATTATTATTATTTACTTTCTGTAAGTGCGAAGGGGAAATGTCCATCTTTACATCTCTTCTCCATCCGTGACTCAGCCTCTGACATACCAAGCCAAAGGCCCCCCCTGCAACTATTCCAGGGCCTTGGGATGTCCTCCTGACGTGAAAGGTACTGTAGAAAAGTAATTGGTTGTTGTTATTTTGTACGATTAGTCTAGGAGAGAACACCAATTTCAAAGACCCTGCCCCCCCCCCCCCACCCCTCAATCCTGGGGTCTTTGCCAAAGTTTAACTCAGTTGAACATGAAACGTGCATCTTAGAAAACCATCTGCTTTCGCTGTGCCAGCAGTGTTAATTCAAAGCCCAGCATTACTACAAGGCATCGCCTTTCCAGGAATTAAGAGGCCGCAGAGAAATGCTGAATCCTGTTAATTGAGGAGTTCTGTTCTTTCCTTTCTGCTTCCTCCACCCCCCCCCCCCATCACCCCAGCCTCAACCACCACGGAGCAGAGCTCTCAAGCGGTTTAATCTTACAGAATGTCCCCACTCTGTATATCAACACCAACTTGCATTCATATCGTGCCCTTCGCGTGGGGCAGCATTTCGGAAGGCTTGAAACCATGATCAACTCTTATCTCATGTGTTTCACTCTCCAGGGAGCTCCTGTTTCTAAAACTGCAGAGGCCTGAAAATCCTCCTGTTTTTTTTCATTTTAAGAATACGGTTTTGGGATAATAATCCGATAATCCTTTTGCATTTGATATAGTGCTTCCTCACGTCCGGCGCCCAGTGCTGAACAAACAAACTGCAGAAAATCACCAGATTTCAGAATTCTTCAGTTTTTTTTTTCTCAAATCCAGTCAAACCGATTTTGAGCCTCTGGTGTCTGGTTGGGCTATGCTCCGTTGCTGTGAGGATGGACTCTGACACAATGTCCTGCAGGATATGGTTTCAGCTCGTAGGAACGTTTGGTGGGATTCTTAAGAATTTGCGGTTCAAGAGTTTAAGATGTTCTTGGCTTTGGGCAGCAGACAAGAGTACTGTTGTGCAGGGTCGTGTAGAGGATAAACATCTGGGTTACTAAGCCAAGAAGCTTTGTGCTTTTCTAAGAAAGGACAAATTCAGTGAGCAAAAGTGGTGATTGTGCAGTATTTATTAGTTTCTTTCTGTGTCCTGGTCAACAATCCTCCTGACAAATTAGTCAACAACAACTTGCACTTATTTAGCGCCCTCCACGCTGGGCGGCGTCTCAGAGCTTCACGATGGTGGAGCCCAAGGCTGAGCCAGGGGCAGGGACAAGGTGACCGTAGGCGTGGTCAGGTGCGACCTGAAGATGGGGAAGGAGGGGGTGAGGCAAAGGGGTAGAGGGAGGGAGTTCAAAAGTCATGCACTCCCTCCATCTTAAGCCCCTTCTCTTTGCCCAAGCAGGAGAACGGGAATATTTCCTGTAATTGGTAGTGGGGAGAATTTCCAGAATTGCGCTGTGTTCTGTTAACCTATGATACCATAGTAATGCAGGCTTGATAATAATCATAATCATCCTTGCATTTAATTATAGCACCTTATCATGTCGTTGAGAAGTCAAAAGCACATTTTGTTAGGGGATTATTACCACCGGAATGTGATCCGCCGATTGACTATCAAGCGGGTCCCTATTTACTGCTCGGTAAACAGAGGCGTGTGGAGTAAGAAAACTTACCTAAAGTTCCCTGTCTGAGAATTGAACCCAGGTCCTCTCGCTTGTGAGTCCGTTAACCACTATACTGTGGGATTCCAATGGCTAAATGATCAGAGCACCCGCCTCACAGACGAGAGACCTGGGTTCGATCCCCGGCAGGCCAAAATGTTGGGCATGTTTCCTTACTCCACACGCCTCTGTTTACCTCGCAGTAGGTAGGAACCCGGTTGTTAGTCGATTGGCTGATCGTTTTTCCAGGGATAAAAACAACAAAATTACATTTGTAAAGCGCCTTTCACGTCGGGAGGACGGCCCAAGATGCTGGATAATAACCATTCCAAAAACAAATCCCAATAATTTGTGCACTCACTCCACGACTGTTTGTGGGACGCTGCTGCGCACAATTGGCTGCTGCGTTTCGCCCACAAATATATAGGCAATTCACTTTACAGTACATTCTGTGAAGCGCTTTGAGACGCCGAGAAGACGTGAAAAGCATTATATCAAATCCAAGGATTATTATTAAAACGATAAACAACAACTTGCATTTATATAGCGCCCTTCGCGCAAAGTAGCAACCCGAAACGCTTGATCACCTGCAGTGAAATGAACTGGAGCTAACCCGGTACGCTGATCTCAGTCAGGGCCGTGTGTGATAGCTGCTCTGAGTCGGGGTGGGGGGGCGGGGGGGCAGAAACTAGCCTCAGCAACCCAGCACTATCCAGGAGGATATTTTTCCAGGGGGATCAGCTTACCATGATGCACATCTCAGGTCAGCATTAGTTTTCTTGGTGCTGCGAAAAGGTCGGATTCAATAACCCCCCTCTCCCACGTCTGGTGGGTGGGCAGGGGGGAGTGGAGTGGGGGAAATGTGTGACGGAAACTATGAAGAGAGAAACCTTTGCATGATCTAGCTTTTCATCATGTTAAAGCATCTCAAAGTGCAAGTAACTGCGGTGCTTCGTACAGCACTAAGCTCTCTGAGATGATGCCTCATGTGCAGGGTGTTATATAAATGCACGTTGCACTTTAACAAGCCAGTGATACTGAATCAGCATCTTAAATACTGACGTATACCCCCCCCCACCCCGACCCTTGAATCTCTGCAGACAGTGGTTGAGGATTGAACCCGTGATCTCTCTGGTTGTCTATTCTTGAGCGCAGAGATAAATATAACTCTGAAGCAGAAAGACATCTATTCAGCCTTTTAAAACCATTGTTAATGTGCAACCAGTCAATTAAAATGTCCGTTCTTTTAGACTACCGTTTGCTTGACACTTTGTTAAGGCCGCTTGCTTTCTATGTTGTGCACATCTCTGTGGCGCTAGTGTGGGATAGCATTCTTACCTTCTTAGGAACTGGGGATATGTATGCTTTAGAGTACAGGTGCATATTTTATTGCTATAATTATAATAATAATAACCCTTGCATTTGCTATAGTGCCTTATCGTGTCTTTGAGACATCTCTAAAGGGCTTCACAGAGTATATTATAAATTGAATTGACTGTATATTTTACGTTATTACTCCTGGAAAGTGATCCGCCAATCGACTAAG
Organism: Callorhinchus milii; assembly: GCF_018977255.1. Taxonomy (NCBI): domain Eukaryota; kingdom Metazoa; phylum Chordata; class Chondrichthyes; order Chimaeriformes; family Callorhinchidae; genus Callorhinchus; species Callorhinchus milii. The sequence continues at coordinate 1,199,540 of NW_024704768.1, forward strand.
AATCATGTTCCTTCCCCCTTATTGCAAGGTAAACAGAAACGTGTGGAGTAAGGAAACCTGCCTAAGGTTTCACCCTGCCCGGGAATCGAACCCGGGTCCTCTCGCTTTCGAGGCGAGTGCTCTAACCAATACAAGACTCCACACTATTATGAATGAGGGTGGGGTCAAGCGTTGTATAATTCAGAGCTATCCTACATGAAGGGTGCTGTATAAACGCAAGTTGTTGCAGTCTTTGAGTACCGCAGACTTTCGCTGGATGTAGAATTTCTCACTCCTCCTCTCCCACCCCACCAAACGATTTGTGTATTCATAAACTGATGCTCTAACACAAGTAAATTGTGTAGTTTCACACTTACAGTGGAAGGTGCACAAAATGTGTGCCATAAATCAGAGAAAGATGCGTAAGCCATAATTAGCAATGGTACACACGACTGTTGCACCAGCCGCTCAGTTTATTCCATGAGCGTGTCACCTGCAATTAAAAGCGGGAATTTTTTTTAATATTGCAGCTGAAGGCATTTCGAAGTCTGGGATAATGATGTGAATAATTGACTTGCACAACAACAGCTTGCATGGGTATAATGCCCTTCACTATATGCATTATTATTATTAATTATTATTAAGTAGGGTCCCCCGAGCGTTCGACAGGTGCGGAGTCTGGCGCCGAGCCAGAGAGGGAGGGGAGGGCGGGGAGGTGACCGTAAGCACGATCAGAAAGGGAGGTCTTTAGGTGGGATCAGAAAGTGGGGAGGGAGGGAACTTAAATAGTGTTCGTAAAAACATTTGAAATAAAAATGGATATACCTTTTTTAAACAAAAAACACCTTTTGTTTGATTTAACGCCTTATCAAGTCAAAATTTTTCAAAGTGGTTCACACAATAATAATAATAATCCTTGCATTTGATGTAGCGCCTTATCACATCTTTGAGTCGTCTCAAAGCGCTTCACAGAATATACTGTAAAGTGTAGTGAAACATGGGTGAAACACGGCAGCCAATTGTGCACAGCAGTATCCCGCAAACAGTGGTGGATTGTGTGACCACATTATTATTTAAAAAATTGTTATTACCCCTTAAAATTAAATGTAGTGACTTGTTCTTTTGGCCAAAACGACTTTTAATCTCTGCCAGCAACATTCCTACAGACGGCAGGTGTTGAGGTGTGTTTTGTGCTCCCGTGTAAATCGAGGGGCGAATTGGGAATTTTTAAAAAAAAAAAGTATGTCGAAAAACTGCTGCAAAATGCAAGGCTGCAGTTGTTTTGAGTTGTGCAGTCTGTGATGAGGTGTCTGGAGACTGCTGCGTTACTTTAGTCTGGGGGCAGAGGAACTGTTAACCTCAGGCTTGCAGCCAAAGAACTAAAGAAAGCAAACCCCTCCTCCTGGGTGAGCTAACCTTTGCCCACAGAGCCTACCCGTTGCCAAGAAGCGCCAAGGGTTGGCACAGGCTGCAGTAGCTCCAGTAATAAACAGCTGCTCTTTGTGAATCGTGCATAAACTTGTGCCCAACCTTTCCCTGATCGCTTGCTTTCAATTGTTAGTTTCTTGGCCAAGTTCTTAAATATTCGTCATCTTCCCACCCACCCCACTCCCCTGACTTGGTGTCGAGCTCCTCCACTGTTAAACGCTACCTGTGTGAAGGGCACAATGCTGTTGTTGGTGGATGATCCTCATCCTCACTTTTAAGGCCATCCATGGCCTTGCCACCTCCTACCTCTCTGACCTGCTGACTCCCTACCAACCTGCCCGCTCCCTCCGCTCATCGGGCTCCGTTCTGCTCCATGTCTCCCGCCCGACCTGCCCTACCATCGGTGGCCGGGCTTTCAGCCTCTCTGCCCCCACACTCTGGAACACCATCCCATGGTCCCTTCGCCTCGCTGCCTCCCTCACCTCCTTCAAGGCCGGTCTCAAGAGCCTTCTCGCCTTTTGTCACCCTCCCACCTCTGTGCCTTCCCTCACCCCTGCACCACCCCTACCCCATGCTCGGGCCCCAACACCTGACTGTTCAGCGCTTTGGGACGTCGTCCCAACGTGAAAGGTGCTCTATAAATTTCATTTTTATTGTTGTTGTTGATGTGAAATGAGTTGAGGCTGTAATGGGAAGACTAAATTATGATGTTACAGAGCATCAGTACAGAGGGTCTGAGCTGAGATACTTGTGCAAAACATTTACATTCAGTTTAACAGAAGATAGGGAAACATTTTGTCACCCAAAGGGTAGTGGAAATCTGGAACTCACTCCCTCCCCCAAAAGGTTGTGGATGTTGGATCCATTCACATTTTCAAGACTGAGATGGACAGGTATTTGTTAGGTAAAGGTATCAAGGGATATGGAGCAAAGGCGTGTAATTGAAGTTGAGGTACAGATCAGCCGTGATGTTATAGAATGGCAGAACAGGCTCAACGGGCTGAATGGCCTCCTCCTGTTCCTATGTTCCTAAATTGCAACCTCCTCCCCAGTCCGTCCCTCCATTGAAATCTCCCTTTGGATGAGTGAGTGTTTGGATTTTTGGACTATCTATCTATCACTGGCTGCATGTTTGCTCACAAAATTTATATACAGTCGATTCACTTTACAGTATATTCTGTGAAGCATTTTGAGACTTGAAGATGTGATAAGGCGCTGTATCAAATGCAAGGATTATTATTATTATTGTGGAGTCCTGTAACTCAGTGGTTAGAGCACTCACTTAGCAAGTGAGAGACCTGAGTTCAATTCCAGGCAGAGGGCCAAACCTCGGGCAAGTTTCCTTACTCCACACAGAGCCTAATAATAATCCTCCAAAACCAAAAACAATAATAAATTGGTCATTTTCAATCTACGACTGTTTGTGGGACATTGCTGTGCGCAATTGGCTGCCGCGTTCGCCCACAAATATACAGTCAATTCACTTTACAGTGTGTTCTGTGAAGCGATTTGGGACGTCCTCCCGACGTGAACAGCGCTATATCAAATGCAAGGATTATTATTATTATATTATTATTATTATGATCCGTGCTTTTCAAGTCTTGAGAATTATCCGTGGCAATATATGCTCCAAGTAATCCTCCAGAAAAATTGGTTATTCAATTACTTGTGGCTGTTTGCAGGACCTTGCTGTGCAATTTGGCTGCCTCCCAAGATGGTCGTGAATTGTACTTTGACAGGCAATTGCCTGTGTTGACCTTGGAGATGTTTTGACAGTGTAGGCTCCATCTCAAATCGACAATTATTATTTTAATAATGCAGAGGATCAGAGTTCTGAAACTGCAATACTTCTACAAAGATAATAATAATCCTGACATTTGATTTAGCCTGTCATTTGAGATGTCTCTAAGCGCTTCAGACAATATATTGTAAAGTAGAGGATCTGTGTGTTTTGTAGGTGACACGCGGCAGCTGATTGCACACTGCAGCGTCCCACAAACAGTCATGGATTGAGTGACCAATTGGAATTTTTTTTTTGAGGGCTTATTATCTCCAGAAATCCATCCGCTAATTGACTAGCAACCGGTTTCCTACTTGCTGCTCGGTAAACAGAAGCGCTTAGAGTAAAGAAACTTGCCTGAGGTTTCGCCCTGCTCAGGAATCGAACATGGATCCTCCCACTTGCGAGGCGAGTGCTCTAACCACTGAGCTACGGGACTCCACAAGATTTGGGGCAACATTGGTGGTGGGTGGTTAGTTGTGGTATTTCCACAAAGCCCTGAGTCATGGAGACATCGATTTCCCATGTGAGTGAATTGCAAATTCCTTGGGCTTGAGTTACATTGACAGTAAACATTCCTGATCCAGTTGGGAGATTCTGGGGTAAATTCCATTGCAAGCTCATCTGCTTTGCATCAGCCATGTACTGAGTTAATCTGACTCCTAATACTTACGCATTTCACCAAACAGTGTTGTACAAATGTTCATCCAGTTGTACAGGCTCGGCATTGATGAGAAGTTAGGAAATAGGTATTGAAAGATGCCATTTTCTATTCTATTTTCCCCACTCCATTACCCGCTGTCTCCGCTTGACTGGTTCTGGACTCCTGTCTGTCCTTCGTCCCCTCCGCTCCGCCATCAGGGGCCACAATTTCAGCCGCTATGTCCCGAAGCTTTGGGACTCTCTCCCCCCAATCCCTCTACCTTTCTCCCACCTTCCCCTTTTTTAGACCACGACTGAAGACCTTCCTCCTTGACCGTGCTTACGGTCATCTTCTCCCTCCCTCCGGCTTGGCGTCAGGCTCTGCCACTGTTAAGTGCTCCGAGAGGCTGCCCTGCTCGAAGCCCGCTATATAATGCAAGTTGTTGTTATTTTTCATCTAGTTTTAATCTTTCCCTCTCTGCTACTTCTTGCCCCCCAGTACCAACCATAAACACAAACTTAACTGAAGTTTATTCCACCTCGTAACATTTCCCATTTTCACCCCCTCCCTCTGAAAGAGAAGAGTTTTTGTCTCGTCAGTTGTAGGCGAGATCTAACAGTGTGAAATGAAGTGAGCGAAGCTGCGAAGAGGAGGACATAAGGACTTAAAAATTCCTGTCAGGACATCTGGAATGAGACATTCCTCTTGCCTCCTGCTTGTCCATCGTCCCCTCTCACTGCTAAACATTTCAATGTTTTTGCGCTACGTTGTTTGTAGTGGATCTGCTTTGATTTCACCCACTTGTGCTGGAGGAGTGCTGCATTGTCGGAGGTGCCATCTGTCAGATAAGACGTTAAACTGAGGTCCTGTTTGTCTGTCCAGATGGACGTTAAAGATCCCGTGACCCTATTCGAAAAAAGAAGGGAGTTTTTCTCTCGGTGTCTTGGCTGGCCAACAATCCTGCAATAGTCCTGTAGCTCAGTGGTTAGAGCACTTGCCTTGCAAGCGAGACACCTGGGTTCAATTCCAGGCAGAGGGCGAAACCTTGGGCAAGTTTCCTTACTCCACACTCCTGATAATAATCCCTCCAAAACAAAACAATCATAAATTGGTCATTTTCAGTCTACCACTGTTTGTGGGACATCGCTGCGCGCAGTTGCAAATATATGGTCAATTCACTTTACAGCATATTCTGTGAAGCGCTTTGAGATATCGAGAAAAAGTGGAAAGTGCTAAATCAAATACAAGAATTATTATTATTATAAAATAAAATTGGTCACTCGCTCCATGACTGTTTATGAGACCCTGCTGCATTTCACCCACAAAATTCGGTTGCTATGCAGTATATCCTGTGAAATGTTTTGAAACATCTCGAAGATATGTGATGAGGCATTATGTCAAATGCAAGGATTATTATTAATATTATTTAAATTGGATGAAAGTTTCCAGAATTCCTGTCACTTTGAGCGAGTCTGAATAAACCGCTGTTCTTTTTATTTTTACGAACAGGTTTATTGCCAAACCATGCGCCTTGCGACTCCAAATCCAAGCCGCGAGACCACGCAAAGCACATCCCAATGCTATTCTAGAAAAAGTCTTTACGTCTATAACCAAGGTGAGTTTGAGCGTGGCAGCTCTGAAGGTTCAGCATGTGTCTATTTTTCTGTTGAAAAGCTTTTCTTTCAGTAACCAGAATGTTTTTAGTTTTATTTCTCCCCTAAAATTACGTGTTGCTCACTGATTTCTCTCTCTACTTGATGGGTTGACCCTCCAGTGCGATGCACCACTTTATTGTTGGAAGCTCACCGAACATACAATCAATTCGCTTACACAGTCGATCCACTTTACAGTATATCCTGTGAAGTGCTTTGAGATGTCTCGACGACATGATAAGGCGCTGTGTCAAATGAAAGGATTATTATTGTATTATAAGCGTCGTCCTTCGGAATGAAATGAGTCAAACTAAGATCTTATCTGCTCAGTTAGATGTCAAAAGATCCATTGCCACAGGTTGGAAGACGATCAGACTGTTTCTCCCGGTGTCCTGACCAATATTCCTCACCCCTTCAGATTTGCCAAAATAAATAAAATAAAATAATCGAGGGTGGGTTGGGGTTTATACAGATTAACTGTTGCATTTCGCTCACAAAATACAGTCAATCGACTTTACAGCCCTTTGAGACGTCTCAAATGCAAGGATTATTATTTGCTAACTGCACTTAAAAAAATTACATTAAGTCGCTGAATTTTATTTTTAAATCTGTTTCAGTGCAGAAGTAGCTTTTTGTTCAGGATGTTTTCTTTGTCTTCCCTTAATAATAATAATAGTTTAATATTTAATAATAATTCTTGCACTTGATATAGTGCCTTATCATGTCATTGAGACGTCTCCAAGCGCTTCACAGAATGTACTGTAAAGTGGATTGAAGATCCATTTTGTGGATGAAATGTGGCAGCCAATTGCGCACAGCAGTGTCCTATTTCGTAGATTAAGTGACTTTTTTTTATAATTACATTTTTTAGGCATTATTACCCCCCTCCCCCTCTCCAAAAAGTGATCCGTCAATTGACTAACAACCGGGTTCTTACTTATTGTTAGGTAAACAGAGGTGTGTGGAGTAAGGAAACTTGCCTAAGATTTTGTCCTGACCTGCACTGAACCCGGGTCCTCCGCTTTTTCAGTGAAGACTTTGACCTGCTGTTGGTTGGGCTGCTAACTAATCTCGCTGAGATTTATGTTACAAAAAAAAACTTCAAAGCTTAACTCTTGGAGCAAAGTTCTCCTTGTTCAAAGTCAAAGATAACAATAATCTTTGCATTTGTTACAGTGCCTTATCATTGTTGTTCAAACCTCTCCAAGCTCTTCAGTTTTCACTGAAGTGTAGTGACTATTTTGTAGCCAAATGCAGCAGCCAGTTTGCACATGGCAATGTTCCACAAACCACATTGAATAACGATAATAACTGGAGGACTGTTGGCCAGGTGCCCGGGAGAAAGCACCTCTCTAAGTAGTGTCACCTCTGCCAATGCAGCTTTCTCCTTTTCCATTGGAGCGTCAGCCTAGACTATGGGCGCTAAGAGTCCTCGTACGGGGCTTGAACTCATAACCTTTGACTCCGAGGCAAGAGTGCTATCAAAATTCCCGGGGTTTCTAAATGCCAAGGCCACACTACAGTAGGTCTGGGCCAGGGTCTGAGTCAAACACCTGAATATCACAAGCAGTGCCAGAGATGATGATTTGATGTGGATTGAGAGACCAAATTTTTTAAAAAACTATTACCACCCCTGGAAAAGCGATCTGCCAATCGTAACAACCGGGATCCTACCTACTGCTGGGTAAACAGAGGTGCATGGAGTAAGGAAGATTGCCCAACATTTCTTCTTGCTGGGAATCGAACCCGGGTCGCTCACTTGTGAGGCGAGGGCTCCAACCACTGAGCTGTAGGACTCCACAGGTCCTGTGATGGGTTGCTGCCACCATTATAACATGCAGCTGCTTTGTGTCCAGGTTGCCGGCTGATTTGCTTTGCTTTTTAAATGTAACGTCAATGCCCTTCCAGAGAATCCTTTTCAATTTTTGTGTTCGATAGCTGTACTGAATAGACCAGATGTACATTCCCTTGCCTCTTGCGTACTCTGTGTCTGTCCTGATAGCCTTGGGGGATCGATACTGGCAAACGCAAACATTCACCTCCCGCTTCAGGGCTGTACCAGAGTATATAGCTTGCTGATCATTCCCTTTATATGTTTACTTCATTCCAATCTGCCTGGCACTCTCACCTCTAGGTCAGAAGGTTATGAATTCAAGCCCTACATCAAGGCTTTTATTGCTCAGTCATGTTGACACTTGTGTTGTTGGAGATGCCATTTCTTTAGATGAGACGGGGTGAAAACTAAAGTGAAAGGCGCTTTACAAATGTAATTTGTTGTCTTATCTGCCTGTCCTTCAGGTGGACATCAAAGATCCCATAACACACGTTCTTTTTTTAAAAAATGTGGTCACTCAATCCATGACTGTTTGTGGGACACTGCTATATGCAATTGACTGCCGTGCTTTGCCCACAAGATACAGTCAATCCACTTCACAAAATATTCTGTGAAGCGTTTTGAGATGGCTCGATGGTGATAAGGCGCTGTATAAAATGCAAGGATTATATTTTGCCCACAAATATACGGTCAATTCACTTGACAGCATATTCTGTGAAGCGCTTTGAGACATTGAGAAGATGTGAACAGCGCTATATCAAATGCAAGGATTATTATTATCATATTATTATAAAAGTTTCTCCCAGTGCCCAGTATACATGACTATGTGGGTCAAAGTGAATTCAATACCAGCTGAACTATCTGGTTTCTCCTCACTCCTCTGTGCTGAAGATCGCAGGATTCCAGCTTTATAGACAGTTTGAATTTAGGTCACTTTTTTATCAAGTCTAAGGACTAGGTTTAATAATAATAGTAATCCTTGCATTTGATAATGCCTTATGTCTTTGAGACATCTCAAAGCGCTTCAGAATATACTGTAAAGTGAATTGACTGTGAATTGACAATGTCCCACACTCAGTCGTGGATTGAAGTGATCAATTTATTATTTTTTTGAAGGAATTATTACCCCCAGAAAAGCGATCCACAAATTGACTAACAACCGTGTTCCTACCTTACTGCTGGGTAAACAGAAGGGTATGGAGTAAGGAAACTTGCTCAACATTTTCTCCTGCCTGGAAATCAAACCCAGGTCCTCTCGCTTGCGAGGCGAGTGCTCTAACCACTGAGCTACAGGACTCCATTAACAATGAATGCTTCTGTTTTCTTCCTAGTCTCCAGATGAGAGAAGACTGGAAGGTCTCTCGAAGCAGCTTGACTGGGATGTACGCAAAATCCAGAGCTGGTTTCGCCATCGAAGAAACCAGGATAAACCCAGCACGCTCACCAAGTTCAGTGAGAGCATGTACGCCTCCATTTCCTCTTCCTTGTGGTGTGTTGTGAAGATGTTGAGCAGATCTTTCCAGAGGGGAGATCAGGAGAATTTTTTTACCCATCGAGTTGTTAGTCTGGAATGCACTGCCTGAAAGGGTAGTGGCAGCAGATTCAGTTATAAATTTCAAAGGGGAATTGGATATATACTTCAAAAAGGGTTATGGGGAAAGAGCGGGAGAGTGGGACTGATTGGATGAGGTGTGAAACCTTATCCCAGTAAAACAACATTCTAGCATACTGTCATTCAAAAAAAAAACTCCTCTAAAGCAGGGAGACCCTTATTTGCAACCTGCCCCTGGAATATTGGTCCCTTCAGGAGGGTTAGAGAGAAATAATAGAATACCAAAGGTTGTTGTTAGCATGTTGGGACGTCTTTCCAACATGAGGGACGCTGTACCTTGTAATTTGTTGTTATTACAGTCAGATTAGGTCACATTGGGCTTCTCTGAGTGATGGGCTACACTTCGGGATGAGACCAGACCCTGCTTTCTGATTGTGTTTTGCGTTCGCAGGTGGAGACTTGTGTTCTATTTCTATATATTCTCCTATGGAGTGAGGTTTCTGTCAAAGGTAAGTGAGTTGTATCTGTACATTGGGCTAGCCCCAGGGCCAAACCATCCATGGCTGTTTGTATGCAATTTGCTGCCGTGTTTGCTCACAGACAGGCTCGGCATCTGATCGCTGTCGCCTCAAGAAGGTTTAAATGTTATAGCCACTGTATATCGATATACAATATACACTGTAGATTGTTAGCGCAATATGCAAGTCTACAACGGTGGGCCACAGGTGTTATAGTAGTAATTGACTGGCTGATTGCATCCTGCTTCAACACTTCCCTTCTGATCTCTCGAACGTTTTTTGATTCAGTTGGTTCCTAGAATTGACTTCATGATCTCTTTCCCCCACCCTCCCCCGCCTTCTTCTCTCCCCATCTCCCTCCCCCGCCTTCTACTCTCTTTCCCCTCCCCACTCCCCCCTTCTCTCTTCCTCCCCCTTTCTTTCCCCCCACACCTCCCCACTGCCCCCCCTCCCACCCTTCTCTCTTCCCCTTCTCTCTTGCCCAACTCTTCTCTCTTGCCCTGTCCTCCCTTCTCTCTTCCTCACCGCGCCCCTCTCCCCATCTCCCTCCCCCGCCTTCTTCTCTCTTCCTCACCGCCCCCCCTATCTCCATCTCCCTCCCCCGCCTTCTCTCTTGCCCCATCCCTCTCCCTTCTCTCTTGCCCCATCCTCCCTTCTCTCTTCCTCACCGTCTCCTCTCTCCCCCTCTTCTCTCTTCTTGCCCCCCCCTCTTCTCTCTTCTTGCCCCCCCTCTTCTCTCTTCTTGCCCCCCCCTCTTCTCTCTTCTTGCCCGCCCCTCTTCTTGCCCGGCCCTCTTCTTGCCCCCCCTCTTCTTGCCCCCCCTCTCTTCTCTCTTCTTGCCCCCCCTCTTCTCCCTTCTTGCCCCCCTTCTCATCATAACCCTGTTCTCACTGCTGGTAAAACAGAGTGGTGTGGAGTAAGGAAACTTGCCCAACATTTCGCCCTGCCAGGAATAGAACCCAGGTCTCTCGCTTGCAAGGCGAGTGCGGTAACCGCTGAGCTATAGGGCTCCACCCTGACCTAACAAAAAACCTATCCATCTCAGTCTTGAAAGTGTAAGTGGATCCAGCCTTTTGGGGGAGGGTAAGAGTTCCAGATTTCTACTACCCTCTGTGTGGAAAAACTGCCTCCTTATTTCACTCCTATATGGCCTGGCTCTCACTTTAAGATGATGCCTCCCTTGTTCTGGATTCCCCCACCAGAGGAAATAGTTTCTCTGTATCTACCCTATCGAATTCCTTTATCAATTCAGTCGCCTCCATTAGATCTCGTCCCTCAACCTTTCTAAGCTCCGGGTAATGCAGTTCAAGCTTATGCAGCATGTTGTTGTAATTTAACCCTTTGAACCCCAAATTACTCATGGCTGAACAACAAAAAAACTATCAATCTTTCCCTGAATCTTCTGCCTTTGTACAGGGGTTGGGCCATGCATCCTGTCAAGCCTGCTCGACCAGTTTATGTCACTTGCATATGTGTGTGTGAGCGTTAACTGTTCCAAGTTGCTGCCCTGTTTAAAGGGCGTCATATAAATGCAACTTGTTGTTGTGGATCCCTGACTGTCCAGTGCCTTGTGACGTCCTTCTGACATGAAAGGCACTGCACGAGTGTTATTTGTTGTTGTTGTTGCTCGCTCCCGGTCCCTGTGTGCGCACTATGGCTGCCGCTTTGACCTGAGCCCCCTCACCCCCTCCTACCTCCTCTCTACCCCCAAACCCTCCCCCCTCTGCATCTCTCCCACTCTGTCCTCCTCTCTCTCGCCTTCTATCCCCACTTGACCCTCCCACAACCTCCCTCTGCTCCAGCCTGGGAATCCTCCGCCGGGCTCACCGTGGCACTCGGCGTTGGCTGTCCAGCAGCAGCCACACCGACTGCCCCATTCCCCACCACACTCGCCACCCACCCCGGACACAGTCCTGGGGAGCCAACCTCTCCTCTCTTATCCCCATTCCCCCCACCCCTGCCTCACAACCTGGACCCCCCTCCCCTCCCACACACCCTTCTTTCAACCACTCCCTCCACATCGGACTGCAAAACGTCCGCTCCCTCTGTAACAAGGCCCTGGTCATCGACGATCTCATCCTTGATGAGAGCGTTGACATCATGGCCTTAACGGAAACCTGGCTCACCCCAGGTGACACCTTCCCCCTCACAGAGGCCACACCACTTGCCCTATCCCCCTACTCCTCTGGCTCTTTCCCCTCTTTCGAGCACCCCTCCTTCCTCTCGCTCAAAATCCTCCTCCTCTACCGGCCCCCTAAAACCTCTCCCACCTTCATCTCCGATATTTCGACACTTCTTACATCTCTCTGCCTCTGCTCTGATCGCCTCATCATCCTGGGCGACTTTAACCTGCACTTCACCCCCTCCTGCTCCATCTCCTCAGACTTCTCCTCCCTGCTCTCCTCGCTCAACCTCTCCCTTCACATCAACTCCCCCACTCACAGTCACGGCCACCCACTCGACTTGGTGATCACCCGGGGCCTCAGTGTCTCGGATGTCACTATCACCGACAAGGCCATCTCCGACCACCACTTCATCTCCTTCACCACCTCCACCCCCCTCCCCACCTCCACCAGACCCACCACCATCTTCTACCGCCCCTGGAAGAAGTTACCCCCACAATCCCTAACCGCTGCCTTGGAGTCCTCTGAACTCCTCTCCCTCTGGCCTTCAACCCTCACTGACCCCTCTTCTGCTCTCACCCTCCTCCACAACACCCTCTCCTCCACACTCGACACTCTTGCCCCCATCACCTCCCGTACTGTCTCCTACTCTCGCTCCTCCCCCTGGTTCACCACCCACCTCCGCTCACTGAAGAGCCAGGTGCGGGCCGCTGAACGCACCTGCGTCAAATCTGGCCTAACGGTCCACCGACAAATCTGGCTGGACCTCCTCAAAATCTACCGCTCCACTCTAGCCTCGGCCAAGTCGTCCTTCTACTCCAGGATAATCCTGGAGGCGAAGAACAACCCCAGGCTACTGTTCTCTACCACATCCCGACTCCTCCGTCCCCCCCGCCACCCCGCGCAGGTCATCTCCTCCAACCTTCACTGCGAGGAGATGCTGGATTTCCTTGAATCCAAAATCAAGGGAATCCGCTCCGCGGTCACTTCCCCTCCAACATCCACCCACCCCCCACCCCTCCCTCCCACACTCCGACTCCTACCCATCCTCCCCTACACACTTTCGTACCCGTTTCCCCACCCTCTGTCACCAAACTCATCCTATCCCTGAAACCCACCACCTGCTCCCTTGACCCCATCCCCACTCCACTCCTTATCTCCCAGCTCCACCTCCTTGCCCCACATATCACAGACATTATCAACCTGTCCCTCTCCTCTGGCTCTGTTCCCATTCCCTTAAAAACTGCCACCATCACTCCCACCTTGAAAAAACCCTCCCTTGATGCGTCGCAGCTATCAAGCTACCGGCCCATCTCCAACCTCCCCTTCCTGTCCAAGGTCCTGGAACGAGTTGTGGCCTCCCAGCTGCGCTCTTTCCTCTCCAACCATTCATTATTCGAACCCCTTCAGTCGGGTTTCCGTGCTGCCCATAGCACAGAAACTGCCCTGGTCAAGGTCACCAATGACATCCTGACCATCTGTGACCAGGGCTCCCTCTGCCTCCTCGTCCTCCTCGACCTATCGGCAGCATTCGATACGGTCGACCACGCTATCCTCCTCCACCGCTTGTCCTCCCACCTCAACCTTCAAGGCCCTGTCCTTGAGTGGTTTAGGTCGTACCTCTCCCACCGTCTTCACTTTGTCTCCACAAATGGTTTTTCCTCCCCCCCCCGCACTGTCTCGTGCGGTGTCCCTCAGGGCTCTGTCCTCGGTCCCCTCCTCTTCACCCTCTATATGCTCCCCCTGTGGTGACATCATCCGCAGACATGGGGTTAACTTCCACATGTATGCGGATGACACCCAACTCTACCTTTCCTCCTCTACCCTCAACTCCACGACCACCGATGTCCTGACAGCTGCCTGTCCGACATCGAGTCCTGGACGAGAGACAACTTTCTTCAGCTCAACGTGCAAAACTGAGGCCCTCCTGATTGGCTCACGTCAGCGCCTCCGCACCTCAGGCGCTGACAGCATCAGCATCCAAGGCTGCACTCTCCACCTCTCAAAGCCATCAGGAACCTCGGCGTTCTGTTCGACCCTGAGCTGTCCTTTCTCCCTCATATCCGCACCACAACTGGCACCGCCTTCCATCACCTCCGGAACATCGCCAGACTACGGCACTACCTCACCCCTCACGCGGCTGAAACTCTGGTCCACGCCTTTATCACCTCAAGGCTGGACTATGGGAACTCTCTCCTCGCCGGCCTTCCCGGCCCTCCCTCCACACTGCAGGTCATTCAGAACTCTGCAGCTCGTGTACTGTCCCGCACCAGACACCGCGACCACATCACTCCCACCCTCACCCTCACCCTCGCCCTCGCTCGCCTCCACTGGCTCCCCATCCCCCAGAGGATCGAATTCAAGATCCTCATCCTCACCTACAAGGCCATTCACGGCCTTGCTCCCTCCTATCTCTCCGACCTACTATCCCCCTACCTACCTGCCCGTACCCTCCGTTCCTCTGGCTCCGGTCTGCTCCACATCCCCCCCCCCCCCCCCCCCCGGCTCCGCTCCACATCCCCCACCCCAACCGCCCTACCATCGGTGGCCGGGCCTTCAGCCTCTCAGCCCCGACGTGAAAGGCGCTCTATAAATGGAATCGTTGTTGTTGTTGTCCCTCCTTCTCGTGCTCTCTACCTATTGAACAGCCCATTGTGGATGCAGTAATACCTGCCTGATTGTGCTCTCTCTCTCTCTCTCTCCCCAGGTTCCCTGGTTTTGGGACACACGACACTGTTGGTATAACTACCCATATCAGGTGAGAACTGAACACTGAGACCCGATCTGCCTTCCTCTGACACTGAGACAGTGCACATGTGGCGTCTCCGGAAGGTGTAATGCAAAACACTATGTTTATAAACCTTTCTTCTGTTATCTGAGCTCCCACTGATTTTTCTTCAGGATATATATTTGTTTTTAATTTCAAGTTTTTGTTTTCTTTGTGTAAATAATGCATCTGTTTTCCTCTGTATTTTCACACACACACACACACAGACGCACAGACGCATGCACCGTCATTAGAATTTGAGACTTTGGTTTCAGTTTGCAACCTGGTTAGGTGATGACACCTCATAAACAAGCTGGGTATGTGGAGATTTCTTTCACTTCCCTCAGGCCAGCGAAGCCCTCATCCAATCATTTATTACCTCTAGACCCGACTATGCCAACTCCTGGCTTGTCGGCCTTCCCAATTCTGCAGATCATCCAGAACTCTGCAGCCCATGTCCTCTCGCGCACCAGGCTCTGTGACCCTATCAGCCCCTCCGTCGCCCGGCTCCACTGGCTCCCCATCCCCCAAGAGGATAGAGTTCAAGAAGACCCTCCTCTTTGACCTCTTTGTTACTACACTGACCTTTTAAAGCTTAGTATCTTTACGAGATTTGGTAAACTGAACACTGTAAATTTAGCCTTTTTTAAATCTATCCCTTAACATAATCTTCTTTAAAATTTATTTTTAATGGTGCCTGAAATTCCCAGAAAGCAGTTTCTCCCGGTATCCTGGCCAACAGTTCCTCCTGATAAAATCACCTCATGACTTTACAGTAAATCCTCTGAAGCATTTTGAGTTGTCTAAATGACATGAGGAACTATATCATGCAAGGATTATTATTATTAATATAAAACAATGAGCATTGCATCGAGTGCTAACACAGAATGTAATGCTTCCCATTTTGGCTGTGAGAGTATTGAGTGAAGTGAGTGTGAGCCCGTCTCAGCCTAGCTCCAATGGGCATGAACCATGGTGTGCAATTTCCTGGCTCAACTTGCACCCACTTCCCCTCGACCATGTAAATGTACATCTGCTCTGATCCAGACTGACTATGCTTAACTTGTAAAGTCTGGTAGCTTAGTGGTTACAGCACTGTGGAATCCTGCAGCTCAGTGGTTAGAGAGTTTACCTTGGAAATGAGAGGACCTGGGTTTGATTCCCAGGCAGGGCAAAACGTTGGGCAAGTTTCCTTACTCCACACGCACGCTGCCATTTACCTAGCAGTAAGTAGGAACCCAGTTATGAGTCGATTGGGGGATTGCTTTCCCGCGGTAATCCTTAATAAATAAATATTAATTTGGTAACTCAATCCACGACTGTTTGTGGGACACTTTTGTACGCGATTGGCTGCCGTGTTTGGCCCACAATATACGCAGTCAATTCACTTTGCAGTCGTCTGTGAAGCGCTTTGAAACGTCTCGAAGACGTGAAAAGCACTATATCAAATGTAAGGATTATTATTATTTATTAGATACTACCCAGAAAGGAGTACGATACAGGGGACAAAAGGGCAGGTAAATGGGACTGAAAGGATTGCTCTTTAAAGTGCTGGCACAGACACGGTGGGTCGAATGGCCTTCTGTGATGGTTCTATGCATTACATGGGTGGCGAGGGAGGGGACAGGGGAAGGGAATGTACCAGGTTGTTAGAGCAGTAGCAACAGTCAATTCATTTTACAGTATAATAATAATAATTCTGGCATTTGATATAGCACTTTATTACGTTTGCGAGACATCTCAAAGCACGTCACAGGATATACTGTAAAGTGGATTGACTGTATGGTTTGTGGGCGAAATGCGGCAGCCAACTGCGTACAGTTTATTCTGTGAAGCGTTTTGAGATGTCTCGAAGACGTGATAAGGCGCTATATCAAATGCAAGGATTATTATTATGTCCCTATGAGCGGTTCCCAACATTTTCAGTGTCTTGCCTATGGGGTAGATTTTGCCTTTCAGACTTTGTTAATCTAATTTGTGTTTTCTTTCTCCAGCAACTAACGGTGGACATGTATTATTATTACACAGTGGAACTCTCTTTCTACTGGTCCTTGATGTTTTCACAGTTTACAGATATTAAAAGAAAGGTAAGTGTCTCTGCTGTCACTGAACTCCCGATTGCCCAGCGCAGCTGTTGGTAAAATCTACTGGTGGATAATAATGCTAGCGCGACAGTAAGCCATAAGCTAAGAGGTCACATCTTAGATAAGATGCCCCAGCATCTCTGGGCTTGGAATCGATTTCTGCGCTTGTGATCTAACTCCATATAGACCTGTCCACTCCCTCCAGCCTGCTCCATGTCTTCCAGAACTTCATCCCACAGTCCCTTTGCCTCTCCCCCTCCCTTGCCTCCTTCATGGCATGTTACAAGACCGTCTTCTTTGACCGTGCCTTCGGGCACCCTCCTACCCAGACCCTCCCTGTCCTCCACCCCTCTGGATCCCAACCCCCAGCTTGGGTCCAAATCTCTGACTGTTCAGCGCCTTGGAACATCTTCCCAACGTAAAGGGTGCTGTGTAAATGTAATTTGTTGTTTGCGTGATGACGTCCCAGTGAGCCAACGTAGGTGATCTGCAAGTCCATGCTCCTTACTGTTAGGCTTGATGTTAGAAACATAGAAATAGGAGTAGGCTATTCAGCCCCGCGAGCCTGTGCCACCATTTTATAAGATCGTGGCTGATCTGTATCTCAAATACCCGTCCTTGCCCCGTATCCCTTAAAACCCTGACCTAACAACTATTACCCTGACAAAGAGGTGCTTTGTTGAGATTCTGAGACACAGTAACTTGTGCAACAGCAAAGTCTTATGATCTATTTGGCCTAACCTTTTGATGGTTGGGCCAAATAGAACACAAGACTGGTTATTTGGCCCAACTATTCGATGCTGGTGTTTATACTTCGCAAGCCCCCTTTCCCCCTGTTCCTCTCTTCTATACCGCTCTCCTTACCCATATCCGCATCAAGTTTTCTCTTAAATACATTTGATGCTTTTTGCTTCCATCACAGCTGGTGGCAGTGAATTCCACGTTCTCCTCATTCCTCAGTGAAGAAGCTCCTTCTGAGCTCCCTGTTCCATCATTACTGACACTGATGCCTTCTAGTTATGCGCTCATCCTCATGTGTTTACACTGGTGCTGGGAGGGAGGCAGTGAGATACAACAGCACAGCTCCAGTGACCTGCCTGGTCTGTTAAAACAGAAGCATTGCCAACTGAACATGGGTTGGGGGGGTGGGTGTGGGGGGGAACGAAGATGAAGAGTTGCGTCAGGTTGGGAGGGAGGAATTGTGCCTTTATTCATAACTTCTGATGGGTCCCACAACCTACCAAGCAGTGAGGTTGTGGGAATGGATTTGATTTAGGCCGTAACCAACGAGAATGAGTAAACTACACACAACAACAAAATGACATGTGTACAGAGACTTTCAAGTCGGTGTTGCGGATCCGAGCTGGGGGTCGGGATTAGGGCGGGGAGGAGGGAGGGAAATTGAAAGCACGGTCAAAGAGGAGGGTCTTAAGATGAGCCTTGAAGGAGGCAATGGAGGGGGCGAGGCGAGGAACTGTGGGATGGAGTTGCAGAGGGTGGGGAAGGCCCGCCCACCAACAGTGGGGCGAGCGAGGCGTGGGATGTGAAGCAGGCCGGAGCCCACTGAGCAGAAGGAGTGAGCAGGATGGTAGGGGGTTAGGAGGTGGCAGAGGTAGGGGGGAGCAAGACCATGGAGGGCTTTGAAAGTGAGGACCAGGATCTTGAACTGTATCCTCTGTGTGATGGGAAGCCGGTGGAGTCGGGCCAGGATGGGGGTGATGGGGTCACGGAGACTGGTACGGGAGAGGACACGAACTGCAGAGTTAGTTCTGGATGAGCTGCAGCCTGTGGAGGGAGGAGTTGGGGAGGAAGACAAGCAGGGAGTTTGTACAGTCGAGCCTCGATGTAATGAAGGCGTGGAAGAGTTACACTGGAAACAGGGGAGGGAGCAGCAGCTTTGCCTTGAGGTAAACATAGCGAACTGTGGTGTGGCCAAGCCAGCCCCATGACCAGTCATCTGTATACAGTAATTGATAAATTAGGTTATTATCTGAACTGTCTGTTCACTTTGCTTCTCTCTCTCTCTCTCTCTCTCTGCTGAGTTCCAATCCATGTTCCTCCCCCTCCTCCCTTGTTTAGAATTCAGGAGTTGTGCAATATGGTTAACGTTTACATAGCGCCTTTCACGTTGGGAGGACGTCTCACAAACGCTTCACAGAGCTGGCTGGGCACTCAAGCGTCGGGTGGGGGTGCGGGAGGGAGAGGGTGGGAGGGAGACTGGCTGGCTGGTTACTCCCAGCCACAGTAACGCCAGGCTACATTCAGGCTACATTTACACTGTAGAGACACCAGGCACACCATTGTTGCTACTATTGCCCCCCCAAATGTAGTCACTCAACCCACGACAGTTTGTGGGACGTCTCTGTGTGCAATTGGTCGCTGTTCCTCGCCCACAAGATATACAGTCACTACACCTTACAATATATTCTGTGAAGAGCTTTCGGACGTCTCAACGATGTGATAAGGCGCTATATCAAATACAAGGATTATTATTACCTAAACCAGGGTGGTCCAACCTTTTAGCTGCTGAGAGCCGCATGCCCTATTTGAGAAACTTCCGCGGGCCGCGTAAAAAATACTTGTGTGTTTCCCTTTCAGAAACATAGCAATAACAAGATTTCCGGGTTATGGGGGGAGCAGGTAGGCCAGGTGAAATGCAGGGGGCTGGAATGAAATCGGCCCAAGGACCGGATGCAGCCTGTGGGCTGCTATTTGGACCACCCTGACCTAAACCCAATGCCCAGACTGGCCGGCATCCCTGCAGGGTAAAAGTGGTCTAAATGTGGTCCGTTGTTCTGCGACTGGGAGCTTTGCTCTGTACTGCAGAAACCCAGCAGTTTAATGGAGACGAAACGCCCTTTGTTACAGGCACAGTGCTGCATTCAGCATCTTGCTGCTCGCTCTTTGTCCTCTGTCCATTGTACTCTTTGCCACTTGTTGCTGCAGTCTTAACGCTGAGAGATTCATTTTCACTTGGCTGAATTGCCTTTCCTCAGTTACCTTTTGTTCAGTCACCTTTCCTCTCTTTTCCCTCCTTCCCCTGATATCCTTTCGCTTATCTCTGTCTGTGTTGTGTTGATCTGTCATTTAAAGGTACTGTCTCAAGTGTTTCCCAGTACAGTGTCGCTGGGATCAGTTTGCTCTTTGATCCGGTTAGTGTGTGCCTTTAGTTCCAGTCTGCTGCTGGGGTTCTGTATCTGTCAGGCTGTTCCGAAAGTCAAAGCAAAGCCATTTGCAGTATTAAACCTATCTGTCTGTCAGTCATTAACCAGGTGGGTCACAGCACCTTGATTTCCCACCTAATCAGCTCTTTGAAGTCCCCAGTGGAAAAAGTTTAGTCACAGATAAAAAGCGCAAGTCTCGAGTCTTCTGCACTTCTTCTCTCTCCCCAACCCCTCCCTTGAAAAACAAACCACATCGATCCAGCAAGTGTGTCTTTTACTTGGGCAGCCGTGTGTCTGACTATTTAAGCGCAGGTTGGCGAGAGCCAAGGCTTGGTGGGGAGCCCAAAGTGTGCGCTGGGGTAACTGCTGAAAACTGACCAGCTTAAACCACATGTCTTGCCATTGATATCATTATCTGGCAAGCTTTCCTGCTGCTTGTCCAGCTAGAACCACCCTACCTATTAGGGTTTGGGCTTGCAGGGTTAACAGGAGCTGAGGGGGAGGGTTCCCTGGCCCCAGTGACAGGTCGGCCCTCATCGGTAGGACTTGGCAGGCTGTGCTGATGACCGTTCTGTGATCAGCAGTGCTCTGAAGGGTGAGTGGCTGAGTTGATATAAACTCAGTTGCGCTGAGTTAGCTAATGTCTGTGATGTGTCTTGTCCAGCTCCACTCCCTCGCCACACCGAGGCAAGGATTCCCAGGGCAGGGCAAAATGTTGAGCGAGTTCCCTTACTTCACACGTCTGTTTACCTAGCAGTATGAAGGAACCTGGCTGTTAGTTGATTGGCGTATCACTTTGCGGGGGTAATAATCCCTTCAAAAAAAAAAAATTGGTCAGTCAATCCACGACTGTTTGTGGGACGCTGCTGTCCGCAATTGGTGGCAGCGTTTCACCCGCAAAATATACGGTCAATTCACTTTGTATTCTGTGAAGTGTTTTGAGATGTCTTGAAGACGTGATGCGGTGCTGTATCAATTGCAAGGATTATATTATAAACCAAGGTCAGATATGGGCTGGTAATGGGGCGGGAGGAGGGAGAGAGGAACTACAGGAAGAACATTGAGAGATGGAAATCTAGTGTGAATGGGTCTCCTTGCTGCCTGCTTAACTTCTGAATCCATGGCGAACACCAGATGTTGGAATAATTGGATGTATTTACATATCTTTTGCCATTAAACTGTTGTAAAACCTCATAGCTGTCTGAAACATCTGTTCTCTCTTTCTCTCCCCCCCCCACACACGCAGCCTGAATTTGAGTGGTTTTAATGATCTGCAGTGAAAGTAATGCGTGTGCGAGAGAGAGAAAGAGAAAGTTCAGCCAGTCTTGTCCTGACCATTTCCCCCCTGCTCGGGTCATGACCCAACTGTGCAGCGCCTTGGGACGTCCTCCTGACGTGAAAGGCGCTTTATAAATGGAATCTTGTTGTTGTTGTCTTGTTGTAGTTGCTTTTACAGGGGGTTAATAATCCCTTCAAGAAAAATTATAAAAATGTGGTTACTCAATCCACGACTGTTTGTGGGACACTATTGTGTGCGATTGGCTGCCATGTTTCACCCACAAAATATAAAGTCAATTCACTTTACAGTATATTCTGTGTGAAGCGCTTTGAGACGTCTCGAAGACTTGATAAGGCGTTGTATCAAATGCAAGGATTATTATAGTTGTTTATGTGAACAAAGCAGGGCAACTGTCCTAAATTTTCTTCTTTCCTGTTTCTCTTCCCCTCCACCCCACAATTTTGACACAACCATCAATCTAACTCGTGTTCTGGGACGCTAACCAGTGCTGTATAAATGTTTGTTGTTGTTGTTGTTCCCCTAACTAGATGTGTCTCCAGACACTTCACAATAAATCTGTGTGACGTTTTGTGAGCAATTGTGGGAGGTATTTGCCTCCAGCCGGTTAAGGACCCCATTACCCGTCATAAGAGACCAATTTATCTGGAGCATTGTTGGCCAGAAAATTGGGCTAAAAGTCCTCTCTCTTTTCTAACAGTATGTGGGGCTTTTAACCTTAATAATAATAATAATAATCCTTGCATTTGATATAGTGCCTTATGTCGTTGAGAGTCTCAAAGCGCTTCACAGGAATATACTGTAAAGTGTAGCGACTGTATGTTTTGTGGGTGACCTTCACCTAAACAATAATAATAACTTGCATTTATATAACAACAAAATTATGTTTGTAAAGCGCCTTTCACGTCGGGAGGACGTCCCAAGGCGTTGAAAGGTCAGGGGTCAGGATCTGAGCATGGGGGGGGCCAGGGTTGGGATGAGGGAGGGCAGAGGGGGTAGGAGGGTGGACGCAAAGGAGGGACTTGAGTCGTACCTTGAAGGAGGCAAGAGCGGGAGCAAAGCGAAGGGATTGTGGGATGGGGGCAGCGAGGCTGAGAGCCCAGCCACTGATAGTAGGGTGGGTCGGGCAGGAGACATGGAGCATACCGGAGCTGAGCGGAGGGAGCGGACAGGTTGATAGGGAGTCAGGAGGTCAGAGAGGTAGGGTGCTATTTATATAGCTGCTGCTCCGTGCTGCTATTAGGGAGGGAGGATAAGTTTACCTGTTCGACAAACGTATGGTTCCTATTCCACCCTTGGCCGGCCGTGTGTTGATATTAACGATAACCTCTTTCTCGCAGGACTTTTTTGTTATGCTGCTCCATCATTTTGCTACAGTCGGATTAATCACCTTCTCTTACGTCAACAACATGTTGCGAGTAGGAACACTAGTAATGTGCCTTCACGACGCGTCCGATTCCCTTTTAGAGGTGAGACTTCTTCTTGTTTAGCGCTGAGCTCGTAAAATCTGCAAGGGGGCGTTGGGGGGGTGCGGGGAACCGAAGGTCTCACGTCAAAACACAACAGCTCGCATTAACATAGTGCCCTCTAGGCCGTGTAGTGTCCAGCAGCGCTTAACAGTGGTGGAGTTTGAGGCCCGGCTGGTTCACAGTGTCGTCCAACCTTTTGGCTGCTTTGTCCCGCATGCCCTACTTGAGAAACGTTGCGGGCTGTAAAAGCAGTGTTCCTTCCTTCCTTGGGGAGGACTAGTTTGCAGGGCTATGGGGAGAGAGCGGGGGAGTGGGGTTGATCAGGGCTATGGGGAGAGATCGGGGGAGTGGGGTTGATCAGGGCTATGGGGAGAGCGCGGGGGAGTGGGGTTGATCAGGGCTATGGGGAGAGAGCGGGGGAGTGGGGTTGATCAGGACCATGGGGAGAGAGCGGAGGGCGGAGGGGTTTGATTTGGAAGTTCTTTGCAAAGAGCGGCACAGACACGATGGGCCGAATGGCCTCCTTCTGTGCTGTGTAATTCTATGATTCTAAACATAACATTTATGGGTTATGGAGGGAGCGGGTGGGCCAGATGAAATGGTGGAGAATGGGGGTGGGGGGAGGCGCGGGTGAAATTGGCCAATTGGCTGCCAGTTGGACCACTCTGCGCTAAATAATTTTTTGGGGTCAGCTGTGTGCCTGACACATGTGGAAACCCATCACCGTTGCTTAAGAGTCTCCGAACCAAACTGAGAATTCCCTGCCTCCCACCTTCAAGTGGAAATTTCCTGAGATAGATTGTGGGAGTGGAATTCGCACTCTCTCTCTCTCTCTCTGCACAGAGGGACACATCCTGCTTACCTAATTGCGGGAAGTATTAGTTGCAGGTTGGCGAGAGCCAAGGCTTGGTGGGAGCCCGGAGTGTGTGTTTAGTACCCCAATGATTGGCTTTCAGGGGTCTGTTCTCTGCCAACTTGGCTGCGCAGTGACAGGCAGAGACTGGTTTGTGGTTGTGGGGGATGAGGGAAGCAAAGTGGTGAATATAGGCATCGGTTGGTCCTAGGACAGGAGGAGAGAGAAGCAAGGCATCACGCAGGGTTTAAAGGATCCACTGCTAAACTCCTGCTCAGATAATGATTGTAGTGTTAACCTTTTTTTAAAGGTGTGTGCTTTTTAGACTGCTTCCGTTGCACTGGAACCCCGAGCTGTCTTTACGTGTGTGTGTGTGTGTGTGTGTGTGTAAGTCTGACCGCTAGGTCTCTGTGTACAGGGCAGGCAATGCCCCCTCAAATCCCACCCCCCCCCCCCAGCTCCTAATTTCCAACCAAACCATCACCATCTGTCTCCGCTCAATCAATGCTGATCCAACTCGAGTGGCATGGCATCTGCAGTCTTGCCATAAAAAGCCCCTCCCTGACTTAATGGGTACAAAGTTCAAGACTATTTTCTTAACCTGCCCAAGATTTTGGAAAGCATTCTACACCACAAGAGTTTTATTGAGGGTCTCTGCCTTTTGCCCCCTCATGCCTATGCTGGATCTCTTAATTCCCCACACGCCCTTTTATATTTCATGCAATTCTGTAGTGTATTGTTTAGAGCACTCCCATGAATTCTCAAAGCACTTCACAGAATATTCTGTAAAGTGAATTGACTGCATATTTTGTGGGTGAAAGACAGCAGCAAATTGCGAACAGTAGCGCCCCACAAACAGTCGTGGATTGAGTGACTAAATATTTTTAAAAAAAATATCTGCCGTATATTCTGTCAAGCGCTTTGAGACGTCTTGAAGACGAGATAAGACGCTGTATCAAATGCAAAGATTATTATTAATATTGTTATCCCACAGAAAGTGATCTGCCAATTGAGTATTTACAGCTTGGTAAACAGGTGTGGATATGTGGAGTAAGGAAACTTGCCTAATGTTTTGCCCTATCCCAAGAATCAAACCTGGATCCTCCCGCTTGCGAGGCGAGTGCGCCAACCACAATGATCTGAGACTCACACCTTGTAATAGCCCCTTCTCTTGCTTCTCTCTGCAGGCTGCTAAGTTAGCAAATTATGCCAAGTATCAAAGGATCTGCGACTCTTTATTTATGGCGTTTGGTTTTGTCTTCGTCAGCACGAGGCTCGGTATTTACCCCGTATGGTGAGTAAAATCAGGGTGCGGGAGGGCATGTCCCGATTTGGGGAGGGTGGGGGTAGGGGGATGAGACTCATGTTTCGGTGGGGGATACTGGGCATGTGTTCTGATTGGTGGTTGAAGGAGAGAGAAAAGAGAGTGTGTTCACACATAGTGTGTGTGTTCCGCTGGGTAGGGGGTGGTGCGGGGGCCATATGTTCCCAAAAAGAATCCCTCTTATTTTTTTGGAGGTGAGGGGGGAAGGAATGTCTACATGAAAATATTAAGGAGTAATTCCTGTTATACAGGTGTGGAGGCTGATGCCTTTGGGACGCTACCCTGTGTGAAGGACGCTATAGAAATGCAAGTTGCTGTAATAATATAAAAATCCTTGCAATTGATACAGCGCCTTATTAAGTCTCGAGACGTCTCAAAGCGCTTCACAGGAAATACTGTAAAGTGAGTTGACTGTATGTTTTGTGGGTCAATCGCAGCAGCCAATTGCGCACAGCAGTGTACCCACAAACAGCCGTGGATTGAAGTGATCAAAGCTGTTGTTCGTGTCTTACATTTTGTTTCCTCTTCCCCCCCCCCCCCCTCCACCCAACCCAGGATTTTAAAGACCACGCTGTTTGAAAGTTGGGAGATAATTGGGCCCTACCCGTCCTGGTGGGTCTTCAACACCCTGTTGATTGTATTACAGATCCTCCACGGCATCTGGTCATATCTCATCATCCGCATTGCGTACAAATCAATCATGAAGGGAAAGGTAAGCTGGCCCTTCTTGTTTGGGTCGGCCGGGTGGGTGTCTGACACGTGTGTGTGTTGTATTCCCCGTGGCGCCGAGCTGATTCTTTCAATCACTCCAGTGCCTTGTTCTCTATTGCCTGGTCTGGCAAGAGCTTCCCACCACTTGTCCTAACCTGAACCACTCGGCCTGGCAGGGCTGAGACTTGCAGCATGTAAGGGGCCTGTTTTGTGTGGTGGGCGGGAGTGTGTGTGTATAATTAAGAAATCAATTAATAGGTTGTCACGGGTCATATCTGTGCTTCCAGATACAAGTCCAGCTACTCTGTACGTCTTTGTATATCTGTGTGCGTCTCCCTCTCTCTCTCTCTTTCCTCCGCCCCACGCTCTCGCACTCTTCCCCCATCCCATGTCTGACTCTCTCCCACCCACCAGCCACCCATCCAGCCAAGGGAGAAGTTCTTGACTTGTTGCTGTTGTTTGACATCTGATTTCATGTCTCTGTTCTCTTTGCCCCTTGTTCTCTCTCCCTCTCTCTCTCTCTCTGTATGTGTCACCGGAAAAGTCTGTGAAGTGGGACCTTTGTCTTGTAAGTCTGGCTACGGTTACATTGAGTAGCCCAACACTTTGCTTGTTCACCTGCACAAGCCTGTCTGCTCTGCTCAGCTCTGCATGATCCAGTGTCTTTCCTGGGACAGCATAATATTGCTATTTTACCCGCCTTCCACCATGCTTTGCATGCCTTGTAACATACACATTGCTGTTTGGAACTAGCACAGTAACAGAATCCCCCCCCCCCCCCATCCTGGGTAAGTAGGGAGGATGAGGGTGCAGTTATTGCTACTAATGCATAAAGCGTCTTAACTCCTGACCCATTTCTCCCTTCGCACCATTCTCCAGGAATGAAGTTGTGCTGATGTAAATAAATACATGTGAATGTGAAATTCTTGACAGGGCAAAGTGCAGGGAGGGTCAAAGACAGAGTTCATTATGACTCCAGGCTCTCTTCCACTCTTGAGCTTTCAAGGCCTTATCCACCATTGCAATCTTCCAATTCCACTCTCCCTCCTTATAAACGCATAACAATAGTCCTTGTATTTGGTATAAGCTCCTTACGACTTTGAACTACTCCACTCGCTCCCCATCCCCCAAAAGATAGAGTTCAAAATCCTTATCCTCGCCTTCAAAGCCCTCCATGGCCTTGCTCCTTCTTACCTCTGTGACCTACCTTCTTACCCCCAAACCCACCTGTCCGCTCAGCAGGCCCCGGCCTGCCCCACATACCCAGCCCCACCCTGCCATCGGCGGTCAAACCTTCAGCCTCTCTGCCCCCACCCCGTGGAACTCTATTCCACAGCCACTCCACCTTGCTCCCTCCCTCGCCACCTTCAAGCCCCGTCTCAAGACCCTCCTCTTCGACCTCTCCTTTGGTCACCTTCCCCGCCCTCCGCCACTCCTGATCCCGGGCCTCTCGGGACCAAATCCCTGACTGTCCAGCATGAAAGGCACTGTAAGTGTCATTTGTTGTGGGACATATTTCTGCAAATTGTAGTTACTGTATTTTGTAGGCGAGTGTTTGTGTTTGATAAGCACCTTATCGCATCGTCAAACATCTCAAATCTCTTCATAGTTACAGTAATCTCTGCTCCCTCACAAACGGGAATTGGCAGCTTTGACTACTAACTTTCACTTCCAGTATCTTACACTTAACATCTCGAAGCGCCTTATTGTGGTGGGGTAATGGCGGGTGGGGGAGAGAGAGGGGGATGATGGTGGCTCTTTGGGAGTTTTTAACTGGAGAAGGGAGGAATTCTGGCTTTGGCAACCATTATTGGTGGTGCTTGGTGCCACCTAGCGGTTTGTTTCAGAAGTATAGCTATTGCAGAAGGTTCATTAATGGGTGGGTTGGGGGAGAGATGGAGGGAATCAGTGTTTTTTGGGGAAACCACGGTCCTGAATGTATTCTCTTGTTCCAAAGAACCGAAGGAAGAAAGACTGCTTCAATTGAGTTTACAAATCAGGAGTCGGTTTTGCAGAGTTGAGTTTTAAAAACAAATATACCAAGTATCCTGAAATCTGACTGAGCTCCTGTCCTCTTAATGAGGCAAGGAGAAACTCTTGTATTCCCCCCAAAAAAAGTTGGCCAGAACTTTGGGAGAAACTCACTTCCCTTTAACAATAGGGATCTTGCCCTCCACCTAAAGCACAGACAGGTTGGGATGCTCAGAGTTTGGGGGTCCTAGCTGAAGGCTGGCACTAGGTGGTAAGGCAGTGTGCCCTCCACTGCTGGCACTGAGCTCCATTCTGTAGCTTAACTGCCGCCCTGACTGAGCTCAGCAATTGACGAGCGATCCTGGAGTCTACTGCTCTGTGGTGGTTATTAATAATAATAATCCTGGCATTTGATACAGTGCCTTATCACGTCTTCGAAACGTCTCAAAACGCTTCACAGGATACACGGTGAAGTGACTGTATATTTTGTGGGCGAAATGTGGCAGCCAATTGCACACAACAGCATCCCACAAACAGTCGTGGATTGAGTGACCCAATTTTTTTTAAGGGATTATTACATGGTTTGAGGTTGAATCGAACATTAAGATCTTGATCTATACATACAGTACACTTCTGAAATTTCAGAATTTGAAATATTTAACGATTAAGACATTAAAAAGACAGCGAAAAGTTCTGGCTTTAGTCTGAGCAATGCAGGCAAAGCAGACAGTCTAGTTAATAATCCACATTCCTTAACTAGGTACATTTTAGCCATTAATTTAGTTGACAAGAATGTCCAAAATGAGTAAATGCTCAACGCAGGAAAATAAAGTAGGCTCAAAACAATTCAGTATGGCCAGTCTGATATTAAACTGAAGTCCTTTCTTCCCTTGCACAGTTGGGAAAATAGTATGTGGCATTTTTATTTATTTATATATATATATATATATATATAATATAAATTGTTACACAGTTTGAATTGTCCAGATAGCTCCTGCCCTGGGCATTGCAAGCAGATTACTACCTTTGGAAATGAACCAAATAAACCCATTGGTTATACATGACTGCACCTTATCCACAGCACCAGTACCTGATGGCTGGCAGGGTAGATTACTACTTGTTTGAAACTGTAAAGTGGAGTGGCTGTACATTTTGTGGGCGGAACGCCACAGCCGATTGTGCACAGTAGTGTCCCACTCACAGTGAAGTGACCTGAATTATTATTATTTTATTTTTTTGGAGGGATTATTACTCCCGGAAAAGCAATCCGCCAATCGACTACCAAACAGGCTCCTACTTATCGCTAGGTAAACAGGGTGTGTGTGGAGTAAGGAGACTTGCCCAACGTTTCACCCTGCCCAGGAATCGAACCTGGGTCCTCTCGCTTGCGAGGTGAGTGCTGTAACTGCTGAGCTACAGGACTCCATGCCTTTAAGCAGCGAGACCATCAATGTTAGTTGGTGGGGGGGAGGGGAGAGAGAAGCTGTTCCTGCATTTCTTAAAAGAGAATAACCATTGCTCTCCCCAATCCCACCCACCCCCCCCCCCCAGGTGTCGAAGGATGATCGCAGTGACATTGAGTCCAGCTCGGAGGATGACGACCCCATGACTAACGGTGGGGGCCACACCCGGCGCCATCGTCACAGCCCGTACAAGGGAACCAATGGGACCAACGGCCACCTGAGCCCCGGGGCCTGGGCGGAGGAACACTAAGGACATGAGCGTGAGCTTGTCCATCAGCCAGAAACCGGCCGAACTTTTTTGTGTGTTGGAATTGGGCCACTTTCTTTCCTGGGTGTTTCTACACAGAATTGAAGCCCACCCCACAAGTCAAGTCACTTAAACCCCAAAAACGCTTACAAACGATTTGTTGTTGGGGGAGAAAAGGGAGGGTGGGTGGTGGGGGGGGGGGCGAGGCAGGAGAGGACCTCTGTGAGAAGTTTGGGTGGGTAGGAGGGAGGGAGGGGGGGTTAACTTGTTGCTTCTGGGGGGAAATTCGAGCTGTATCTGTGAATGGAAATCCACTGTGTTTGGGCTGTCCTTCAAACCATCTCCTGTGTTTAATGTTTTTTATGATGATGATCATTATTATTGTATAAATTGGGTTGCGTGCAATTTGACGGGTTATATTTCAGGTCCCTGTTGCTGTCCTGACGGAATTATTCTCTCCCTGCACCCCCCCCCCCCCAACCTGCTGCCGCCTGTCGTCGTTCGATCTGTAACAAGTCGCAAAAGGGGGGGAGAGTGTGCGCGCGCGAGTGAGAGAGAAGAATGTAACGTTAAAAAATTAATGAAAAGTTGTAATATTTTGCGATGAGAGAATTAAGAGGAGTTGAGATGGTTTGTACTGCACTCCCAGCATCCAGGACACTATGCCCGTTTTACATTTATAAAGTGAACTTTTGGTTATTTATAAGAACCAAAGGAATCAGATTTATGAGGGGAAAATACCCCATGAGTTTTTTTTATTGGTGACCAATCTGCGACCTTTGACGTTAAGCTGAGCGCCAGTGAGAATGTATCCGAGACACTACCTTTGAAGTCTCATTACTGCAAACGTCCCGACTGTAAACCCTTCTCTTGGAAGTTGGGTCTTAAAGAGTCTTACCCAGGTGGTGGGGTGGGGGAGGAGAGGGAAGTCTCGAGGATAAAAGGAGTGTTGTCCAGACTCGGTTGAGTTTCCAAACCGGTTTTCCTTTCCAAAAGATATTGTTGCTGACGATGCGATTACAACAACAAAATCGTCTGAAGGCCAAAACCTTTTTTGGGAACGCAGCCTAACCTTGACCACACTCCTTTTTGGCTTTCATGGGGAGCGAAGAAAAGAGAGAGCGAGAAAGGGGGAGAGATACCTTCTGTTGTCCTTGACCTACAAATGTTGGACTCCAAGTAAAATGTGCCCCTTTCTCTCTGTGTTGTGGGAATCCCCCTTATGTTTGTTTTCTCTTTGTGTGACCAATCTCTTTGCCGACTGCAGTGCAGTTGCACACTTTTAATGAGACTATTTTTTTTTATGGGTTGTTGTTGATCAGCCGGTCGGGTGTCTGACTGACTGTCTGATCCACTTAGAAACCCATCACTGTCGCTTAAGAGCCTCCAAAATCAGACTCGAGTTCCACGTCCGGGGACATTTCCCTGCGTCTCTTATGGACTGCGCTCTCTCTCTCTCTCTCTCTTCGCTCTTTCCCCAAACTACCCCCCACCCCCATCCCAAATTACAAAACGTTCCAGAACTTTGTTGCACTTCAAAGGTTTTTCGTGCGTCAGCTTTAACTGAGGTTTCGGTCTGTCTGTCTGTGTGTGTGTGTGTATGTGTGTGTGTGTGTGTGGGCTTGTTCACTGCGTAGCAGTGTAAGTCGGGGTGGTTTAAATAATAAAAAAAAATTGTTTACAAACTAGACAACTGTAGGATTTTTTTTTAATTCATTCATTTTTTTCCCCCCACAAAAAATTCCATTTCGCGCCGGTTTAAACTCGCACCGACTCTTTTTTTTTTCTTTCGGGTTGTCGCAAAAAAAGAGGTTATCTCGCCTTGCCCCACGAAATAGTCCATTCACCTTCGAGTCTATCCTGTGAAGCGCTTTGATACGTCTCAGGATTATTATTATTTACGATTTGTTCTGACCGGGGGTGGGGGGAGAGAGAGAGACTACCCCAAGACTCAAAATTCCTTGGATACTGGCTGGAATTTCTGGTAGCGATGTGTGTGATTATAACGGGGGGGGAATCTCCATTCGTTCCAGCGTCCGTCAAAACTTCCTGATCCAAAAAAGGTGCCTTTGGGTTATTTCAGAACATTTCAGCCCAATTGTCCGAATCAGAAAGGTTGCTTTGTATGAGGTGCTCGGAGCAGAGTTGTGGTGAGCTGACGTCCCCGTGTTTCAAATAACATGATCAAAAACTTCTTTCTTTGTATTTTCTTCCACTTGCCATCCCACCCCCACCCCGCCCGATCCATAATCACACTCCTCTTTAAATCCCCTCATGCCCTGGCACCTCCCTCCCTCCCTCTCTCCCTCTCAAACCTGCTTACCCCTCACCACCAATTGCCTCCACTCTGCTGGCTCCGGCTTCCTGTACATACCTCGTCCCCTTCGCTCCCACCGTCAGTGGCGGTGACTTCAGCCACAACGCCCTGAAACTCTCAAACTCTCTGCAACAATCCCTCCGCCGCTCCCCCTCCCTCTCCACTTTTATCTCCTGCCTAAAGACCTTCCTTTTTGATCGTGCTTATGGTCACCCTCTTTCCCCCCCGCCCGGGTCGGGGTCAGACTCCACCACTGTCGAGCCCCCTCGGACGCTACCCCACATGAAGGGGCGCTGTGTTGTAATCAAGTTTTAATCAAACCAGGAAGGAAGGGACGGGTTAAAATTAGAAATGTGAAAAGGGAAGTGAATCTTCAAAGCACAGCAGTGGGGTGAGTTGGGATGGATTGTGTGACGTCTGTTTGCTCTGCTCTGGGACGCTACTCTGCGTGAAGGGCTCTCTATGAATGCAATTTGTGATGTGGATAGCATCCATTTTAACAGAGTTAATGAGTGAGCAAATGGAGAAGGGGAGGAGGAAAAGTTTCACACACACACACACACACACAATAGTTTGGGATATTGGAAGCCGAGTCCATAACCATTATTGTTTTACAAAATAAAATGCCTTTTTTTAAAAAAAAACAGAGTAAACTACAGGGGTTTTGGGGGGAACGAGGCAGGTAAACGGGGCCTGAGAGGATTGCTGTTACAAGACTTACACAGATGTCATGGGCCTGAATGGTTTTACGTCCTGTAAATTTCTATGCAATTGATGCATTTTTATATTTCCTTCCACAGGTGATATGGACGACAAAGTACACTTGTATAACTAGCACTTTTCACATCAGGAGCACGTCCCAAGGCAAGATGTATGCTCTGGTCAAAGCATTGGAACACACTGCCTGAAAGGCTGGTGGAAGCCGATTCTATAAGGGAGGAGTAGATAATGATTTTGAGAGGACAGGTTTGCAGGGCTATGGGGAGAGCGCGGGGGAGAGGGGTTGATCAGAGCTATGGGGAGAGGGTGGGAGAGTGGGGTTGAATTGGAAGCTCTTTTCAAAGAGCCGACACAGACACGATGGACCGAATGGCCTCCTTCTGTGCTGTGTAATTCTATGGTTCTATGAAGCCAGCATTTATCTCTTTTAGACCACAAGCTTTGATGCTGTTCAAAACAGGGAAGCAATTAGCAGGTTAACCAACTACCCTAAAGACTCTATTTTGCGTGTGTGTGTGTATAAAATCTTTTTAAAATAGGGCTTTGTCCTTCTTCATGGCGATTTGCTTCCAGTTGGGCAGAGCCTCAAACTCTTCCCGTGACATTCCAAACACAGCCTTGAAATCCTGCACCGACAGCGACTGCTGTTGGAGGAAGAGAGAATAATAATAATAATCCCTGCATTTGATATAGCGCTTTTCACGTCGGGAGGACGTCCCAAAGCGCTTCACAGAACACACTGTAAAGTGAATTGACTGTATATTTGTGGGCGAACGCGGCAGCCAATTGCGCACAGCAATGTCCCACAAACAGTCGTAGATTGAAAATGACCAATTTATTATTGTTTTTGGTTTTTGGAGGGAATATTATTAGGCTCTGTGTGGAGTAAGGAAACTTGCCCGAGGTGTCGCCCTCTGCCTGGAATTGAACTCAGGTCTCTCACTTGCAAAGCGAGAATGGTTATTGTGCTGCTTCAGAGATCGTCTGATCGTCTGCAGAGATGAGGGCGGAAGGAATTGCCCCACTTCAACCCTTTGACCCATCGGCTACAGGACTTTACGGAGCCTTGTAGCTCAGTGGTTAGAGCGCTTGCAAGCGAGAGGACCCAGGTTCGATTCCCAGGCAGGGCCAAACGTTGGGCAAATTTCCTTACTCCACACACCTCTGTTTACCGAGCAGTTAGTAGGAACCCGGTTGTAAGTCGAGTGGCAGATTGCTTTTCCCGGGGGTAATAATTCCTTAATAATAAAATTTTGGTCACTCAATCCACGACTGTTTGTGGGACGCTGCTGTGCGAAAATGGATTTTTGAATCGTCCTTCCGAAGTGATAAGACACTCTATGAAATCCAAGATTATTATTATTATTTTAATAATTATTATTATAATAATACTTGCATTTGATAGAGCACCTCATCATGTCTTTGAGACGTCTCAAAGCTCTTCACAGAATATACTGTAATGTGAATTGACTATATGTTTTGTGAGCGAAACGCCTCTATAACTGGCCTTGATGTCAGGCTGTTGAGGTGCTAACGGGACAACCAGCGGACCATCAAACTGCAAGGATTTTTATTATTATATCGTGTCTCGTCTTCACCCAATCCCCGTTCTATTGACTTCACATCGGGCGGTTTTGAGCCCAGTTTCCCTGCCCTGACACCTCCCTGGTAACTGAGCCAGCTGTATTATTATTTTTTTTAAGGGAGTATTAACCCTGGAAAAACGATCCACCAATCGACTAACAACCTGGCTTCTACTTACTGCCAGGTCAACGGAGGTGTGAGGTGTAAACGTTTTGTCCTGGGAATCGAACCCAGGACTCTTGCTTGCGAGGCGAGTGCTCTAACCACTAAACTACAGGACTCATTCCCTATAACGGAATTGTTCTCGTCGCTCTCCTGCACTCTGTCCGGATCCCACGTGTGTCACAGAGACCAAAAGAGTGCAGCCTCGAGTGACCACTGGAAGTAAATCCATTGGCGGATCGCTTTTCGGGGAGATAATAATCCCTCCCAAAAATAATCTGGTCACTCGATCCCTGACTGTTTATGGGATTACTGCTGTGCCCAATTAGCTGCCGCATTTCGCCCATAAAATACCCAGTCAATTCATTTTACTTTCTTCAGCTCAACGTGCGAAAAACCGAGGCCCTCCTGATTGGCTCACGTCAGCGCCTCCGCACCTCAGGCGCTGACAGCATCAGCATCCAAGGCCGCACTCTCCACCTCTCAAAGCCATCAGGAACCTCGGAGTTCTGTTCGACCCTGAGCTGTCCTTTCTCCCTCACATCCGCACCACAACTGGCACCGCCTTCCATCACCTCCGGAATATCGCCAGACTACGGCACTACCTCACCCCTCACGCGGCTGAAACCCTGGTTCACGCCTTTGTCACCTCAAGGCTGGACTATGGGAACTCTCTCCTCGTCGGCCTTCCCGGCCCTCCCTCCACACTGCAGGTCATTCAGAACTCTGCAGCTCGTGTACTGTCCCGCACCAGACACCGCGACCACATCACTCCCACCCTCACCCTCACCCTCGCCCTCGCCCTCACCCTCACCCTCACCCTCGCTCGCCTCCACTGCTCCCCATCCCCCAGAGGATTGATTTCAAGATCCTCATCCTCACCTACAAGGCCATTCACGGCCTCGCTCCCTCCTACCTCTCCAACCTACTATCCCCCTACCTACCTGCCCGTACCCTCCGTTCCTCTGGCTCCGGTCTGCTCCACGTCCCCCGCCCCAACCGCCCTACCATCGGTGGTCGGGCCTTCAGCCTCTCAGCCCCGAGGCTCTGGAACTCTATCCCAGTGCCTTCACCGCTTCCTCCCTTTCCTCCTTCAAGGCCGGTCTCAAAACCTTTCTCTTTGACCGTGCCTTCAGCTCCCCTCTCGACTCTCTTCCTCCTCCTCGCTCCCTCCCTTCCCTCCCCTCACCCTGACCATTTCCCCCCTGCTCGGGTCATGACCCAACTGTGCAGCGCCTTGGGACGTCCTCCTGACGTGAAAGGCGCTCTATAAATGGAATCTTGTTGTTGTTGTTGTTGTTGTACAGTGTTTCCTGTGAAGCGCTTTGAGCCGTCTTGACGATAAGGCATGATATCGAATGCAAGGATTATCATTAAGAGTCTATCAAATCTTTCCCCTTGAACTGCATTCCACCATAGACACCTTCATTATATTGTGGCCTCCCCAGCTCCTCCCTCCACAGGCTGCAGATCATCCAGAACTAACTGCAGCCCGTGTCCTCCCCCCACACCAGGTTTCATGACCCCATCACCTCCATCCTCGCCCGACTCCACTGGCTTCCCATCACACAGAGGATACAGTTCAAGGTCCTGGTCCTCACCTTTAAAACCCTCCATGGCCTCGCTCTCCTTACCTCTGTGATCTCCTAAACCCCTACCATCCTACTTGCTCCCTCCGCTCAGTGGGCTCCGGCCTGCTTCACATCACTTTTGGCGGGTCTTCCTTTACTCTGTCCCCACCCTCTGGAACTCCATCCCGCAGTCCCTCTGCCTCGCTCCCTCCCTCGCCACCTTCAAGACCCTCCTCTTTGACCGTGCTTTCGACTTCCCTGCTTTCCTCCCCCCTCCCCCACCCCAACCCTCAGCTTGGGCCCGAAACTCTGTCTCTCCAGCGCCTTGGGACGTCCTCCCAACGTGAAAGGCGCGATACACATGTAATTTTGTTGTTGTTTCTCGCCCTCCTTCCTGGTGTAGCCACACAACAACAACAACAACAACAAGATTCCATTTGTAAAGCGCCTTTCACGTCAGGAGGACGTCCCAAGGCGCTGCACAGTTGGGTCATGACCCGAGCAGGGGGGAAATGGTCAGGGGAGGGGAGGGAGAAAGGAGGGGGGAAATGGTCAGGGTGAGGGGAGGGAAGGGAGGGAGCGAGGAGGGGAAGAGAGTCGAGAGGGGAGCTGAAGGCTCGGTCAAAGAGAAAGGTTTTGAGACCGGCCTTGAAGGAGGAAAGGGAGGAAGCAAGGCGAAGGCACTGGGGGATGGAGTTCCAGAGCCTGGGGCTGAGAGGCTGAAGGCCCGACCACCGATGGTAGGGCGGTTGGGGCGGGGGACGTGGAGCAGACCGGAGCCAGAGGAACGGAGGGTACGGGCAGGTAGGGGGATAGTAGGTTGGAGAGGTAGGAGGGAGCAAGGCCGTGAATGGCCTTGTAGGTGAGGATGAGGATCTTGAAATCAATCCTCTGGGGGATGGGGAGCCAGTGGAGGCGAGCGAGGGTGGGAGTGATGTGGTCCCGAAGCCTGGTGCGGGACAGTACACGAGCTGCAGAGTTCTGAATGACCTGCAGCTTGTGGAGGGAGGTGGCGGGAAGGCCGGCGAGGAGAGAGTTCCCATAGTCCAGCCTTGAGGTGACAAAGGCGTGAACCAGGGTTTCAGCAGCGTGAGGGGTGAGGTAGTGCCGTAGTCTGGCGATGTTCCGGAGGTGATGGAAGGCGGTGCCAGTTGTGGTGCGGATGTGAGGGAGAAAGGACAGCTCAGGGTCGAACAAAACGCCGAGGTTCCTGACTGGCTTTGAGAGGTGGAGAGTGCAGCCTTGGATGCTGATGGTGTCAGCGCCTGAGGTGCGGAGGCGCTGACGTGAGCCAATCAGGAGGGCCTCGGTTTTTCGCACGTTGAGCTGAAGAAAGTTGTCTCTCGTCCAGGACTCGATGTCGGACAGGCAGCTGTCAGGACATCGGTGGTCGTGGAGTTGAGAGTAGAGGAGGAAAGGTAGAGTTGGGTGTCATCCGCATACATGTGGAAGTTAACCCATGTCTGCGGATGATGTCACCAAGGGGGAGCATATAGAGGGTGAAGAGGAGGGGACCGAGGACAGAGCCCTGAGGGACACCACATGAGACAGTGCGGGGGGTGGAGGAGAAGCCATTCGTCGAGACAAAGTGAAGACGGTGAGAAAGGTACGACCTAAACCATTCAAGGACAGTGCCTTGAAGGTTGAGGTGGGAGGACAAGCGGTGGAGTAGGATAGCGTGGTCGACCGTATCGAATGCTGCCGATAGGTCGAGGAGGACGAGGAGACAGAGGGAGCCCTGGTCACAGATGGTCAGGATATCATTGGTGACCTTGACCAGGGCAGTTTCTGTGCTATGGGCAGCACGGAAACCTGACTGAAGGGGTTCGAAAAGAGAATGGGTGGAAAGGAAAGAGCGCAGTTGGGAGGCGACAACTCTTTCCAAGACCTTGGAGAGAAAGGGGAGGTTGGAGATGGGCCGGTAGCTTGATAGCTGCGACGCATCAAGGGAGGGTTTTTTCAGGGTGGGCGTGATGATGGCAGTTTTTAATGGAATGGGGACAGAGCCAGAGGAGAGGGACAGGTTGATGATGTCAGTGATATGTGGGGCAAGAAAGTGGAGCTGGGAGATAAGGAGTGGAGTGGGGATGGGGTCAAGGGAGCAGGTGGTTGGTTTTAGGGATAGGATGAGTTCAGTGACAGAGGGTGGGGAAACGGGTACGAAGGTGTGTAGGGGAGGATGGGTAGGAGTCGGAGTGTGGGAGGGAAGGGGTGGGTGGTGGGTGGAAGTTGGAGGGGAAGTGACCGCGGAGCGGATTCCCTTGATCTTGGATTCAAGGAAATCCAGCATCTCCTCGCAGTGAAGGTTGGAGGAGATGACCTGCGCGGGGTGGCGGGGGGACGGAGGAGTCGGGATGTGGTGGAAAACAGTAGCCTGGGGTTGTTCTTCGCCTCCAGGATTATCCTGGAGTAGAAGGACGACTTGGCCGAGGCTAGAGTGGAGCGGTAAATTTTGAGGAGGTCCAGCCAGATTTGTCGGTGGACCGTTAGGCCAGATTTGACACAGGTGCGTTCAGCAGCCCGCACCTGGCTTTTCAGTGAGCGGAGGTGGGTGGTGTACCAGGGGGAGGAGCGGGAGTAGGAGACAGTGCGGGAAGTGATGGGGGCAAGAGTATCGAGTGTGGAGGAGAGGGTATTGTGGAGGAGGGAGAGAGGAGAAGAGGGGTCGGTGAGGGTTGAAGGCCAGAGGGAGAGGAGTTCAGAGGACTCCAAGGCATCGGTTAGGGATTGTGGGGGTAACTTCTTCCAAGGGCGGTAGAAGATGGTGGTGGGTCTGGTGGAGGTGGGGAGGGGGTGGAGGTGGTGAAGGAGATGAAGTAGTGGTCAGAGATGGCCTTGTCGGTAATAGTGACATCCGAGACACTGAGGCCCCGGGTGATCACCAAATCGAGTGGGTGGCCGTGACTGTGAGTGGGGGAGTTTATGTGTAAGGAGAGGTTGAGTGAGGAGAGCAGGGAAGAGAAGTCTGTGGAGATGGAGCAGGAGGGGGTGAAGTGTAGGTTAAAGTCGCCCAGGATGATGAGGCGATCGGAGCAGAGGCAAAGAGATGTGAGGAGTGTTGAAATGTCAGAGATGAAGGTGGGAGAGGTTTTAGGGGGCCGGTAGAGGAGGAGGATTTTAAGGGAGAGGAATGAGGGGTGGGAGAGGGTGAGGTGCTCAAAGGAGGGGAAAGAGCCAGAGGAGTAGGGGGATAGGGCAAGTGGTGTCCTTGAGATAAGGGCAACACCACCGCCACGGCGGTTGGGGCGGGGGATGTGGTGGGAGGTGTAGCCGGGTGGCGTGGCCTCCGTGAGGGGGAAGGTGTCGCCTGGGGTGAGCCAGGTTTCTGTTAAGGCCATGATATCAACGTTCTCATCAAGGATGAGATCGTTGATGACCAGGGCCTTGTTGCAGAGGGAGCGGACATTTTGCAGTCCGATGTGGAGGGAGCGGTTGACAGAAGGGTGTGTGGGAGGGGAGGGGGGTCCAGGTTGTGAGGCAGGGGTGGGGGGGATGGGATGAGGGAGGAGAGGTTGACTCCCCGGGTCTGTGTCCGGGGTGGGTGGCGAGTGTGGTGGGGAATGGGGCAGTCGGTGTGGCTGCTGCTGGACAGCCAACGCCGAGTGCCGCGGTGAGCCCGGCGGAGGATTCCCAGACTGGAGCAGAGGGAGGGGGTGGGGGGTCAAGTGGGGATAGAAGACGAGAGGGACGGAGAGAGAGGAGGAGAGAGCGGGAGAGATGCAGAGGGGGAGGGTTTGGGGGAGAGAGGAGGGGGGAGGGAGGGAGGGGGTGAGGGGGCTCGGGTCAAAGCGGCAGCCATAGTGCGCACGCGGGGACCGGGAGCGAGCGGTCAGGTGGATGGCATTATCCCGTAGATTGGGGCAGCGAACCCAACAGGACCATAGTGGGCTCTGATGTGAGCCCTGGGGGGGGGGGGGGCGCAGGGTTTTTTTTTTTTGTGCGCGCGCACTACCTGAAAACTAATCTATGACGTCGCAGTTCCCCCGCTCCGCCCCCCCCCCCCCCCCCCCCGGGGCTGAACTCGCTCCGGCGTCGAGTTTAAGTACCTGGGTCAGTAGGGCTCCTCCCCGCACTGTCCTGCCGCCGCTCACAGACCTTGAGAGTTTCGCTCGCAGAGAGAGATCAGCACTAACCTCTTTCCTGGCTCTGTTCACGCCCTGGGGCAGCTGGTACGGCTGTTTGTTGATCAGCATCGCGAGCGAGAAAGTCTGGCACAGGCTGAGCTCGATTTTAGAATTTCCCCTGTTCAGGTCCTAGAGCAACGAGATACCAGTGTGACATGAGCAACAACTTAAACCCTTCCACACACAAAACATCTGTCCAATGGTCTTCAGGCTCTCTGCCCCCAACCTCTAGAACGTCATCCCACAGACCCTCCGCCTCACCCCCTCCCTTGCCTCCTTCAAGACCCACCTGAAGACCCTCCTCTTTGACCGTGCCTTTGGTCACCCTCCTACCCCTACCCTCCCCGCCCTTGACAGTGGCAGAGCACCACACTGAGCTGGAGGGGGGAGGTGACCGTAGGCACTGGTCGAAAGGAAGGTCTTCAGGTGCGTGACCTGAAGGTGGGGAGGGAGGTGGCAAGATGAGTGTATACAGGAAGAGAGAACCAGAGTTTTGGGGCATAGTGGCTGAAAGTGCGGCCACCGATGGTGGAACCGAGGGCATGAGGGACGAGTAGAAGGTCCTTTCGTGCCACTGAGTGGGTTCTTACGCTATGTTAACCCTGGTTTCTCCCGCTTTCCCTCCATCTCCCTCGGGTGTCTGCCCACCTTCTGTGTGCAGAAGCCGTGAGCCAATGTGTGTGTCTGTGGCCTGAGTGGGTCAGTACTCACGGCTGTGATCTGGGTGATGATCGCAGTGTCTCTATGTTCATTCTTCAGCTGTTCGTACGGTTTCCCTCCCTGCGTAAAACAAAACACGGTTCGTGTCTGTCTACGGGTTTTATCGGCCGCCACATTTGCCTACAAATGCCTAACAACAACAATGCTATCCCGTGTGAAGAACTTTGTGAAGATCTTTCTGACACTTGCCTGTGATACAGTCAGTGAGTCAGTGACTACAGGGCATCAATGTAAGATAGTTAGCAAATAGGGACAAACAGGATGCAGGGATTATTATTAGATCGGTTTATAGAAAGGAGTCCTCTCCTCCAGGAGTGCGAGGAAATGACAGGTAAATAATAATAATCCTTGCATTTGATACAGCCCTTGTCATGTCGTTGACACGTCTCCAAGCGCTTCACAGAGTATACTGTGACATGAATTGACTGTGTATTTACTTTGTGGGCAAAATGCGGCAGCCAATCATGCACAGCAGTGCCCCCACAAACAGCCGTGGATTGAGTGACCCAAAATATTTTTTTGAAGCAATTATTACCCCCGGAAAAGTGATCCGCCAATCAATTAACAACCGGGTTCCTACTTACTGCCAGGTAAACAGAGGCACGTGTGTGGAGTAAGGAGGCTTGCCCAATGTTTCGTCCTGTCCGGGAATCGAACCTAGGTTTCTCGCTTGTGAGGCGAGGGCTCTAACCACTGAGCTCCAGGACTTAGGAATGTTGGCCGTGGCAGAGTTTGACCATCGCAGTTACTCACGCTCCATTTGCTGATGTCCCAAGCCACGAACCAGCCTGTGAATGTTGGAGGTTCAAAGCCCTGTTTGATGATGATTATGGGGGTGTCCACATCCCGACCACTGGGGTGTGTAATAAGGTATTTCTGGGCTGTGGACAGCGATTCTTGCCTCTCTGTCTTATTCGCATCTTTCCCGATCCACAAAAATATCTGGGTGGGGGGGGAGAAAAAAATCAACACCTTCTGCAAATGTAGACATCACAAGATCACAGGAAAAGGTTCTGACAAAGACTCAATCCACGACTGTTTGTGGTGCGCTGCTGATTGGTTGCTGTGTTTTGCCCACAAAAATATAATAATAATCCTTGCATTTGATACAGTGCTTTTCACGTTGGGGTAAAAGTGAGGGAGTGGGGCTAGTTGGTGTAAGAGTGGGCAAGTGGGACTAGTTGGGGTAAGAATGGGGGGAGCGGGGACCAGTTGGGGGAAGAATGGGGGGAGCGGGGACCAGTTGGGGTAAGAACGGGGGGAGCGGGGACCAGTTGGGGTAAGAACGGGGGGAGCGGGGACTAGTTGCTGGCTCTTTCAAAGAACCGGCACAGGCTCGATGGGCCGAATGGCCTCGTTTTGAGCTGTAAGCTCGTATGTTTCTATGATCTACCTGGTCCCAGGTGTCGAGGAGCATCACATCTCCCTCACTCAGGTCCTCCTGTGTGAAGCTGGTGACTTCGGTGACGATGAACCTGCCGGTGTTGGCCGAGCACTCGAACAGCCGAGGAGGGTAATCCGGGACCTCCTGCTGCAACCTGGAAAAGCGAGACACCGTCAGCCATGTGCACAGAACCGGACCAAATGATCGCAACACAACACACAATTACACCTACACAACAGCCCAAGCCACTGGGCAGTCAGGGACTTGGACCTAAGTTGCGGTAGGGTTGGGATCAGAAGGGGTGGAGGGCAGGGAGGGTGGGGGTAGGAGAGTGGGGGTAGGATGTTGACCGAAGGCGCGGGCGAAGAGGAGGGCCTTGAAGAAGGCGAGGGAGGGGGGAGAGAGAGAGAGACACAATTCTCTGAGCTAATTGGCAAAAGAATGAGAACGGGATTTTATTACGGAACTCACTGCCCGAAGCGATGGTGGAAGCAGAGAGCGCAGATACATTTCAGAGGAAGTCAGAGACACACACAGGACGAGGGAGAAAGGGAATGGGAGGGGAGAGAGGGAGGGAGTGTGAGGTGACTGGAGGAGTGTACAAACACCGGCACAGACTGGTTGGGCCAAGTGGCCGGTTTCTGTGCTGTAGAATCCCAAAATAAAGAGACATTGATCTGTCAGTATAAAATAATAATAATAATAATCCCCGCATTTGACACAGCGCCTTATCACGTCTTCGAGATGTCTCAAAGCGCTTCACAGAATATACTGTAAAGTGTAGTGACTGTATATTTTGTGGGCAAAACGCAGCAGCCAAGTGCATGGAGTAAGGAAACTTGCCTAAGGTTTTGCTTTGCCCGGC
Source organism: Callorhinchus milii (assembly GCF_018977255.1). Lineage (NCBI taxonomy): Eukaryota > Metazoa > Chordata > Chondrichthyes > Chimaeriformes > Callorhinchidae > Callorhinchus > Callorhinchus milii. The sequence continues at coordinate 1,241,846 of NW_024704768.1, forward strand.
AAGCGAACCTGGGTCCTCTCGCTTGGGAGGCGAGGACTCTAACCACTGAGCTACGGGATTACCATAAAGTAGAGCGAGAGAGTGAGGAGGGAGAGAGAGAGAGAGAGCGAGAAGGGGGGAGAGAGAGAGAGAGCGAGGAGGGGTAGAGAGAGAGAATTGGGGAGGGGAGAGAAAGGTTGGGTGAGGAGTTTCTGGTTTGGAATTACTTTTTGTCACTGGCGTAGGGAGCTTTGCCGCCCAGAGCTTCCCAGAATTTTGCCGGTTCTTGTCCCTCGGCCACGATGATGGGTTCTCCTTCCGGGATGATTCCCGCAACTTCTTTCGCCATTTCCCGTTCATCCCCACTGGATCCCTGCGGGGGGTGGGGGTGGTGGGGAACAGAGGCAAACCCCAACCATACACATCAGTGATTAACAATCCTGGTATTCGATGATCATAAAAAATAATAATCCTCACATTTGCCACAGCGCCTGATCACGTCGTCGTCAAAGTGCTTCACAGGATACACTGTAAAGTGAAGTGACTGTGTATTTTGTGGGTGAACCGCGGTTTGCCGAGCGGAGGAGTGGGGTAGGAGGAGATCAGAGTGGTTAGGAAGCTAAGTCCACGTGCCCCCACTCTGCCCGCTCCACCATCGGAGGTTGAGCCTTTAGCCTGTCTGGAACTCCATCCCGCAGTCCCTCTACCTCGCTCTCGTCCTTGCCTCCTTCAAGGACCGTCTCAAGACCTTCCTCTTTGACCACACCTTTGGTCATCTTCCCACCCCCTCCTTCCCTGCCCTCCACCCTCTTGACTCTAGCCCGCAACCCATTTACAAACACTGGACTGTGCTCTGGCAATTGGGGCTTCCTCCCGATGTGAAAGGTGCTGTGTAAACACAATGTGTTGTTGTTGTTGTTGGGTGTGAAGGGATTTGTAGGTGACCTAGAAATGTATTTGCCGGGGGCCTGGCGAGGACTGGGGCCAGGGGTGCTTTTAGGGGTAGAATCCTGTACCTTCCCACACCACAGATAGCAGCTGCTCTCGGTCTTCAGGAGGAAGACATCGTTGGAGTTGAGGGACGAGCTGTAGGCTGCGACCTCGATGGCTTTGGTGTTGAACGTCTCTGAACCGTGAACCTGAACCAGCCTCACTGGGGGCTCGGGCTGAGTGCTCCCCCTCCTTGACGAGCCGCCCTGACCATGCGAAACACACGTTAAGAACATGAAGTAAGAACTTAAGAAAATGTTGGACCAAAAAAAAGACAGAGGTCCATCCAGTTCGCTTTCCATTCACAACCCCCAACCCCCCACCCCTTCCCCTTCTCCTCCCCCAGGGGTGGAATCTTGGGTCAAAAGATTCGGGGGAGTCAGTTATGGTTGCGCTTTCAGCCGTTGCACCCCAAACCTCTGGAACGCTCTCCCTCAATCCCTCCGCCTTGGCCCTCGCTGCTCTTTTTCAAATCCCGCCTGAAAACCTTCCTCTTAACTCGTGCTTATGGACACCTCTCCCCCCCCCCCCCCCCCACCCCGACCCCAGGACCGGCCCCGGCTCAGTCAGGCTCCACCACTGTTGAGCTCTGAGACTCTACCCTGGGTGGAGGGCGCTATATAAGTGCAAGTTGTGGTTGTTGTGTTGTAGTTATTGTTGTTGTTGTTGGCATTGTTGTTGGCATTGTTGTGGTTGTTGTGGTTATTGTTGTGGATGTTGTTGTTATTGTTGTGGCTGTTGTTGTTGTTGTGGCTGTTGAAGACACAAGTCTGCCAACAATAGAGATGCACCAAAGGGATAAGGACACGGAGCAACTTAGGGAAATTTTCATCAGTAGAGAATTGGTGCCGGGAAACCGTTAGCATTAAAAAGTGACAAATCCCCGGTCCGGATGGTTTGCATCCCAGGGTTTTAAAAGAGGAGCTTATGAGTTAGTGGAGGCCTTGTGTCTGATCTTCCAAAATTCCTTGGATTCTGGAACAGTGCCCATGGATTGGAAGATCGCAAATGTCACACCACTATTTAAAAAAGATGGAAAGGAAAAGATGGGGAACTATAGGCAGTTAGTCTCACATCAGTGATGGGAAAAATTTAGAATCGTTGATTAAGTGGAGTCCTGTAGCTCAGTGGTTAGAGCACTCGCTTTGCAAGTGAGAGACCCGAGTTCAATTCCAGGCAGAGGGCGAAACCTTGGGCAAGTTTGCTTACTCCACACAGAGCCTAATAATAATCCCTCCAAAACAAAACAATAATAAATTGGTCATTTTCAATCTACGACTGTTTGTGGGACATTGCTGTGCGCAATTGGCTGCCGCGTTCGCCCACAAATATACAGTCAATTCACTTTATAGTGTGTTCTGTGAAGCGCTTTGGGACGTCCTCCCGACGTGAAAAGCGCTATATCAAATGCAAGGATTATTATTATTATTAAGAATGTGGTAATGCGGTATTTAGGGCACAATATAATTAGGCCCAAGTCAACACGGCTTTACAAAAGGGAAGTCACGTTTGACAAATCTCATAAGAGATTTTTGAGGATATTTCCAGTAAACTCGATAAGCGTGAATCAGTGGATGTGGTCTATTTGGACTTCCAGAAGGCATTCGATAAGGTGCCGCATAAAAGGTTAGTCCAAAAGATAAGGGCCCATGGAATTGGGGGGAGCATATTAACGTGGGGAATGGTTAACGGGTAGGAAACAAAGAGTAGGGATAAACGGGTCCTTTCCGGATTGGCGGGATGTGACTAGTGGAGTGCCACAAGGACCAGTCCTTGGGCCTCAGCTATTTACCATCTACATCAACGATGTAGATGAGGACATCGAAGTTAATATATCTAAATTCGCAGATGACACAAAACTAGGAGGAAGTGTCAACACAGAGGACGACATTAAAAAATGCAGCGAGACGTAGATAGGTTAGGTGTTGGGCAGGTAGGTGGCAGATGAAGTATAATGTAGGGAAGTGCGAAGTCATCCACCGGAGCAAAAACAGTAGAGCGGGTTATTTTTTAGAAGGGGAGAGATTGGAATGTGTTAGCGTCCAGAGGGACTTGGGTGTCCTTGTACACCAATCACAGAAAGTTAGTCTGCAGGTGCAGCAGCAATTAGGAAGGCGAACGGTATGTTAGCATTCATTATGAAAGGATTAGAGTATAAGAGTAGGGAAGTCTTGCTGCAACTGTATAGGGCCCTGGTGAGACCACACCTGGAATACTGTGTGCAGTTTTGGTCTCCTTATTTAAGGAAGGATGTACTTGCCTTGGAGGGGGTGCAGCGTAGATTTACTAGGTTAGTGACCAGGGATGAAGGGGTGAGTTACGAGGATAGGCTGACCAAGTTGGGCGTATATTCTCTAGAATACAGAAGAATTAGAGGGGATCTTATAGAAACCTATAAGATCATCAAAGGGCAATGATAGAGTAGATAGTGGGAGATGAGGGGTAACTAAAACCAGGGGTCACAACCTTAAAATTAGAGGCAGCCCTTTCGCACTGAGTTGAGGAAGAACTTCCTCACTCAAACGGCGGTGAATGTATGGAACTCACTACCCCAAAGGGCTGTTGACGCTCAGTCCTTGAACATATTCAAGACTGAGAGAGATAGATTTCTTATTGCAAAAGGGATTAAGGGATATGGGGATAAGGCAGCGTCAGGTTATTAGCTGGAGTTAGATGAGAAGATCAGCCATGATTGAATGGCGGGGCAGGCTCGAAGGACTGAATGACCTACTCCTGCTCCTACATGTTATGTTATGTTGTGGTGTTGTTGTTGTTGTGTTGGTGGTGGTGTTGTGGTTGGTGTTGTGGTGATGGTGTTGTTGTTGTTGTGTGGTGATGGTGTTGTTGTGGTGATAGTGTTGTTGTTGTTGTGGTGGTGGTGTTATGGTGGTGGTTGGGGGTGTTGTGGTGGTGGTGTTGTTGTTGTTGTGGTGGTGGTAGTGTTGTTGTTGTTGTGGTGGTGGTTGGTGGTGTTGTTGTTGTTGTGGTGATGATGGTGTTGTTGTTGTGGTGTTGTTGTTGTTGTGGTGGTGTAACTTCCCGCACATAGTGTCAGTCACTTTACCTCGAAGATGATTATCTTCCCCTTGAAGATGGCCATGAAGTGCTTCGGTTCTCGGCCCATAGTGACCCTGACCTGCACCGGCTCCCCCCGGTGCTCCCCGTCCACCCTCACCGCCTGCAACGCTGAGGCCGTCACCTCGTCTTGGGTGGCGTGCCGGCCCTGGGGGGGAGGGAAGGGGGGAAGGGGGCGTGGAGAGGGGGGAAGAGGGGGGGGAAAGGGGGAGGAAAGAAGCGGGGAAGAGGGGGAAAGAAGGGGGAGGGGGGAAGGAGGGAGAAAGAAAACCGAGCTTCTCAATACAATCCACCCCATGATTCCAAGCTGATTGCCCCGTTTCTCCCACAAAACACACAGTCACTACACTCCACAGTAAAAAGGAAACCCCGTGAAATGCTTTGGGTCTCACCCCCGCCCCCGTGTGAAAACCCCACAAAACTGCGAGGATAATAATAATCATAATCATAATAATAATAATGCCATTTGATACATCACACCATTGAGTTGCTTCATGGGATATATTGTAAAGTGTAGTGACCGTATTTTTTGGGTGAAACGCGGCAGCCAATTGCACAAAGCAGCGTCCCCACAAACAGCCGTGGACTGAGGGGGGTGTGTGTGTGGGGGGGGGGGGGGGTGGGGTGCGGAGTGGGGTGCGGAGTGGGGGGTAAGGAACCTTGCCCAAGGTTTCGCCCTGAACTGACCCGGCCGGGAATCGAACCCGGGTCCTCTGGCTTACGAGGCGAAGGGTCTAACCCCTGAGCTACAGGGTCTCCACCACACAGGGGTGGCTTGGCTCCCAGGTGCCCCACACGCCACACACCCACCTGCCAGATGTACAGGATGAAGCGCTCCCTCCTGTTGACCAGGTACGTGTACAGGACCAGGTAACAGTCGCCTCCGTAGAAAAAGCCGCACTTCTCGGGCTCCACCGGCGTCAGCTCCAGGTTCTCAATCCTCCAAACCTGAGAGAGAAAGTCCACCGTAACCCCCACAATCCCAGAACATCACAGCACAGCACAGCAGGAGGCCATTCGGGCCTGTGCCGCCTGGTGATCAACAGCCACCAACTGGCCCCACTCCCTGCTCTCACCCCAACTAGTCCCACTCCCCCGCTCTCACCCCAACTAGTCCCACTCCCCCGCTCTCACCCCAACTAGTCCCACTCCCCCGCTCTCACCCCAACTAGTCCCACTCCCCCGCTCTCACCCCAACTAGTCCCACTCCCCCGCTCTCACCCAACTAGTCCCACTCCCCCTCTCACTAGTCCCACTCCCCCGCTCTCACCCCAACTAGTCCCACTCCCCCGCTCTCACCCCAACCAGTCCCATTCATTTGCTCTTGAAAGAATCAGCACTTTCTCCCACGCTCTCTCTCTCTCCTCTCTCTCTCCCTCCCTGGGGCTCCTGTTCCTTACGTTTGCTGCTCACTCACTCACTGGTGTAGTGTTACCCCAGGTTTGTTCTGAATTTACCCCCTCCCCCCCTTCGATCTCAGGCCGTGTCGTCTGGTTTTAGTGTCAGGGAAATGAAACAAAATTGGAGAATTTGGCACATTTCGTAATGGAGTACGATGGCATAATTAGCACATGGAATCTGTGGTGAAATCTTACCACTCACTCACACTCACTCACACTCACACACTCGCTCACACACTCACACACTAACACGCTCATTCACACACACTCACATACACTCACACTCACACTCGCTCACACTCACTCACACACACTCACTCACACACCCACTCACTCTCACACACTCACTCACACACTCACACTCACTCACACACACTGTCGTGTAGACACAATCAGACACTTGGACTGAATGCAACAAAATGTTTCTGATTAAGATACCGGTTCCACGTGTTTCGGTTGTGTTGTCGGTCGGTGGACGTTGAGGGCAATAAAAACCACAATGACTTTGTGGATCTCCTGATGATGGACTGTACCTCAGTTTGGCCACTGCCGTCATCCACCATCCTGTCCTGAGCTGCCATCGCTGGCACTGCGTGCATCAGGGTGGCATCAAACTTCTGCTGAGCAACTTTAGCTGGAAGTGAGAGAGAGAGTGAGAGTGAGAGATAGAGAGAGACAGAGAGAGAGAGCAAGAGAGAGAGACAGAGAGGGAGAGACAGAGCGAGAGAGACAGAGAGATAGAGAGAGAGAGAGACAGAGAGGGAGAGACAGAGAGAGAGAGACAGAGCGAGAGAGACACAGAGATAGAGAGAGAGAGAGACAGAGCGGGTGGGGGTAGGAGGGCAGGGAGGGTGGGGGTAGGAGGGCAGGGAGGGTGGGGGTAGGAGGGCGGGGAGGGTGGGGGTAGGAGGGCAGGGAGGGTGGGGGTAGGAGGGCGGGGAGGGGGGGGTGGGGAGGGCGGGAGGGGGGGGTAGGAGGGCGGGGAGGGTGGGGGTAGGAGGGGTGGGAGGGCGGGGGAGGGAGGGGGGGGTAGGAGGGTGGGG